>NC_057801.1:414055147-414362959 GCF_018294505.1 Triticum aestivum
ATATACACGTGTCCCTAGTTATCTCCAACCAAACGGGTTAGTGAATGTGGGGGAAAGTCCGATAGCAGCCAACCAAGTAGAGTCTAATTAGTTGGTACGGTGTGGGTTAGTTTCAACAAACTGCTATCTTCTTGGCATTCCAAACGAATCGAGACATGCTAGCGTGACAGGTGCTTCATATACTTTTACACTTCGGACTAGAGTATATAGCTTGTAGTATACAAGTTGCAAAATACTCCCTCTGTCCGGAAATACTCGTCGGAGGAATGGATGTATCTAGATGTATTTTAGTTCTAGATACATACATTTTTATGCATTTTTGACAAGTATTTCCGGACAGAGGGAGTAATATGTAGTACTCTGCATATTGTATGGAAATATAATATAATGTTGTATATTACTGGGAAATAGTATCTTTGTGATTATGAGTGTGAATTTATATGTATATTACTAGAGTATGTGTGTATATATATATCCATGGCGAGACGCTAATTGTTCGGACTATAGTAGTGGAAGCATGTTGTATATGTTTGTAGGTCTAATACTCTTGCGCACATGCACTCCTTTTATCCCATTGCTAATGTTTATGGCCATGCATTGATGTTGTATCTGTGCTTAAAAATGGAGTATATAGTATGGAGTATATTACTTTTTAAAAAAGTATAAAGTATATGGCCTTTCATAAGAAAATTTGGAGTATATGGTATTTAATAATTAAAGTAGTATGTTTGTTTTTCGCAAAAAAGTAGTATATGTATGAAAAATTATGATGTACATAGTATGTAGTATGGGGTATCTCAAAAAGAAGTATGGAGTATGTTCCCACAAAAAAAGTATGGAGTATATCCAAGTTAGGAGTGTACCAAAATTAGGAGTATGGCAACTGACGAGTTTTGCACGCCAATTAGCAATTTTTTTGCATTAAAAGTATATACATCTTTCTCCTAAAAAAGTATATACATCTTCAAGTAACCATATATACACGCTAGAAAAGCAAAGTGTATGTGCTAGCTAGCTTCTTGGACTCGTGGAGGTGCATGCTCATGCATGTACATACGCTGATCTAGTATAACATAAGAACTTTGCAAATTTCCATCGACGGTGGTGTCACAGGTAGTTATAGCCTGGGCACGTTCTAGAAATAGAATGTTTTTTGAAATAAACGCAGGAGAGCTGCGTATTCTAGAAATAGAATCGATGCAGGAGTCGCCGGCCCATCGATGATGGCCGCAATGGCGCCATTTTTTTTGCGGACGGACAGACAAATCGTCGGCGAATACGACCCAACGGCCAATGCGACGATGGGCTTCCTACATTTGTGGTGCCGTGATTAGCTTGCCAGCAGCCTTGATTCCCGTCATCACGTCTGGATCTTCAGCTGCTGCTCACATGCAAGCAAAGGGACTGGGGCATACGGAGTAGGTAGCATGGCTGTAAATTGCAAAGAATTCTGATTAGATAAGAATCCAATCAAAAAGTGTCTCTGATCCCGTCCCAGAATGAGTACCTTGTAGTATCATGCATCCATGCTCCAGATCCAATCGGGTATGGATTTAGGCGGCGGCCGGCGAATAAAATCTGGTGAGTCCCGATGAGATGGGTTGCACGCCGGCGACCAGATTTTAAAACTGGCTTTATTGTTGGATGTGAGGTTGTTATACCGTAGCCATGCATAAAAATCGGAACAATATTACTGGTTGATTTATCAGGTGGAGAGAAAATTACTCCACCCAAACCCGTTAATCATCACGCCACGTTCGGGTCAGATCGGACAGCAACAGGGGTGGAGGTAACTACCACTATATATATATATATATATACAGACGGTCTATTCTGCTAATATTAGCAGAATAACTATTCTGCACACCACTTCGGCACTGCACGCTCAACAGAAGCGCACTGCATCATTTTGACGACGAGCACTGCAATAGAGACTAGTGAACTTCTCGTCGGAAAAAACTGCACGCGTTATTTTTTCAGTACTGTTTTCGCTCTAATCTTTTAACTGTTTATCGGAATGAGGCGTGTAATATATCATTGAAAAGCTATGGATTAGGCGCAACTTCGACATGTTGAACACTTTTCGATATTCCACACGGTTGAAGAGCAGTTTTGAAAATAGTGCGGCAGATTACGAGTGGCAGCGAGCGTTTTTTCGTGTTTTTTTTCTAAACCGCTTGTCGGAACGAAGCAAATGATACGCCGTTGGATAGATTTCGTTGAGGCGCATCTTTTTCATATATAAATCTTTCTATAATTCATTACGGTTAAGGAGCAATTTCAAATTTACTAAATCGCGGAATTCTGTTTTTCGAATTTTTTCAAATTTTCGGTACTGTTTTTGCTCTAGTTTTTGAACTGTTTGTCAAAACGAAGCGTGTAATACATCATTGGAAAGCTATGGACAAGGCGCAACTAACATATGTAGGAATGATTTTGAGATTCCTTACGGTTTTAAGTTAATTTTGAAAATCGTGCGGCGGAGGACGAGTGGCAGCGGCCGTTTTTTTTTTTTGAAATTTTTACAAACCGGTTGTCGAAATGATTCAAATGATATGAGTTGGAAAGATATCGACGAGACGCAACTTTTTCATGTAGAACACACTATCTAATTCTTTACGATTTAATAGGAATTTTGAATTTATCGAAATGCGGACACTTTGTTTTTCGCAAGAGCCAAATCGACGCGCGTACTTCATCGGACTGAAAACCGCACTGCATCGAATGAAAACCACACTGCATCAGACGGGCAAGCAAACTTCATAGTTTGTTTTATTCTGACATAAATTTTCGCAGGTGGGACCACACTTCACATCGGGCGTAAGTGAACTACATCGAACAAAGAACCACACCACTTTTAAACGGAAAAGCGCACTGCATGATTTTTTTTACATTTTTCTAACATTTTTATGAACGAGAGTGGACCGCATAGACGAGGGCAAGTGAACCACAACACTATGAAAAGTGAACGGTATTATTTTTTCTATTTTTATATTGTGCATAAGTGAACGGCAACAGTATTGAAAGTGAACAGCAACTATATCGGAAGTGACCGGCAAATGGTATCGAAGTGAACCGCATTACTTTTTAAATTTGTTTTCCTAAAAAATCATGTATCACGTCCTTTTGGACGGCTCGACAGGGCGAAGTGAAACGCCCTGTGGGTGGTTTCTTGGGGTGACTTAAGTGACCCATGGGGGCGAAAAGAATGGACAGCTACGAGAACAGTGAATTGTTTTTCTCATAGTAGTTATTTCTTTAGGCTCAACAAGGTGTGTAGTGCACGGTTTTTCCTTTTTGGTTGTTCGTCTTCTGTAAAAAATAGTAAACTAAATCGCGAGAAGAACAAACAACGAAGCGCATGGTCAGTCTCTTACACAGTGAACCACCCAAGTTCTCATAACGCACTGCATCTTTTTTCTCAGTTTTAAGCGGGAATAGCAAAACTGCAGTGCACTGAAGGCTTTTTCCATCCCCCTAAAAAAAGTGAACTGCATGAGCACCGAATTACACAAGACAGCGAGCTGCGGGTCCACGATGTTGAAGGGGCAACGCCGGACTGCACGCACGCACATCGTGTGGTGCGGATCCCCTCCGCTCACCTTTTGTGGCGAGTTGTAGCTGCACGCCGCGATGAGAAAGTGCACCTGCAAGCAAAAACTACCAATACTGCAAGTGCCCAGTACTGAAACACATCACTCGCGTCGCCGAGCTGCACGGCGACGGTCGCCGGACTGCAGAGGTGGGGATGCGGCCTTGTTGAAATGCATCTGTCCAAAAGAGGAGGTCACGGGAGTTGAGAACCCACGGCCTAAGCCGATGCTCATTCGTGAGGAGCTCCCTGTGCTCAGCAGTAGAGAAACTCGATAGAGGAAGGTAGGTGGCCGCCTGGATGCCTGCACATCGTGGTTCTAGGTGATGTGGAGAATGGGGCATGGGGTGGAAGGGGAGGGGGAGAGCTGGCCATGATTTAGGCTTACCATCGATGGATCTGGCCGGGAGACGCAAGGTGGAGTACCTCCCGCTCCATCCATCATCGGAGAGTCACAGGGGGAGGCAGGGTGCGGCACCCGCAACGTCTCTGATCGGAGCAGGGACGGCGAGGCTCCAGGGCGGCGCGGCGGCAATGATTCATGGGTTGTGGGGGTGCCGGCTGCCGGATCTGAGGCGGAGGGGGGCCGCCCGGTGATGCGAAGCGTGGCGGAGGAGGGGAGGGGGGGCGCGGCGGCGGCCTAGTTGGTACTGTGGATGCGGCACCAGTAGAAGGTGGACGGGGACCAGCGGCGGGGCGGCGGGGTCGGCCTGGGGTTGTTCTCCGACAGAAGGTGAGGGAGACGGGGGTTTGGACCACGGGATGTGGGGGGGTCGTGCGGGAGGTGGGAGGTGGGGATGAGCCGGGTGGGGTGGGCTTTTTTGCTGCAGTGCGGTGCGGTTCAGTTCGCGGGTGCGAGACGCTAGTGTGTTCGCAGAATAAGAAAGTGGTGTGCAGAATAAGACTCCTAAGGGTATTATCATAATAGACCCACGCTATATATATATATATATAAACCATAATTTATTTTGCTTCCTCCTAGTTTCCTGACATCACGGTCCCACACCATTGTCAACCTATGTACTCCCTCCTTTCCGGTTTATAGGGCTTATCTCAAAATTTTAGTTTTTCCATTTTATAAGGCTCAATTTGGTTGTTTTCCATCACATGTTCAGATTCCAAGGTGCATTAAATCATTGCATGCAAGTATTAAGAGAAAATTGACCAATGCATGTACTTTATGCATGCATGCATTGCAATTAATGCATTGATAAACATAATTTTTTGAGGATAACAAGAGCATTAATAAGGTGCTTTTGCAAAACTACAAAAAGTATTCCACCACTCGCCATCTACCTTGATTGGTGATATTTTTGAATTGAGCATTATAAACCTGAAAGGAGGGAGTAGTCAATAAACGAGAGAATTGCACAAGAAGCGGCCGACAGCTGGGACCAAGCAGCTCGAGCAGTATTTGTGTTTTTGAGGTGTGAGCACTGCAGAGTTTTTTGATGTTTACCCCAGATATTAATTTTTCTCCTCTGAACAACAAAGAAAACAATCGTTGTAGATATTAACTGGGCGGGCTGTGGCCCGTCTAGCCCAGGCCAGATATCCAGCCCAGATATTAATTTTTTTCAAGCTGAAAATGGCTAGCCCAGCTATACTTTTTTTAGGATTACCCAGGCAAGGTCAAGTTGTTATTCTCCACCCCGCTGGGCTGCAAATCTTTCCTAGGAGGGATGCATTAGGCTTAACAAGAAAATGGGCTTTAAGAAATAATAAATGGGATGTAATTATAAAAACTGGATAGTAACTATAAAAAAATGCACCAAACAGTGATTACTTTATAAAATATTATTTTTGGATATTGAAAATTTTAATTTCATTAATTGTTGCGAGCGCAATGTTTTGTTGGATTTTTACATAATATAAATTTATATTGAAATTGTATTTAATCTTACTAGAAATTTCGGGATAAAAATATTCGGATCCCATCAAAATGTGGGAAATTTTATTGAATTCTGTTTTGAACGGTTGGTTGAAATGGGCTATACTTTTAACAAACTGTAAATGGGTTGTAGTAAATTCCATTAGAATTCAAAAATGGGCTACACATTCTTACAAATATCAAATGGGCTATAAGTTCTGTGCCACACACTTCTGGCCTTACTAAGTTGACGCGTCCCCTAAAAAACAGAGTTGACGTGTATGCAAGGCTTTGTCAACTTATAGTCAACACACGGTTCTAGCAGCAGTGGCCGTCGGATGTCCATCCAATGGATGTCGTGCTTCTTCTTCAATCTCGGATATTCTAGCTTCACCCGCCCAAAAAATGATTCCTCCCCCTGACATCTGTGGCGCACCGTTTCGGAAGCTGACATGTGGGCCTACTAAGTTGACGTACCAAGGGCTTTGTCAACTTAGGCAATATAAATGATTCTAGCTGCAGTGACCGTACAATGTCCATCCAACGGCCGTCGTGCTTCTTCAACCTCTGGTCTTCTTGCTCCAGCCGCCCAAAGCAGTGCCGGTTGTGCCGCCTGCTCCTGCCTCCCGTGGCCGGCTGTGCTGCCGTGGAGGCCTCACCACCCCCTACTACTCCCACCGCTGGTCAGGCCATCCCTCCACTCACCCACACCCCCTGTTATTCTGCGGCGACGGCAGCGCAACCGAACCAGTGAACCCTTGTACTCCTCTCCGCGTGTGCATCCACTGCCACGTCTTCCTCGGCTCTGCGTCGTCCCCTTCCTAGGCCTCGCCGTTATCCACCACCGTGGTGCTCTCAGCGCGGCGTGGTCAACATGGTCAAGGAACGACTTCCATCGGACGTGGACTGTACGTGGAGAGGCTGACAGCTGGGTCCATGGCAGCCGCAAGGAAGTTCCTCCTTATTACGCGCAAAATAATTATTCCTCCACCTGACAGCGGGGACCCACCGGACGGGCCACCGTATTTCGTGAAAAAAATGATTCGCCCCGTGACTGCTGGGACCCATGAGCTACATCTTCGCACGCAAGGAAGTGCGTCCGAAAAAAAACCATTCGCCCCCCCTGACTACTGGGACCCACCAGCTACATCTTCGCACGCAAGGAAGTGCGTCCGAAAAAAAACAATTCGCCCCCCGACTACTGGGACCCACCAGCTACACCTTCGCACACAAGGAAGTGCGTCCGGGCAAAAGAAATGATTCGCCCCCCTGACTGCTGGGACCCAGCAGCTACACCTTCACACGCAAGGAAGTGCGTCCGGGCTAAAAAAACAAAACGATTCGCCCCCCCCCCCCCTGACTGCTGGGACCCACCAGCTACATCTTCGCACGCAAGGAAGTGCCTGACAGTCGGGACCCACCTGGTCGAAGCGTACGTAGTATTGTCATCCTGGTCGTGAACATGTACGTACATACTGGTCGATGTAGAGGCGTGCATGTGTCGTAGTAGAGGCGTGCACGTGTCGTAGTAGAGGTGCGCACGTAGCATGTACACATACGTACAACGGCCAGGGTGCAAGAAAGAAAATACGACCACGTATATGTACATACGGGCGGAGTCTCGAACGCCTACTCGCGCATACGTACGGCGAGGGCTCGTGTTCATGGGGAGGCAACGGAATGTGTCGTGTTCATGGGGAGGCAATGGAATGCGTCGTGTTCATGGGGAGGCAACGGAATGCGTCGTGTTCATCGGGAGGCAACGGAACGCGCGGGAGCCAACCGGCTTGGACGGAACAGGTGATGGAAACGAGGCCTGGCGTTTCACAGAACAGAGGAAACGGCCTTGTGTTCGACCGGCCACGTTCGAAACGGGGTCCTGTTGATCAGGAGGGGTGTGGCGTACCGCAAAACGGAGGAAACAGACCTCCTACGGGCGAAACGGGGGTCCTGTTGATCGGGAGGGGTGTGGTGTACTGCAAAACGGACGAAACGGACCTCCTACGGTCAAAACGGGGGTCCTGTTGATCGGGAGTGTGTGGTGTACCGCAAAACGGACGAAACGGACTTGTGTTGGAGCACTACGGTCGAAATGGGGGTCCTGTTCATCGGGAGGGGTGTGGCGTACCGCAAAACGGGACTCCACGGGATACTGTTCATCTCCACCGTCGACCTCCTCCAGCCTTCACGGGCTCCTATTCATCCAGCCTCCACCGCGCGCTTGTAACGCCCCGGATTCGATGCGCCAGGTGTCCTCCAGTTATTCGTCGTTGTTGCCATGTCACTTGCTTGCGTGTTGCATTTTATCATGTCATCATGTGCATCTCATTTTGCATACGTGTTCGTCTCATGCATCTGAGCATTTTCCCCGTTGTCCGTTTTGCAATCCGACACTCCTATGCCCTCCGGCGTTCCCCTTTTGTCTCTTGTTGTGAGCGGGTGTTAAACATTCTCGGAATGGACCAAGGTTCCCCGTTAGTGATCCAAGCATGCTATGAACTTGCTCTTGCCATTTTTAGCTTCACAAACATGTCTACGTACTGTTGGTTGCCTTATCATGCCATGTAATGCTCTGTGGTGAGTGGTAAGAGCTCACCAACATGCCTACTTATTGTTGTTCCTGCCATGTATGAATCTGTCATATCACTTGCTATGTTTACATGGGTGCCATCATATTTCTGTGCCCTTTTGGCTCATGGTCAGTAAGGGACTTTTGTTACATGCAAGTAGTAGATTCATGCCATGCCTTTGTTTGCCATGATAAGTTCATGTAACATATTGTTTTATAGCCCTGAACATTGCAGCCTGATGTTATTTCTGCCAAGTCTGAAACTGTTATTATTTGCAATCTTGCCATGTCATTTGGAGCATGTTATAGTGTTTTCTGGAGATAGCTCAGTGTTCATGTTTTGTTGTGCTTTACCTGTACTTCATGCCCATGCCTTATGTTCTTATGTTGAGGTGTTGTAGCATATTGTTTTGAAGCTTACTAGATGCCTAGTTGCTGTTTTGGACAGCTTGCCCTTTAAACTTTTGTATGTGTTGAACCGTTGCTCCATTTTGAGTCTTCTCTATATGAAACTTGCTTGATTTTGCATGTAGTTTCATATTATCATGTTGTATCCATGTTTTGAGGTGTTTGCTTGATGTTTGTATGCATTTTGCATCAATGCCATGTTTAACTTGTTTTGTTCATATCTTCTAGGTCGTAGCTCCGAATCTAATGAACTTTAGATGTAACTTGACTAGAATTTCGTGTAGATCATCTTGGTGCATCTTAACTTGTTGTTTAACAACTTGAACATAAGGTTTATTCAGATCTGGACCAACTTTGAAACTTGCATATGAGGACTTACCGGAATTGTTATATGTTGATTCCGGCCTCATTTAAACTTGCTTTGATGTGTTGTTCTTGTTTGCATCATCTCTTGCCATGAGTAGCCTCATCTAGCTTTGTCATGCATCATGCTTGGTTGTGCATCATGTCTTGTCTCTGTGTGGTGTGTTTACCATGTTGTGTGCTTCTTCTCGATAGTTCCCGTTTTGTTGCGATCGTGAGGATTCGTTCGTCTATGCTTGGTTCGTCTTCGTGGCTTCATCTTCCTCATGGGATTGTTCTTCTTCCTAGCGGGATTTCAGGCAAGATGACCGTCACCTTGGATCTCACTACTATCATTGCTATGCTAGTTGCTTCGTTCTATCGCTTTGCTGCGCTTCCTATCATTTGTTCTTCAAGCCTCCCAAATTGCCATGTCAGCCTCTAACCTTTTTCACCCTTCCTAGCAAACCGTTGCTTGGCTATGTTACCGCTTTTGCTCAGCCCCTCTTATAGCGTTGTTAGTTGCAGGTGAAGTTGAAGATTGCTCCATGGTGGACAGGATTATGGTTGGGATATCACAATATCTCTTATTTAATTAATGCATCCATATACTTGGTAAAGGATGCAAGGCTCGGCCTTATGCCTGGTGTTTTGTTCTACTCTTGCCGCCCTAGTTTCTGTCATACCGGTGTTATGTTCCCGGATTTTGCGTTCCTTACGCGGTTGGGTGATTTATGGGACCCCCTTGACAGTTAGCTTTGAATAAAACTCCTCCAGCAAGGCCCAACCTTGGTTTTACCATTTGCCTCACCACCACTGTCGGTGTCAAAACCGGCGGATCTCGGGTAGGGGGTCCCGAACTGTGCGTCTAGGTGGATGGTAACAAGAGACGAGGGACACGATGTTTTTACACAGGTTCGGGCCCTCTTGATGGAGGTAAAACCCTACGTCCTGCTTGATTAATATTGATGATGTGGGTTACAAGAGTAGATCTACCACGAGATCAAGGAGGCTAAACCCTAGAATCTAGCCTATGGTATGGTTGTTGTTCATCCTATGGACTAAGGCCATCCGGTTTATATAGACACCGGAGAGGGCTAGGGTTACACAGAGTCGGTTACAAAGGTAGGAGATCCACATATCCGTATCGCCAAGCTTGCCTTCCACGCCAAGGAAAGTCCCATCCGGACACGGGACAAAGTCTTCAATCTTGTATCTTCATAGTCTTGGAGTCCGGCCGATGATGATAGTTCGGCTATCCGGACACCCCCTAGTCCGGAACTCTTTCAGTAGCCCCTGAACCAGGCTTCAATGACGACGAGTCCGGCGCGCATATTGTCTTCGGCATTGCAAGGCGGGTTCCTCCTCCGAATAATTTATAGAAGATTGTGAACACCAGGATAGTGTCCGGCTCTGCAAAATAATTTCCACATACCACCGTAGAGAGAATAATATTCACACAAGTTCAATCTGCTGACGTATTCCATGGCATGACGTCACACCACAACCAAGCCTTTATTTGAAACGTTTTTATTGTACCACTTCAGCGCGTTTAGCGAAGCGGTTTCCTTGCCACGTCCTGTCGAAGCAGAGATCGTGTTCCCCTTATTCTGGGATTCCCATCCATACGGACGTGGGTAACCCAACCGTGCCCGTTTCCACGCCCCCTCCATCGAACGCGGGTTCCAAACAGTCATGGGGACGGCTCTTCGTATTCTTCCTCTTTATAATGAGACCAAGGCCCGTTCTTTTTATTCAATCTTCTATCGAATCCGCCCCTCTCCCTGAGTTCCAACACCCAGGGCTCCGAATTCAGGTACCTTCGATCCTCGACAATGTCTGGTCCTGATCTACGAGGCCGGTGGATGCCCTCCTCCGTCACAGAGGAGGACGTGCTAAAGCTGAGAGATGTCAGGTATTTAACCTACGAGATTTCGCATAGGCTGCCTGCCCGAGGGCAAGTTATCCCAACTCTCGAGCCTGGCGAGATTGTCGTGTTCATGTCTCACTTCCGTCGGTGTTTACACTTCCCGACGTATCCCTTCATGAGGGGGCTCATGTTTTACTATGGGCTGGAATTCCACGACCTGGCTCCGGAGTCCATCCTCCATATCTCATCATTCATTGTCGTTTGTGAAGCCTTCCTCCGCACTACCCCTCACTTCGGCTTATGGCTCAAAACCTTCAACGTGGAGCCAAAGATGATTGAGGGGCGTCAGGCAGAGTGCGGCGGGGCAGTTATAAGCAAGAGGGCCGAAGCTCCATGGCCCAAGGGCTCTTTCCAAGAGGAGCTCGGCTTGTGGCAACAGGAGTGGTTTTATATCACCGCTCCCCGGGGCAGCAGGCAGAAGCCGCCGCCCATCTTTCGCTCGGGCCCTCCACAGCAGCTGACGTCATGGGTCAACAAGGGGCGTGACTGGGGGTCGTCCAAAGACGTCCCCCTGTTGCAGGACCGGATTTGAGTCCTCCAAGAAAGAGAGATCAATCTGGTCGCAGTGGTGCAGGTCATGTTGATCCGGCGCCTACTGCCCTGCAAACGTCGCCCCCTCCGCCTGTGGGAATTTAATCCGGAGGGGCCGCAAGCTCTTCAACACTTCATGGGTTTGACTCCGCTGTTCTTCGGATCGCAAGAGACGCATCCGAAATTGACCGAGGACGCGGGCCTAAGCTACAATCGCCCGGATACTCAAGTAAGTAGCCCTGTGTCCGGACACACCATCCATTTATTTATCGTGAGCTTGCCTTTTAACCAGCTATCCCTGGACAGGAGTGGATAGCGCAAGCAAAACTGATACGGTGTCCGGCCCCCCTCCCTGAGACCACGCAGGATCCTGTGTTAATCAAAATGTTGGAGGTTGCACCTCCAAATGAGGGCGAAGGGGGGCACGGGGAAACTGTCACCTCTGCCAAGGGGGTGTTTAGTAAGGGAGGAATCGAGAGTCCCTCCTTCCAGGGGGAGAAGCGGAACACTTCCGAAGACCCGGAGGCCAAGGCCTCAAAGCGGGGAAAGAAATGTGTACCAGAAGGTCCTGCGCCAGAAAGCGCCCCGGCCATACTGTCTCCTCGGAGGAATCAGCCCTCTTGTAGTTCGGATCTCAGCCCATCTCAGCACAGCTCATCTTCGGGAGACCTTCGTCTGGAGATGATGGAGAGCGAAATGCCTCCATCTGCCGCCCCATCGCACGGGGCGGACGACCCTGAGGTGTCGTCGTGGAGGGTCTCCCCGAGTCCGGCGGGGCCGGAGAGTTCGGCACCCATTGGAGTACGGCCGGTGGAGCTGCAGGATTTGCTTAATAGGGCGTCCATCTCAGAAGATCACCGCACATTAGTGGGTAATGTGATTGAGAGGATCTCGTCCGCCGAAAGCGGGTTGTATGAGGCCGTCGGAAGTTTACTGACGGGATTTGAGGTATGCAAAAAATGACATACCTGTTGACAGTTTTGCACATGAAGTGCGCCCTGTATAGTAGCCCCTGAGACTTGGTATGCTGTCGAAAACGGCAGCGTGCCTACGATCATAATCTCAGTTATTAACTGTCGCCTTTCCTATGCAGGTGGCGGAACATTCGGTGGCCAGCCGGACGGATGGATTCGCCGAGCTGAAGAAGCAACTCGACGCTACAGATGCAGACATCTCGCTTGTCAATAAACGACTTGATGAGTCACAAGGTATGTGATTGCGCCGCGGTCGCTTAGTAAGGGAGCTAATGCCCATTCCTTACAAGTTGTATGCTTGATGCAGATGATGCTGCTGCTGTGGAAGACCTTCGAGCAGAACTTGCTCGAGCCAAGGAGCAAGCCAGAAAAAGCGAGGCGGCTGCCTTGAAGGCAGCAGAAGAGCTAGAAGCCGAGAAGGCTGCTCACTACCGAAGCAGGGAGGAGATGGCCGGAATGGCCATGAAATTAAAAGTTGCTACCGACCGCCTGGAGGTTCTTGAAGGAGAACGCCGAGCGGAGCAAGAGGACCTGAAGAAGGCCAATGCCGAAGCCAAGGATGTCCGTAGTGCGATGCAGGCTATGAAGGAGGAACTGCGTCAGGTCGGAGACATTGTGGCTGGAAAGCCCTTTATGCTGCGTAGGAAGTTCACGGATCCGAAGTATGCTCAGCTGGGCCGATTGTACGGTGCGGAGGATCCTTATCTGGACTTGGCGGCGAGTGCGGCTGACGCAGTCGTGCACTTTCAAAGCTAGGAGGATCATGAAATGGAAGATCTTTTCTGGTCTCAATTCCATAGTCCGGAGCATCCACTTCCGTTGAGTGATCGGCTGGTTGAGTGGGCTGAGCTGAATAGATTGTTCGGACTGGCCATGACGGATGTGGTAACTCATCTGTGGCCGAAAAGCCCCAAGCCGAAGAGTTATTTTGGCTTGTTGCAGCAATTCCTTGGGGCAGTGCCGCATATTAAGGCGATGGAGCGGTCGGATCATGATGTCATACCGGTGACGATGGAGATCATGCCGGTGGTTTGAAGATGGAGATCAAAAGCACAAGATGATAATAACCATATCATGTCACATATTGATTGCATGTGATGTTTATATTTTTACTAGTAAGTTTGCACGTGCAACACATGTTTAAAAGTAAATAATAGTGTTTCAAAACATGTATATTTTAAAGGGATACACAACGTTTGTGATATCACTTAAAAATATATTTTTTTAAATGAACATCAGCCTAGAACATAAAGAGATGGATACTAAAAATACAAGATACCATAGCCTCCTAACTTTTAAAACAAAATTCTTTCTTGCATGAAACTCCCTGATGTGACCTTTGTTAACTGAAACTGTTGTGCAAATAATATAAATTAAAATGTTAGCCTTATTATTATTATTTTTATTGTCGAGCGCGCAACATAGCAATTCCAAATTTTTAAAAAGTATTTACATAACACAACACAATGGAGAATAAAGAAACATCCGCTAGATAAATCAGACACACAATCTGTCCTTGAAGCTTTGCTGTAAGAAAAGCATGCTTAATCCATCACAGAACCAAATCCACTATTGATTACAAAATTATTCATCTGTCAATCATCTGCTACCAGTATCCAAGCATTCAGCACAATTTGATCATACACACTCCAGTACAATTTATGTTCATTCTCAATGGAACGAAAGCAGAACAACTACTACATTACGCCTACTGAACATTTCTTCAATGTCGGTTCACATGCCATATAGTCTTTCCTTTGTCTTGCTATTTCATGTGCCAAAACAATTTATTGCCATCGTCGTCTTAGTAAATTCTTACTGATGAAATTAATCGGCTGTGAACAAAGCAAACTTTTGTATAATGATCAGGCTATTTGCCATGAATGCCAGCTTACTATGACATTTTCTACTATAATAGTCCAAGAAGCTGAGCTGATGGGTGACCAGAACCTACACAATGTTCTAACATCAGTTTGTAGACATACATAGTTTTGTTCCTTCCTTTCTTATAGATACTGTTCTACAATTTCCATAAAAAGTATTAACAAAAGCCTGCTGAAGGATTCTGAAAAGTATCACAAATATAAATCAAGGATGACACATATTGAACATTTCTTTCAATGCTTGTATTCCTGCATGTTGTTTCCCATATATCCTACCTAATTAGGATAGTTGAAGTATTTATGTGTAAAATACATTTCACCTACCATCAACGCATTTTGGTAACAGCAAGCATATCCGAGGAAACAACACAGGAAAATCTAAATAATTAAAATCTAGCCAAAAGATAATCTCATGAGTATGTGCACCTAATGATAAGCTGAAATAAAGTTGATCAACAGGGAAGAAAATGCGTTTAGAGACACGCGGCTCGCACCTCTGTAGCCAAGATTTCATTGTCTATTATTGCATTGTGCCACATATCTTACAACCTCTTTATTTTCTGCAACAAAATATCATGAATATAATCACAATACAAAAAGATGATGTACTCCTTTACTAAATTATTGTTTTGCCAGAACAGAGTACACTGAAAAACAGTACTGAATTTTACTGAAACTCAAGAGATCTGCAGTTTGAACAGAAAAGGTTCAAAAGTGGGGGTCTCTGCCAATGCAAATGGTTATATTCCTCCGCACAATGCATATTAAATGGCTGAAATTTTTGCAAAGTACCGTTAGCATAGGGCTACAACCTCCTCCATGAAAGAAGCTATTGTTAGCAGCAATGGGAGTAACTACATATACATACTCCTTTTATAGTCTGAATGAAAGAAATAAAACAAAATATATTATGCTGACTCTTACCAAGTCCTCTTCCAGTCTTTGGTGTTGGGAAGTCAACAAATACCCAAACAGCCAAGACGTGACCATTCTGTATGGTCTACTGGCGTAGATAAAATTCCAAGGACATCATATGGGTATGTTAACATGACTGGCTCTACAAAGGTCGATGTTCCACAAGCACAACAATTCCTCCTAGTCAGTCTTCATGCAGTCATGTTAATCCAAGTTTGATTGTAGACGTACTGTTCATTGTGCTCATCCACAATATGGAGAAATTAAGATTATGTTAAACAACATAGATCAGAATTATTTCTTATGGTAAATTACACTTATACAAAATAGACAGAAATAAGTTTTTCATGATATCTAGCCATGCTTATCCTGGACAGCAAAAACTATAGCCAGTTCCGAATAAAAGAACAGGGAGGTGATCTTACATATTTAAGTGAACGATAGAGTTTACCTCAGAATGCTTCAAGTCACGTGTCCTTACCCCTGACATGATTCCCAAATCCCAAGCTCTATATTCCTGGCACATGGGACTTGCACATCATCTGTAGTCAAAGGCAGAAAAAGTTCAGTGAAGAACTTGTTAGTCGTTCTCGTTACTCCATCTATGTTGTCCTATCAGACTAAACAGAACAACTACTACATTACGACTACTGAACTGACATAGAGGGTGTGTAAATTTGCACACAAATCAGAGAGATACAGACAATGAACTATCATAGCTAGACATATGTATGAACTAACAAGAAAAATGGAAGATTCACACAAAGGGGAAGAGAGGTGGTGGAGCTGAACCGTGCAGGAGGAGTCCGGACACTGGCTGCTGGGTGGATAGGAAGGAGACGACGATGGCGACCTCATGGAGCAGCCAGGGGACAGTAACCTCCTGGATCCGTGGTGAAGGCGTGGAAGAAGTAGAGGATTGTATCCTCTTCTGGATCAGAGGCTTGTCCAGATCGAGTTGGTAACTGAATGGTATCACCCGCCGCAACGATCGCCGCCGGCCTAGTAGCGCGCAGGCTCCCGCTCCGCGGTTGCCGTAGCATCTCGACTAGCGCCTCAGCCTGCGGAATCGCAAAACAAATTAGTACCCCGTATATCGAAAGCTGTAAATTCTGTTTGTGATTGTAATGGCCAAAACGAGTGTGCTTCAATGAGGAGCTCGTGATTGGTACATTGGTTTTGAGCTTGGGGCGCGCACGGAGGAGGACTTGGAGAGGGCGACGAGGGGAGGGATGGCGCCCTCGCGGGCAACCATGGTGTGGTAGGCCGCGTTGTCGTCACAAATCTGGAGGAGGGAGAGCGTGGTGATCTCCTTCTGCTGTGAGGTCCCGACCTCCACCATCTCCACCAGGACGGGGATGTCGCCCTCCTCCACGGTGGCGGAGCGGCCCTTGGCAAAGCCCACCAGGGAGTGGAGCACGTAGGAGGCCTTATCCACCATGCTGGACTCCAGGTCCAGCAAGGGGCGCACGTAGGCGGTTCTCGCGCGCCCCGCTGCAGAGCGCGTAGAGCGCCGTGGCGGCGTCCTTCTTCCTGCGTGCCCAGCCGGCCTCGTGGAGGGACACAAGCAGCGCGACGGCTCCCACGCGGCCGACCGCGGCGGCGGCGGCGCCGTCGAGCTGGGAGAGGCGGAGCAGCGCGCAGGCGGCGTTCTCCCTGGCCGTGGGCGACGCGGCCGACTTGAGCTCGCACACGAGCGGTCGTATCGCGCCGGCCTCGACCACGATGGCCTTGTTCTCGTCGCAGATGGAGAGGCTGAGCAGTGCCGTGACCCCGTGCTCCTGCAGCAGTGGGTCGGTGTGCGACAGCAGCGCCACGAGCGGCCGCACTGCCCCGGACGCCGCAATGCGGATGCGGTTGTCCGGGTTGTGCTTGGCGAGCAGCCGCAGCTCCATGGCCGCGCGGTGGAGCGGGTCGACCGACGTCGAGGGCGACTCGAGCTCGGCCACAAGCGAGGAGATGGAGCCGTCGGACGCCCGGCCGCGCAGGAGAGCAGCAGGCGGTGGATGCCCGCGGCGGCGGCGGCCGTGAAGGAGAGGTCGTCGTTGCCGCACTCGCTGAAGGGCTCGGAGGGAGGAGGGAGGAGGTGAATGGTGAGTGACGGGTGGACAAAACGAAAGGATAATGGGAGACGTGGGCGAGGTGGGGTCCCCGACGACGTGCGGGATGATTCGATGCGGTGTGGATTAGGGTTTCATTAACGAAGGCAAATAATAGATTAACCCAATGGCAAGATGGGTAATTAAAGCATAAAACACGTTTAGTAGGCTGGAAGGATGTAGACCATCGGATTGCAGGTTTTGATGGATAGGATGATTTGGTTCTCCGCCCTCTCGTGCTTTTATAGTGGTAGTAGATGCATCTTATTTTGCTTAGGACGATGGTAGCATTATAAGATGATCCCTTCACTTAATTTAAAGATAAAATTGTTCTCCCTAAGTATGCACCTTTGCGAAAGTTCGTAGTTTTGAAGACCTCATGATGATCGGGTGTGATAGACTCTACGTTCATATACAACGGGTGTAAACCAGTTTTTATAATGCGGAATACTTGGTTAAACTTGACGATCCTAGCATGCACAGACATGGCTTCGGAGGATTGAAAGGTCGTTCATGAGTCATATAGTAGATATGATCAACATGGAGATGTTCACCATTGATGACCTGACGTGATGATCAGGCATGGGTTGGTTGATTTCGATCATGTAACACTTAGACAACTTGACGGGTGTTGATTTAAGTGGGAGTTCATTATTAATATGATTAATTGAACCAATTATCATGAACATAGTCTTAATGTCTTTGGAATTATGTTGTAGATCAATGGTTCGTGTTGTAGCTCCCCTCAATTTTAATGTGTTCCTAAAGAAAGAAAAGTTGAAAGATAATGGAAGCAACTATGCGGATTGGGTTCATAATCTGAGGGTTGTCCTCACTGTTGCACAAAAGGCTTATGTCCTTGATGCACCGCTAGGTGAACCACCCACTCCTAAAAATCTAGACGCTATGAACATCTGGCAGACAAGGAATGATGACTACACGATAGTTCTGTGCGCCATGCTTTACAGCTTAGAACCAAGGCTCCAAATATGTTTTGAGCACCACGAAGCATATGAGATGTTCCAGGAGCTGAAATTGGTATTTCAGGCTCATGCCCTGGTTGAGAGGTATGACACCTCCGACAAGTCTTTAGCTACAAGATGGAGGAGAACAACTCCATTAGCGAGCACATAATCAAGATGTCTGAGTACTACAACTACTTCAATCAATTGGGAGTTAATCTTCCGGATGAAGTAGCGATTGATAGAGTTCTCTAATCACTACCACCAAGCTACAAGGGCTTTGTGATGAACTATAATATGCAAGGGATGGAGAAAATGATCCCTGAGCTCGTCGCGATGCTTAAGGCCGCGGAGGTAGAAATCAAGAAATAGCATGAACTGTTGATGGTCAATAAGACCACTAGTTTGAAGAAAGGCAAGGGAAAGAAAGGGAACTTCAAGAATAATGGAAAGGCAGGTGCCTCTCCTGTGAAGAAACCCAAGGCTGGACCCAAACCTGAGACTAAGTGCTTCTATTGTAAGGGGAATGGCCACTAGAAGCGAAACTGCCCCAAGTACTTGACAGATAAGAAGGTTGGCAACATCAACAAAGGTATATTTGATATATGTGATATTGATGTGTACCTTACTAGTGCTCGTAGTAGCGCCTGGGTATCTAATACTAGTTCGGTTGCTAATATTTGTAACTCGAAATAGGAGCTGCGGAATAAATAAAGACTAGCTAAGGACAAGGTGATGATGCGCATTGGAAATGGCTCCAAGGTTGATGTGATCGCCCTCGGCACGCTCTGTCTACCTTTGGGATTAGTTTTAAACCTAAATAATTGTTATTTGGTGCCTACACTGAGCATGAACATTATATTTGGATCTTTTTTATTTCGAGACGGTTATTCATTTAAGTTAGATAATAATGATTGTTCTATTTATATGAATAATATCTTTTATGGTCATGCACCCTTGTGAATAGTTTATTCTTATTGAATCTCGATTGTAGTGATAAACATGTTCATAATATTGATGCCAAAAAATGCAAAGTTAATGATGATATTACCACATACATGTGGCACTGCCGCTTAGTTCATATTGGTGTTAAGCACATGAAGAAACTCCATGTTGATGGACATTTGGAATTACTTGATTATGAATCATTTGAAACATGTGAACCATGCTTCCTGGGCAAGATGACTAAAACCCTGTTTTCTAGAACAATGGAGTGGGCAAGTAACTTATTAGAAATAATACATAGTGATGTATGCGGTCCGATGAGTGTTGAAGCATGCTATGTATATCATTATTTTCTTATCTTCACGGATGATTTAAGTAGATATGGGTATATTTACTTAATGAAACAAAAGTCTGAAACATTTGAAAAGTTTAAGGAATTTCAGAGTGAAGTGGAGAATCACCATAAGAAGAAAATAAAATTTCTACAATCAGATCATGGAGGTGAATATTTGAGTTACAAGTTTGGCTCACATTTAAGACAATATGGAATTATTTCACAACTCACGCCACCCTGGAGCACCAAAGCGTAATGGTGTGTCTGAATGTCATAATTGTACTCTATTGGATATGGTGCATTGTATGATGTCTCTTACTGATTTTCCACTATTGTTTTGGGGTTATGCATTAGAGACATCCGCATTCACTTTAAATAGGGCACCGTCTAAATCTGTTGAGACGACACCGTATGAACTTATGGTTTGGCAAGAAACCAAAACTGTCATTTCTTAAAGTTTGGGGATGCGACACTTATGTCAAGAGGCTTCAGCCTGATAAGCTCAAACCCAAAGGGAAAAAGTGTGTCTTCATAGGTTACCCTAAAAAGACTATTGGGTACATCTTCTATCACAGATCAGGTCTTGTTGCCAAGAATGGATCTTTTCTTGAGAAGGAGTTTCTCTCAAAAGAAGTGAGTGGGAGGAAAGTGGAGCTTGATGAGGTAATTGTACCTCCTCTCAAATTAGAGAGTAAAGCATCACAGAAACAAGTTCCCGTGATGCCTACACCAGCCGGGAAGGAAGCTAATGATGATGATCATGAAACTTTGGATCAACGTACTACTAAACTTTGTGGGTCAACCAGGGTATGTTCCGCACTAGAGTGGTATAGTAATCATGCCCAGGAAGTCGTATTGTTAGACAACAGCGAACCTACAAACTATGAAGAAGTAATGATGAGTCCGGATTCCGACAAATGTCTTGAGGCCATGAAATCCGCGATAGGATCGATGTATGAGAACCAAGTATGGACTTTGGTAAACTTACCCGATGACCAGCAGGCCATTAAGAACAAATGGATTTTTAAGAAGATAGAAGTTGATGGTAATGTCACTATCGGTGCAACAAACCCAGGTGTGTTGCCCTGACTGTACACAGGCATAAGAGCAAGGTTACAACATCCAAGACGAGACCAAGCAGAAGAGATAGCTCTTTGAGAAATCTAAGAGCGAATCAAGAAGACCAAGTCAAGCTGAAAGAGCAAGATGCCACTAAGGAAAAACCTCCCTTGCCGGGCAGGCGAGCCTAGCGGGGTCTAGGTTGCCCCGAAGACAAATCTCAACAAATCTCAAGACTGCCCCGGCAAGCTTACCGGGAGCACTAAGGGCGGACTACCCCGCCAAGGTTCCACCGCTCCACCTCACAGCAATGCAAGTCATTGATTGGTGCGGTGTCAAGCCCCCAAGTAACTAAGTGGTTGTTATTTGACACATGGCAACCACTTCCAAAGGAAATCACCTCCAAATGACACCCATCCAGAGGCATGTCAAGCAAACATACAAGAAGGTGGCCGAATGGCCTGGCAAGCCTTGCCGGGCACACCATGATGTGACACTAAGCTTCACATTTAATGCGCTCTGCTTTGTGTGCATAGTTAGGTATGATAGCACTGTTTGCTATCTAATCAGTACACAATGACTGATTTGCCATTGTGGTGACCCCTTGATCTATAAAAGGAGGGCCATGGAAACATTAGAAAGGATTCGGACCCTTGCACACTCATACGCGCATAGCTGCTCTCGCCCCGAGGCAACCCTGCCGGGCTAGAGCGACGTGTCTCCACCACAATCCTCTCATCAATCCACCAAAGCAGGAGTAGGGTTTTACGCCTTGCGGCAGCCCGAACCTGGGTAAATTGCCTGTGTGATTGTTGTCGTGCTGCCTCTGCACCCTCCGCTCTTTGTGCAATGTGCTCTTCCCCCCTACCACACCACAAGGGGCTGATGGTCCCATAGGTGGTCGTGGTGTCCCACGACATCTTTGGCGTGCCAGGTAGGGGGAGGCACTTGCGTGAACCCGAGAGTGTATGCATCGCGTCATCTTCATCATCATTTTCTTCATCGATGGCTCCATCACCCATGGCACCCAAGAAAAAGCCCAGCGCCATGCTACCTCTTGAGCACTGCGTTGGATTTCCCCGAAGAGGAGAGGATGATGCAGTAAAGTAGCGTAAGTATTTCCCTCAGTTTTTGAAAACCAAGGTATCAATCCAGTAGGAGACCACACACAAGTCCCTCGTACCTACACAAAACGATAGGAACTCGCAACCAACGCTTAGGGGTTGTCAATCCCTTCACGGTCACTTACGAGAGTGAGATCTGATAGAGATAATATTTTTGGTATTTTTGATAGATAGATGCAAAGTAAAAAGTAAAAACAAAGCAATTAAATAAAGTGATATAGATTGATATGATGAGAATAGACCCGGGGGCCATAGGTTTCACTAGTGGCTTCTCTCAAGAGCATAAGTATTCTACGATGGGTGAACAAATTACTGTTGGGCAATTGACAGAATTGAGCATAGTTATGAGTATATCTAGGCAATGATCATGTATATAGGCATCACGTCCAAAACAAGTAGATCGAAACGATTCTGCATCTACTACTATTACTCCACTCATCGACCGCTATCCAGCATGCATCTAGAGTATTAAGTAAAAACATAGTAACGCCGTAAGCAAGATGACATGGTGTAAAGGGATAAATTCATGCAATATGATAAAAAACCCATCTTGTTATCCTCGATGGCAACAATACAATACGTGCCTTACAACTCTTTCTGTCACTGAATAAGGACACCGCAAGATTGAACCCAAAGCTAAGCACTTCTCCCATTGAAAGAACTACCAATCTAGTTGGCCAAACCAAAAAGATAATTCGAAGAGACTTGCAAAGATAACTCAATCATACATAAAAGAGTTCAGAGAAGAATCAAATATTTTCCATAGATAATATTGGATCATAAACCCACAATTCATCGGTCTCAACAAACACACCGCAAAAAGAAGATTACATCGAATAGATCTCCACGAGAGAGGGGGAGAACATTGTATTGAGATCCAAAAAGAGAGAAGAAGCCATCTAGCTACTAGCTATGGACCCGAAGGTCTGAAGTAAACTACTCACACTTCATCGGAGGGTCTATAGTGATGATGTAGAAGCCCTTCGTGGTGGATGCCCCCTCCGGCGGAGCTCCGGAACAGGCCCCCAGATGGGATCTCGTGGATACAGAAGGTTGCGGCGGTGGAATTAGGTTTTTGGCTCCTATTCTGATCGTTCGGGGATACGTAGGTATATATAGGAGGAAGGAGTACGTCAGTGGAGTTCCGAGGGGCCCACGAGGTAGGGGGCGCGCCCAGGGGGCGTGCCCTCCACCCTCGTGACCTCCTCAGGCACTGCTTGGAGTAGGGTCCAAGTCTCCTGGGTCACGTTCGGTTGGAAAATCACGATCCCGAAGGTTTCATTCCGTTTGGACTCCGTTTGATATTCTGTTTCTTCGAAATACTGAAAAAGGCAAAAACATCAATTCTGGGCTGGGCATCCGGTTAATAGGTTAGTCCCAAAAGTAATATAAAAGTGGAAAATAAAGCCCAATATAGTCCAAAACAGTAGATAAAGTAGCATGGAGCAATCAAAAATTATAGATACGTTGGAGACGTATCAGGCATCCCCAATCTTAATTCCTGCTCGTCCTCGAGTAGGTAAATGAAAAAAAAGAATTTTTGATGCAGAGTGATACTTTGGCATAATTTCAATGTAAATCTTGTTAATTGTGATATGAATATTCAGATCCGAAAGATTCAAGACAAAAGTTCATATTGACACAAAAATAATAATACTTCAAGCATACTAATCAAAGCAATCATGTCTTCTCAAAATAACATGGCAAAAGAAAGTTCATCCCTACAAAATCATATAGTTAGGCTATGCTTCATTTTCGTCACACAAAGATGTTCCCAACTTCTATACCCCCGATGACAAGCCAAGCAATTGTTTCATACTTAAATAATCTCAAACTTTTTCAACCTTCACGCAATACATGAGCGTGAGCCATGGATATAGCACTATGGGTGGAATAGAATATGATGATGGGGATTGTGTGGAGAAGACAAAAAGGAGAAAGTCTCACATTGACGAGGCTAATCAATGGACTATTGAGATGCCCATCAATTAATGTCAACATGAGGAGTAGGGATTGCCATGCAACTTATGCACTAGAGCTATGAATGCTCAACAAAAGAAAACTAGTGGGTGTGCATCCAACTTGCTTGCTCATGAAGACCTAGGGCATTTGAGGAAGCCCATCGTAGGAATATACAAGCCAAGTTCTATAATGAAAAAATTCCCACTAGTATAAAAAGGACAACTTATGAGACTCACTACATGAGGAACAAGGTGCTATTTTGAAGCACAATATATGAGACTCACTACATGAAGAACAAGGTGCTACTTTGAAGCACAATATAGGAGACTCACTACATGAGGAACAAGGTGCTACTTTGAAGCACAAGTGTGGAAAAAGAGATAGTAGCATTGCCCTTTTTATTTTCTTTTTTTGGGGCCATTCTTTTTTTTTGGCCTTTCTCCTTTTTTTATTTGGGCAATGCTCTAATAATGATGATCATCACACTTCTATTGATTACAACACAAGGATTACAACTCGAAACTTAGAACAAGATATGACTCTATATGAATGCCTCCGGCGGTGTACCGGGATGGTGCAATGAATCAAGAGTGACATGTATGGAAAATAATGCATGGTGGCTTTGCCACAAATACGATGTCAACTACAAGATCATGCAATGGCAATATGACAAAAGTAATGTATGTCATGATGATGATGGTGGAAGTTGCATGGCAATATATCTCGGAATGGCTATGGAAATGCCATGATAGGTAGGTATGGTGGCTGTTTTGAGGAAGATATAAGGAGGTTTATGTGTGATAGAGCATATCGTATCACGGGGTTTGGATGCACCGGCGAAGTTTGCGCCAACTCTCAAGGTGAGAAAGGGCAATGCACGGTACCGAAGAGGCTAGCAAAGGTGGAAAGGTGAGAGTGCGTATAATCCATGGACTCAACATTAGTCAAAAGAACTCATATACTTATTGCGAAAATTTAGAAGTCATCAAAAATTCAAGTACTATGCACATGCTCCTAGGGGGATAGATTGGTAGGAAAAGACCATCGCTCATCCCCGACCGCCACTCATAAGGATGCACAAGCCAGGTACACTTCATGTTTCAAATTTGTTACACAACTTTAACCATACGTGCATGCTACGGGACTTGCAAACTTCAACACAAGTATTTCTCAAATTCATAATCACCCAACTAGCACATCTTTGATATTATCACCTACATATCTCAAAACAATTATCAAGCATCAAACTTATCTTAGTATTCAATTCACTCAAAAGAAAGTTTCACATATCTTGAACACCAAGTATATTAACATTAAGCAAATTACCATGCTATTAAAGACTCTCAAAATAATCTAAGTGAAGCATGAGAGATCAAATAGTTTCTTTAAAACAAATCCACCACCGTGCTCTAAAAGATCTAAGTGAAGTACTAGAGCAAAAAATATAACGCTCAAAAGATATAAGTGAAGCACTATGAGCAAAACTATCAAGCTCAAAAGATATAAGTGAAGCACATAGAGTATTCTAACAAATTCCAATTCATGTATGCCTCTCTCAAAAGGTGGGTACAGCAAGGATGATTGTGGTAGACTAACAAGCAAAGACACAAATAATACAAGACGCTCCAAGCAAAACACATATCATGTTGGTGAATAAAAATATAACTCCAAGTAAATTACCGATGGAAGTGGACGAAAGAGGGGATGCCTTCCGGGGCATCCCCAAGCTTTGACTTTTTGGTGTCCTTGGATTATCTTGGGGGTGCCATGGGCATCCCAAAGCTTAGGCTCTTTCCACTCCTTGTTCCATAATCCATCAAAAGAATTCACCCAAAACTTGAAAACTTCACAACACAAAACTCAACAGAAATCTCGTGAGCTCCGTTAGAGAAAAAAACAAAAGACTACTTCAAGGTACTGTAATGAACTCATTCTTTATTTATATTGGTGTTAAACCTACTGTATTGCAACTTCTCTATGGTTTATAAACTAATTTACTAGCCATAGATTCATCAAAATAAGCAAACAACACACGAAAAACAGAATCTGTCAAAAACAGAACAGTCTGTAGCAATCTGTAACTAACGCAAACTTGTGGAACTCTAAAAATTCTACCAAAATAGGAAGTCCTGGAAAATTTGTTTATTGACCAGCAGCAAAAAGAATCAACGCAAAAAACACGTTCCTGTGATTTATCATAACTAAATTCGTGCGTGCAAAGTTTCTGTTTTTCAGCAGAATCAAATCAACTATCATCGTAGGTTATCCTATAGGTCCTACTTGGCACAAACACTAATTAAAACATAAAACCACATCAAACAGAAGGTAGATGGATTATTTATTCCTAAAGAGAAGCGAAAACAAAAAAACACAAAATAAAATTGGGTTGCCTCCCAACAAGCGCTATCATTTAACGCCCTTAGCTAGGCATAAAAGCAAGGATAGATCTAGGTATTGCCATCTTTGGTAGGCAATCCATAAGTGGCTCTCATAATAGATTCATATGGTAATTTTATTTTCTTTCTAGGGAAGTGTTCCATACCCTTCTTTAAGGGAAATTGGAATCTAATATTCCCTTCCTTCATATCAATAATTGCACCTATCGTTCTAAGGAAAGGTCTACCAAGAATAATAGGACATGAAGGATTGCAATCTATATCAAGAACGATAAAATATATGGGCACATAATTCCTATTTGCAACAATAAGAACATCATTAATTCTTCCCATAGGTTTTTAATAGTGGATTCCGCAAGATGCAAGTTTAGAGAGCAATCATCAAAATCACGGAAATCTAGCAAATCACATAAAGTTTTGGGGATAGTAGAGACACTAGCACCCAAATCACACAAAGAATGAAACTCAAAATCTTTAATTATAATTTTAATAGTAGGTTCCCACTCATCATAGATTTTTCTAGGGATAGAAACTTTCAACTCAAGTTTTTCTTCATAAGATTGCATCAAGGCATCAACAATGTGTTCGGTAAAGGCCTTATTTTGACTATAAGCATGAGGAGAATCTAGCACGGATTGAAACAAGGAAATACAACCAATCAAAGAGCAATTTTCATAATTAAATTCCTTGAGATCCAAAATAGTGGGTTTAGCAACATCATGGTTTTTATTTATTTCAATCCCACTTTCATCAATTTCATCATCAAGATCTAGAAACTCCGAATTCTTAGAACGCCTTCTAGGTAAAGGAAGATAATCTTCAGATTCATCAAGATTCATATTGCAAAATAAAGATTTAATGGGGGACACATCAATAACTTTTAGATCTTCATCTTGATTTTCATAGGGATTGGAAGAACACGCTTTAATAAAGGCATCTTTGGAGGCACGCATCCTAGCGGTTCTTTCCTTGCACTCATTAATGGAAATTCTCATGGCTTTGAGAGACTCATTGATATCATGCTTAGGAGGAATAGATCTAAGCTTTAAAGAATCAATTTCAAGAGAAATTCTATCAACGTTCCTAGCCAAATCATCAACTTTAAGCAATTTCTTTTCAAGCAAAGCGTTAAAATTCTTTTGTAAATTCATAAACTCTTTAACACTACTCTCAAATTCAGAGGGCATCTTATTAAAATTTCCATAAGAGTTATTGTAGGAATTTCCATAATTATTAGAAGGATTACTAGGATAAGGCCTAGGATTAAAATTCCCTCTATACGCGTTGTTTCCAAAACTATTCCTACCAACAAAATTCACATCCATAGATTCATTATTATTCTCAAGCAAAGTAGATAAAGGCATATCATTGGGATCAAGAGGGGTATTTTTAGGAGCAAACATCTTCATAAGTTCATCCATCTTTTCACTCAAAACATTGATTTCTTCTATAGGATGCACTTTTTTACTAGAAGATCTTTCGGTGTGCCATTGAGAATAATTAGCCATAATATTATCAAGCAATTTGGTAGCATCCCCTAACGTAATTTCCATAAAAGTGCCTCCCGTGGCCGAATCTAAAAGATTTCTAGAAGCAAAATTCAATCTGGCATAAATTTTTTGAATGATCATCCATAAATTCAAACCATGAGTTGCGAAGCATTAATTTCATTCTTTCCCAAGATTGGGCAACATGCTCATGATCAAGTTGTTTAAAATTCATGATATCGTTCCTAAGAGTGATAATCTTAGCGGGAGGAAAATACTTAGAGATAAAAGCATCTTTGCACTTGTTCCAAGAATCAATACTATTTTTAGGCAAAGATGAAAACCAAACTTTAGCACGATCTCTAAGTGAAAACAGAAATAACTTTAATTTGACAATATTGTTATCCGTATCTTTCTTCTTTTGCATATCACACAAATAAAAAAATTGTTTAGATGAGTAGCGGCATCTTCACTAGGAAGGCCGGTGAATTGATCTTTCATAACAAGATTCAACAAAGCGGTATTGATTTCACAAGACTCATCATTATTAAGAGGAGCAATCGGAGTACTAAGGAAATCATTATTATTGGTATTCGAGAAATCACACAATTTGGTATTATCTTGTGCCATGGCAACAAGTAATCCAAAACACAAGCAAATAGAAAGACGACGAGAAAAAGGCAAACGGAAAAGAGAGGAGGAGATTGGGAAAGAGAGGGCAAATAAAATGGCAAGGGTGAAGTGGGGGAGAGGAAAACGAGAGGCAAATGGCAAATAATGTAATGTGAGAGATAGGGATTGCGATGGGTACTTGGTATGGTTGACTTGCTTGTGTGAGCCTCCCCGGCAACGGAGCCAGAAATTCTTCTTGCTACCTCTTGAGCACTGTGTTGGATTTCCCTGAAGAGGAGAGGATGATGCAGTAAAGTAGCATAAGTATTTCCCTCAGTTTTTGAGAACCAAGGTATCAATCCAGTAGGAGACCACGCACAAGTCCCTCGTACCTACACAAAACGATAGCAACTCGCAACCAACGCTTAGGGGTTGTCAATCCCTTCACGGTCACTTACGAGAGTGAGATCTGATAGAGATAATATTTTTGGTATTTTTGATAGATAGATGCAAAGTAAAAAGTAAAAACAAAGCAATTAAATAAAGTGATATAGATTGATATGATGAGAATAGACCCGGGGGCCATAGGTTTCACTAGTGGCTTCTCTCAAGAGCATAAGTATTCTACGGTGGGTGAACAAATTACTATTGAGCAATTGACAAAATTGAGCATAGTTATGAGTATATCTAGGCAATGATGATGTATATAGGCATCAAGTCCAAAACAAGTATATCGAAACGATTCTGCATCTACTACTATTACTCCACTCATCGACCGCTATCCAGCATGCATCTAGAGTATTAAGTAAAAACAGAGTAACGCCGTAAGCAAGATGACATGATGTAAAGGGATAAATTCATGCAATATGATAAAAACCCCATCTTGTTATCCTCGATGGCAACAATACAATACGTGCCTTGCAACTCTTTCTGTCACTGAGTAAGGACAGCGCAAGATTGAACCCAAAGCTAAGCACTTCTCCCATTGCAAGAACTACCAATCTAGTTGGCCAAACCAAAAAGATAATCCGAAGAGACTTGCAAAGATAACTCAATCATACATAAAAGACTTCGGAGAAGAATCAAATATTTTCCATAGATAATACTGGATCATAAACCCACAATTCATCAGTCTCAACAAACACATCACAAAAAGAAGATTACATCGAATAGATTTCCACGAGAGAGGGGGAGAACATTGTATTGAGATCCAAAAAGAGAGAAGAAGCCATCTAGCTACTAGCTATGGACCCGAAGGTCTGAAGTAAACTACTCACACTTCATCAGAGGGGCTATGGTGATGATGTAGAAGCCCTCCATGGTGGATGCCCCCTCTGGCGGAGCTCCGAAACAGGCCCCCAGATGGGATCTCGTGGATACAGAAGGTTGCGGCGGTGGAATTAGGTTTTTGGCTCCTCTTCTGATCGTTCGGGGATACGTAGGTATATATAGGAGGAAGGAGTACGTCGGTGGAGTTCCGAGGAGCCCACGAGGTAGGGGGCGCACCCAGGGGGGCGCGCCCTCCACCCTCGTGACCTCCTCGGGCACTGCTTGGAGTAGGGTCCAAGTCTCCTGGGTCACGTTCGATTGGAAAATCACGATCCCGAAGGTTTCATTCCGTTTGGACTCTGTTTGATATTATGTTTCTTCAAAATACTGAAAAAGGCAAAAACAACAATTCTGGGCTAGGCCTCCAGTTAATAGGTTAGTCCTGAAAGTAATATAAAAGTGGAAAATAAAGCCCAATATAGTCCAAAATAGTAGATAAAGTAGCATGGAGCAATAAAAAATTATAGATATGTTGGAGACATATCACGCCACAGCTCACCCATCCACCTCGAAGGCCCCTTCGCATGCAGACGCTGGCGTTGCGGGGCGACAGGGGTGCACGAGAACATAGATGCCGCAGGGGACGTGGCCGGTGCAGGTGGCACAGCCATCGTTCCTCCTGCGGACGAAATGGGAGCGGGAGGCGTCGGAGGACGACATCATCAACAACACCCTGGCGGCCACGCTCCACAAGGTACGTGCAGAGAAATCATTCCATCTCCGCCTCTCCGCCCCGCTAAGGGGCGAAGCCGCGGGGATGGTGCTCGCTCCGGGGCGAACAACGACACTCTTGTCGCCCTTGTTGCGGGTGCGACCATAGGGCACACGCCACCCCCAGAGAAAGCTATCCAAGATAATGCGCCCGACAGGGTTGCCAATCCCCGCGCGCATCCTCCTCGTCACCACGCCACATTGGCGACCGGCTCACGGCGGCGAGAGCATGGTGCCATCACTACTGGCATCGTAAGAAGTCGAGCAACGTCGCAATTTGCATCGTCGCCCATGTTGAGCACTGCTTCGGAGGCAATGGCGCGAGCCCAACTCCTATTGAGATTCCCGCTGGCGGCCGATCAAATGGATGAATGGAGAGCTACCATTCGGAGTTTGACTAGTTTCGCCGAGGCGGGAGGATCACAGCGGGTAGGCCCGCCATGGCCTCCACAGGCGGCAACGATGGCCCGGGCTGCTGGTCGTACCGAAGGAGCCACCCCCATGGTGCAATCCCCTCCGCGGCATCCAGCACAGGGGCCGCAGCCAGAGCCATGCGACCAAGAGCCCGATGACATATCGATGGCTTCATCCGACCCTCGAGCGCGTCAAGACCAGCGGCGAGCCCTAGAAGACAAGCGGGGGGGGGGGACGCACGCGTCACCGTTGAGCGACGCCGTGAAACCCGCTGTCGGTGTCAAAACCGGCGGATCTCGGGTAGGGGGTCCCGAACTGTGCGTCTAGGCTGATGGTAATAGGAGACAAGGGACACGATGTTTTACCTAGGTTCGGGCCCTCTTGATGGAGGTAAAACCCTAGGTCCTGCTTGATTAATATTGATGATGTGTGTTACAAGAGTGGATCTACCACGAGATCAAGGAGGCTAAACCCTAGAAGCTAGCCTATGGTATGATTGTTGTTCGTCCTATGGACTAAAGCCATCCGATTTATATAGGCACCGGAGAGGGCTAGGGTTACACAGAGTCGGTTACAATGGTAGGAGATCTACATATCCGTATCGCCAAGCTTGCCTTCCACGCCAAGGAAAGTCCCATCCGGACATGGGACGAAGTCTTCAATCTTGTATCTTCATAGTCTTGGAGTCCGGCCGATGATGATAGTTCGGCTATCCGGACACCCCCTAGTCCAGGACTCCCTCAGTAGCCCCCGAACCAGGCTTCAATGACAACGAATCCGGCGTGTATATTGTCTTCGGCATTGCAAGGCGGGTTCTCCTTCAAACTTCATGTTCCTGTCGAATAGTGTCCGACTTCCTTATAAATGTTGCGCTCCTTGGCTTCTACGCCCAATAATGGCCTTCTTCCACGTGTCGTATGAATGCGAAAAGCTAGGGTATTTTTACATTTTCCCCCTAGCCGTGCGAACGAGCCGCCTATAAGAGAGGCGAGGATCTAGATCCAACTCACACCATCCTCCTTCCGCAAGTACTCATCGAAGCGCCTCTGACAAAAATCCATTCTATCATGGATAGTCGACGCGGCTCCTCCTCTCGCGCTCCCAGCCCTAAGCCAGGAGATTGGGGGAGATGCTCAGTTCCACACAGCGAGCTAGTGGCGCTCCAAACCGAGGGATATCTTCCCCCAGCCTTCATGGTTCCGGTTCGAGCCGGACTGGCCACCTTCAGGGGTGGAAAGCAGGCGGAGAGCGTTCCCAACCCCTCCAAAGGAGAGCGGGTATGCTTTGTCCCTTATCTAATAAGGGGACTCGGATTTCCCATACATCCGTTTCTCCGGGGGCTCCTGGAGTTCTACGGACTCCAGCTTCACCACCTTACACCTGCCTCCATTTTGCACATCGCGGGCTTTGTAGCTCTTTGCGAGCTGTTCTTGGGCATCGAGCCCCATTTTGCGCTGTGGAAGAGATTGTTTTGCCTCGTACCCCGTTCTCACGAGGGGTCGATATATCAAGTGGGCGGAGCCGAAATATGGCGCATCGCCGGGACCGGATATCCATCCGGCACCCCGAAGAAGGCGTCCGAAGACTGGCCTTCGGAATGGTTCTATATGGAGGACGCCCCTCTGCCGGATCCAGTTCGGATCGGCCTCCCGGAGTTCAGCAATGCTCCCTTGAAGAAACGCCTGAGTTGGCGCCCGCGGAGCCCTCAACGGGAGGATGATGGGAGCGTCCATTATCTGATGGGCCGGATTAGGTTACTGGCCCACTCCGGATTGACCATGATTGGAATCATGGCCACGTGCATTATGCGAGGGGTGCAGCCGCTCCAATATAGGGGCCACCCCATGTGGGATTTCAACGGGGAGAACGACGCCACCCGTCATGGCCGCAAGGGGCCGGGATCGGCCGCGGATCTGGTGAAGATCCTGTCCGGCTTGTACAAGGGGGAGAAGGAGGACTTTCTCCAGACGAGCCCATTGAATGGGTTCTCCATGAATAACCCTCGGAGCTGGGTAAGCGAACGTTTATTCATCCGACCCGTGCTTTCGAAGTTAAATGCCTTACTTTATGATTTTGACGCAGGAACTGCGTCGGGATGTGGAGGGCATACACAGTCCGGCTCCACAACCCGAGGATCCGGGAAGATCCCTTGATCCGGCCTCCGAAGAGGATCCGGACATAAAGGTGGAGCTAATTGACGGGGTGTTCCACCAACTCAGCATGGACAATGCTTTAGTCGCCATTACGGCTGACTACCCCGGATTATGTCCGGCTTCTCAGGTAATTATGACCGGAGTTCTGACACCATTACTTCGTCCTTGCGTATTTCAGATCACCGTATACCAACGGTGTCTTGCAGGAGGTGCCTTCAAGGCGAGAAGCCGAACCCGCGGCGGCTGACCAGCAAGGGTCAGTTCGGCCCAGCAGGCGGAAAAGGAGTGCGACGCGAATCGAAACGTCGCCGCAACGGTACGGCGCACCGCTGTTTTTAAGGGAAGGATCCCTAGGAGGTATATTAATGCTCATAACTTTTCCAGGAGAAAGAGCGCTCGCCGGACAGTGTCCGGAGAGGTTGCCAATCAAGCCTCCGCCAGCCATGCTCCAACGCGTGGTCCGGAAGGGGAGGCGAACACAAGGCATGAGCCGGATGCTCCTCCAACGGAGGATGCCGACAGGCTGTCCGCCACCCGTTCTGAGGTGGAGAGCGCCATGAATCACAGGCGTCGCCGGACAGTTCTTCGTGACGCGTGCTTCTCCCCGGAGGCGTTGAATGCCTTTGATGCGGGAGACGCGCACCTCCGTGCCGCTCAAGATGGTTTAACCAGAGCCACGGAGCAGTATGTGAAGGACATACGGGTAAGTAATTTTAATAGTTATATATGCCAGTAGCCCCCGAGACTTAAAATAGTTAAAATAACTGATTTAAGGATCATTTATTATGCAGGATCTTACGGAGAAGAATACCCACCTGTCCCAGGAACTTCAAGAGTGCAAGGCCCAACTTGAGGCCGCACTGGCCGCCACAGGGGGAGCCACAGAGACCCCCGCTGGTAATACGTACTTCGAAAAGATAAGTAGTTAACAAAGTGCGGCGTGTGCGTAAATCTGACAATAATATTGCAGAGGGCGCCGGACTAGATCCGGACAAGCAACAGCTACTGCGCCAGTTGAAGGCCGGCGAGAGGGTGCTTATGAAGGTGCAGCAGGAGAGGAACAAACTCCAAGATGCCCACACCCAGCTTGGAGAAGAGCTAAAAGGTGTTCGGGCCCAGCTGTCTAGCTCCTTGAAGGAGAATCAGCGGCTTCGTCGCGGCATCTATAGTAAGTGCTTGAGCAAACTCTTTTGAAAAGAAGAGTTCGGCGAGGAAGTCGGTTGACAGAAATATGTCTGTAGGTGTGCTCACAGGTCGCCCTATGGAGGAAATGCCCGGTTCAACGGGTGACCAACTTCCCGAGCTGGTGCAACTGCTTGAACGTGTTCGGCAGGCGATGAGTGGCGTCGTTCAGGCCTTATGGCCTTCCGTCTCCCTACCTGAGGGCCTTGGAGGGCTTGCTGAGAAGCTTCAGGGAGTACGGCGACGTCTCCGTCTGTGGAAGATATCGGCCTGCCGTCAAGGTGCCAGGGAGGCCTGGGCCATGGTGAAGACGCGGTACCCGAAGGCTGACCCAAACCACATGGCCGAGGTCGGACCTGCGGGGCCTGATGGGAAGGAGATCCCTGTGAGCTTGATGTACGGCCAAGTAGAGCTGGCCGCGAAATATTCCCAACAGGACTGTAAATTAGACAGCCTGTTAGATGGGATTGAAGAGGAGTACAATCAGTCAGTTTGACGATGTAATTTTAAAATGACATGTAAAATGCCTTCTAGCCGGATTGTAGATCGTTTGCCTTTGCGGACCTTTTCGCTTCAACCTCGGGACCCAACAGTCCGGAGTGTGTCCGAATACCCTGACGGTTATAAAAGAACCGGGGCATGCATGGAGACAAGGCGTAGGGGTCATAATTGCTTTATCAGACAAGTGCCCAACTAGCTATGTTATATTACATGGTTAGTAAGAAACATCTTCCAGGGAGAATAGTTCCGTTAAGGGTTCCTTTCCCTGGGAGGCATGCCCTAAAGTGCATGTCCGGACTGCGAAAATAGCAGAAAAAGCATCTGGGGGCAGATAAATAAGTAAGTAATAAATCATCTTTCAGGTCACCGACCGAATATTCCCTTAAGAACGCTAGCCTTCGGCTTCACCCAGTCTGAGGTACACATCCGGCTGACCCGGCAGTAACAATCGCAGAGGTGCTCCCTTTACCTCCTAGCCGAACAATCGGGAACGTAGGGGTAAGCACAGGAGCCAGGCAACCCGGCTTGGCCAAAACTTAAGTCATATCGATGCATATAATGGTGATCAAAAGGTACATGCGGAAGTGTGACACATGTGGTGGGCATGAAGCCCATATAAATAAGCTTCTGTTAAAGAAGCCCCCAGGTATAATGAGTGCTAGGAGCACATCAAGTGTGTGCGAACAATGCGCAAATCAGCCTATCAAAGGTATTGAAAAAAAGTGGGAAGAAGGAGGGGGACAAGAGACAGTGAAAATGTAAAAAGGTGGACGGAGGAGTGAGACGAACTCTGAGTCCGGCGTTAGGCGTAGAATCTTCGGAGACGGGCTGCGTTCCATGGGTTCGGCTCGAGTCGGTTGTCAGATGCGTTACGTAGACGGTATGCTCCGCCGGTCAGGACTTGGTCGATGATGAAGGGACCTTCCCACTTGGGCTTAAGTTTGTCCTTTTTCTTGTCCGGCAGGCGTAGAACAAGTTCGCCAACATTGTAAGTTTTGGCCCGTACTTCTCTGCTTTGATATCTTCGAGCCTGCTGCTGATAGAATGCGGAACGAGCTTTTGCCACGTCCCGCTCCTCCTCTAAGGCGTCCAAACTGTCCTGCCGATCCAACTCGGCTTCTCTTTCTTCGTACATGCGCACGCGAGGTGAGTCATGAATTATATCGCAGGGCAGAACTGCCTCTGCGCCGTATACCATAAAAAATGGTGTGAATCCGGTAGTGCGGTTTGGCGTGGTCCGCAGCCCCCAGAGTACGGAGTCGAGCTCCTCTACCCAGTGCGTGTTAGATTCCTTGAGGGACCGCACTAGTCTGGGTTTAATGCCGCTCATGATTAGACCATTTGCTCGCTCGACTTGACCGTTAGTTTGGGGGTGATAGACTGAAGCGTAGTCGAGCTTGATGCCCATGTTTTTGCACCAGAGTTTAACCTCGTCGGCCGTGAAATTCGTGCCGTTATCAGTGATGATGCTGTGGGGGACGCCAAAACGGTGTACTACCCCGGATATGAAGTCTATCACAGGTCCGGATTCTGCCGTTTTAACCGGCTTGGCCTCTATCCATTTGGTGAATTTGTCCACCATGACCAATAAGTATTTGTGCTTGTGGGTTCCCCCTTTAAGGGGTCCAACCATGTCAAGCCCCCAGACCGCGAACGGCCAGGTGATGGGTATAGTTTTGAGGGCGGTGGGTGGCATGTGGCTCTGATTAGCAAAGAGCTGGCAACCGACGCATCGTTGGACTAAGTCCTGAGCATCTGCCCGGGCTGTTGGCCAATAAAATCCTGTACGGAAGGCCTTGCCTACAAGGGCCCGGGCTGCAGCGTGGTGCCCGCCGAGTCCGGCGTGAATTTCAGCCAGGAGATTTCGCCCTTCCTCTTCGGAGATACACCTTTGAAGGACTCCGGTTGTGCTTTTCTTATAAAGTTCTCCCTCATGGACCTTGTAGGCTTTAGATCGCCGAACTATGCAGCGGGCCTCATTTTGGTCTTCGGGAAGTTCCTGCCTGATTAAGTAGGCTAGGAATGGTTCCGTCCACGGGGCAATTACTGCCATTATTTCGTGGGCTGAAGGTGTTATTTCATTGGCTGAGCCGCCGATTGTGTCAGAATGGTCTGAGTTAGGTGATGCAGCTGGTTCCGGATTGTTATTTCCGGACTCCTCTTCCCATAATACGGATGGCTTAAAGAGCCGTTCCAGGAAGATGTTTGGAGGGACGGCGTCGCGTTTTGCGCCGATGCGTGCCAACACGTCTGCTGCCTGGTTGTTATCCCGGGCTACATGGTGGAATTCGAGTCCTTCGAACCGAGCTGACATTTTTAGGACGGCGTTGCGGTAGGCTGCCATTTTCGGATCTTTGGCGTCAAAGTCTCCATTTACTTGGGATATTGCGAGGTTTGAATCCCCGCGCACCTCTAGGCGTTGAATGCCCATGGAGATTGCCATCCGGAGGCCATGTAGAAGGGCCTCGTATTCGGCTGCGCTGTTGGAGTCCATGTACATTATTTGAAATACGTATTGGACTGTGTCTCCGGTTGGGGACGTCAAGACGACGCCAGCCCCCAAGCCAGCCAACATTTTGGATCCGTCGAAATGCATGATCCAATTGGAGTACGCGCCGTACTCTTTAGGGAGTTCGGCTTCGGTCCATTCGGCGACGAAGTCAGCCAGAACCTGCGACTTTATAGCTCGCCGTGGTTTGTAGGTTATGTCAAATGGTAAGAGCTCAATGGCCCATTTTGCAATCCTGCCCGTCGCATCGCGATTGTTTATAATGTCGTTGAGAGGTACTTCGGAGGCCACCGTTATGGAACACTCTTGAAAGTAGTGTCGCAGCTTCCGGGATGCCATGAACACCGCGTACGCTATCTTTTGATAGTGTGGGTACCGGGACTTGCATGGAGTTAGGACAGTGGATACGTAGTACACTGGTTTTTGAAGAGGGAATTTGTGCCCTTCTGTTTCTCGTTCGACGACGAGTACCGCGCTGACAACTTGATGTGTTGCTGCGATATATAACAGCATTGGTTCGCCCAGGTTGGGCGCGGCCAGGACCGGATTTGTTGCCAATACGGCCTTTATTTCTTCGAGTCCGGCCGTGGCAGCATCCGTCCATTCGAAATGTTCGGTGCGCCGGAGGAGGCGATAGAGGGGCAGTGCCTTTTCTCCCAAACGGGAGATGAAGCGGCTTAGAGCCGCCACGCATCCAGTTAGTTTTTGTATTTGCTTGAGGTCTTTTGGGATATCCAATTGTGACAGAGCTCGGATCTTGGCTGGGTTTGCTTCAATTCCTCTACCGGATACAATGAAGCCCAAGAGCTTTCCGGCTGGTACGCCGAAAACGCATTTTTCCGGGTTGAGCTTAATGTCATATGCTCGGAGGTTGTCGAATGTCACCCTCAAGTCGTCTACTAGAGTTTCGACGTGTTTGGTCTTGACGACCACATCGTCTACGTATGCCTCTACTGTTTTGCCTATCTGGGTAGCCAGACATGTCTGAATCATGCGCTGATATGTTGCGCCGGCGTTTTTGAGTCCGAAGGGCATTGTGTTGAAGCAGAATGGCCCATATGGAGTAATGAATGCCGTTGCGGCCTGGTCTTTTTCCGCCATCTTGATTTGATGGTATCCGGAGTATGCGTCGAGGAAGCACAATGAATCGTGCCCTGCGGTAGCATCGATGATTTGGTCGATGCGAGGGAGAGGGAAAGGGTCCTTTGGACAGGCCTTGTTAAGGTCTTTGAAATCGACGCAAAGGCGCCAGGATTTGTCCTTTTTTGGTACCATTACTAGGTTGGCTAGCCAGTCCGGATGTTTTATATCTCTGATGAATCCGGCTTCTAAGAGTTTGGCTAGCTCCTCTCCCATTGCCTGTCTTTTGGGTTCGGAAAATCGCCGAAGAGCTTGTTTGACTGGCTTGAATCCTTTTAGGATATTTAGGCTGTGCTCTGCCAGCCTGCGTGGGATTCCTGGCATGTCTGAAGGGTGCCAGGCAAAAATGTCCCAATTTTCCCGAAGGAATTCTCGTAGTGCGGCTTCTACATCAGGATTTAATTGTGCCCCAATGGAGGCCGTCTTTGTGGGGTCCGTTGGATGGACCTGGAATTTGACTATTTCGTCTGCTGGTTTAAAAGAGGTGGACTTGGACCTCTTATCGAGTATCACATCGTCCCTATCCACCATGGAGCGCAGCGCAGTTAGTTCCTCTGCCGCTAGGGCTTCGGATAATGCCTCTAGGGCCAGTGCGGCTGTCTTATTTTCAGCGCGGAGTGTTGTATCTGGATCACTGGCGAGAGTGATTATTCCATTGGGTCCGGGCATTTTGAGCTTCATGTACCCGTAATGGGGTATAGCTTGGAAGATTGTGAATGCCTCTCGCCCTAACAAGGCGTGATATCCGCTGCCGAATGGGGCCACTTGGAACGTGACCTCTTCGGACCTGTAATTGTCCGGCGAGCCGAACACTACATCTAGTGTGATTTTTCCTGTGCAGCGTACTTCTCGACTAGGGATTATTCCCCTGAAGGTTGTGCTGCTTCGCTCAATGCGGCTCCAGTCAATTTCCATTTTTTGAAGGGTTTCTTCGTAGATGAGGTTTAATCCGCTGCCGCCATCCATGAGTACCTTGGTAAGATGAAAGCCGTCCACTATCGGACTGAGGACCAATGCGGCTGGTGCTCTAGCTGTTCGGAATTTAGGTTCGTCGTTGGCATTAAAGGTGATAGCCGTGTCGCTCCATGGATTTGCTGTTGCTACTTGGTAGACTTCGGCGAGGCTGCGGATTGTTCGTTTCCGCATGTTTTTTGATGCGAAAGTCTCGAAGACTGTTAATACCGTACTGGTACTGCTGGGCTGGTTGCCCGGGACTAAAAAGCCTTCGCCACTTTTGGCCACCTGCCGTAGTATCCAACATGCTCGAAGGCTATGTGTTGGGGTGGCGCCCTCCGTACTGTGGATTTTGCAGGGTCCGTTGAGCCATCCCTCTAGTACGGTTCCGTACCCTTTAGGGGTTTTTTGCTTCTTGGTTTTTAACCCGGGCGCTTGAGTATTACGCACCCTTTTTATTTCAGACTGGGGCTGTATTCAGGGCCGGATTGTCCCAAAACCTAGTTTCGGTTTTCCAAGCACTCTCCATTGCGCAGTATTTTTGTACAATGGTCGCTAGGTCGGCGAAGCGTGTAACTTCGTGACGACTAATGGCGTTTATGATTCCCTTGTCCGTGCAATTGTTGCAGAAAATTGAAATCGCGCTTTCTTCACGGCAGTCCATTATCCTGTTCATAACCAGGAGGAATCTGGCCCAGTAATGATGTACTGTTTCATCGGGCTCTTGCCGTATTTGAGATAGATCACTTATGTTTGGGTGGGCGGGTGGAATTAAGTTCGGAACCCCGCCCGATCTGAGGCTCAAAGGCCAAGAAGCTTCCGGATTTGGAAGCTTGGTTTGTTGGATGCTTTCCAACAAATCTGGTCCGGTGCCTGACTTTAGGTTCAGTATTTGATTGGCGTCCGTCCCTCCGCGGGAATCCGGCATGGAGGGATCGGGAATCCGGACATAGTTGGTTTTTAACATAGAAGAAGAGTCGCCGCATTGTTCCTCTACCACAACAACGTGGTGGGTAACCTGGGGAGAGTTAATTTCTCTCAGATCGGTTTTAAGCCCAATCTGATCGTAGTCGGTAGCGACTCCCAGGGCGGCGATGCGATCCAAGAGCCCGTTTACGGAGGAGAGCTCAATCGGATCTAGCTGCTCGGCGAATTCCGAGCTGACGTGAAGATCGCTTTTAATGACCTGAGAGGTCATTGTCGGAGCGGTGGCCGAACAGGCGGTCATAAGAAAACCGCCTAGCCGGATAGTCTGGCCGGCGGCCAAAGCTCCCTTGACGACGGCGCCGTCTTTAAAGACGGGAAAAGGCATCCTTCCTGATGGCGACGGCACAGAGGAACTCTCAATGAAAGCACCAATGTTGGTGTCAAAACCGGCGGATCTCGGGTAGGGGGTCCCGAACTGTGCGTCTAGGCGGATGGTAACAGGAGACAAGGGACACGATGTTTTACCCAGGTTCGGGCCCTCTTGATGGAGGTAAAACCCTACGTCCTGCTTGATTAATATTGATGATGTGTGTTACAAGAGTGGATCTACCACGAGATCAAGGAGGCTAAACCCTAGAAGCTAGCCTATGGTATGATTGTTGTTCGTCCTATGGACTAAAGCCATCCAGTTTATATAGGCACCGGAGAGGGCTAGGGTTACACAGAGTCGGTTACAATGGTAGGAGATCTACATATCCGTATCGCCAAGCTTGCCTTCCACGCCAAGGAAAGTCCCATCCGGACACGGGACGAAGTCTTCAATCTTGTATCTTCATAGTCTTGGAGTCCGGCCGACGATGATAGTTTGGCTATCCGGACACCCCCTAGTCCAGGACTCCCTCACCCGCCGCCAATTTAATAGGCGCAATGGCCCCGACGTCGATGAACCCATGTCTGGTGAGAGCGGGTACCTGCCTTTCGAGGTTGGGTGCCCTGCCTTCACTCATGAGTTGTGGGAAGTCCATTGGCCATCTTCCCACATGTTCAAGCCAGAGATACCGGAGAAGTATGATGGGAGATTGAACCAGGCAGAGTTTTTGAGCATCTACACCATCGTTGTTCAAGCTGCCGGGGGAAAAGATGAGAAGGTATTCGCCAATTACTTCTCTTTGGCACTCAAGCCAAATGTGAGGTCTTGGCTGATGCACCTGCTAGAGAACTCCATTTCAACCTGGGCTGACCTGTGCCATGAGTTTGTTGGCGCCTTCACGGGCGGCCATCAAGAACCTGGGCGGCCCAGCGATTTGCAGCTCCTCCCACAGAAGGAAGGAGAAAGTATGCGGAAGTACATGCAAAGATTCAGTCGAGTGCACAGGAACATTCCAGACATCCACCCGGCAGCTGTGATAGTTGCGTTCTAGTCCAATGTGCGCAACCACATGATACGTTCCAAAATGAATGTGCGGTTGCCCAAGACTGTGAACGAGTTGTACACCCTGGTGGATAAGTTTGCCCGCGTATAAGACGGGAGGCGGGTCCCCTGTGAAGAGGATGGTGTCGGTATTGACTCAGAGGACGACAATGATGCCACCAACCAGAAGAAAAAGAGCAAGAAGCACAACAAGATGGCATGGATAAGGCTGCGATATTGTCGAAGGATCAAGCACACCTAGTACCGGCAAGAAGGAAAAGACCGGGGCCCCCGGCAAGGAAGCTATCGCGTGCACTGAATGCCGGGAAGCTGTGGTTGCCGAGAAGGCTGGGAACGGTGATGGGCTGTACTGCAAGATCCATCAGACCAAAGGCCACGATCTTCAGGAGTGTCATCAGGTTGAGCAGCTCGTCAAGAAGCAGAGAGCTGAGTATGACAAGCATGATAAGGAGAAGGACCAAGATGGCGTTGATGGGAAGGGCTGAGGCGGTAGAGTAAGTCGCCTCGGCAAGGCTCCTCAGTATCAAGGAAAACCCGCCAGAGGCCGCGAGAAGAAAGATTGCAATGACAAGAGTGATGAAGGAGATGAAGAGGAAACCAGCAAGCAGGAGTTCCAGAAAGCCACTAGTGCCCTATGCATTGACGGGAGTGCATGTTTGCACTCCTCTCACCGCCAACTTTAACATTGGGTGCATGAAGCCAATGCCGTGGAGCCAGCGGCAGATTCTTGGAAGCCACTCAAGTGGTCCCGCATGCCCATCGTCTTTGATGAAGAGGATCACCCTGACCGCACCACCGTGGTAGGGTGCTTGCCGTTGTTGGTCTCACCAACAATCTGCAACCTCAGAGCACTAAGATGTTGGTTGACGGTGGGGCTGGGTTGAAACTGATTTCTCCAAAGTTCATCACCAAGCTCCAGATAGCAGATGACGAACTCAAGGTTACTGGTATGTTCTAAGGGATCAACCCGGGGGAGTCATCCTAAGGGAAAGATCACACTGCCGATGACGTTTGAAGGGAAGTTAAACTACCGGACCGAGAAGATCATGTTTGATGTGGTTGACCTTCCCCTGCCGTACAATGGTATGCTTGGGCGCCCAGCCCTGGTCAAATTCATGGCGGCATCCCACTATGCCTACAACACTCTGAAGATGTCAGGGCCGATAGGCGTCATTTCCATTCCATCAGAACAGAAGGACGCAATCATTTGCGTGGAGAAGATGTATCGGGAAGCAGTCGCTACAAAAGCTGCGGAAGCTACTGCTCCCGCCAAGGAAAGCAAGAGAAAGAAGAAAGCTAACAAGGGCTCTAGTGCGGAATCTAGGAAGCGCACCTCTTCGGAGTGTGTTGCGCCTGTTGATGACTTGTCGGAGAGTTCCAATAGCAAGAGATCCAAAGCTGCTGCACCTGCTATGAAGAAGGTCCCGGTAGGGCTGGCTGGCACTGATGGTACCTTTAATATCAGTGCCAGTGTCGGTGTCAAAACCGGCGGATCTCGGGTAGGGGGTCCCGATTTGTGCGTCTAGGCGGATGGTAACAGGAAACAAGGGACACGATGTTTTTACCCAGGTTCGGGCCCTCTCGATGGAGGTAAAACCCTACTCCTGCTTGATTAATGTTGATGATATGTGTAGTACAAGAGTAGATCTACCACGAGATCAAGGAGGCTAAACCCTAGAAGCTAGCCTATGGTATGATTGTTGTTCGTCCTACGGACTAAAACCCTCTGGTTTATATAGACACCGGAGAGGGCTCGGGTTACACAGAGTCGGTTACAATGGTAGGAGATCTACATATCCGTATCGCCAAGCTTGCCTTCCACGCCAAGGAAAGTCCCATCCGGACACGGGACGAAGTCTTCAATCTTGTATCTTCATAGTCTTGGAGTCCGGCCAATGATGATAGTCCGGCTATCCGGACACCCCCTAGTCCAGGACTCCCTCAGTAGCCCCTAAACCAGGCTTCAATGATGACGAGTCCGGCGCGCATATTGTCTTCGGCATTGCAAGGCGGGTTCCTCCTCCGAAAAATTCATAGAAGATTGTGAACACCAGGATAGTGTCCGACTCTGCAAAATAAATTCCACATACCACCGTAGAGAGAATAATATTTCCACAAGTTCAATCTGTTGACGTATTTCGTGGCGTGACGTCACACCATGGCCAAGTCTTTACTCAAATCGTTTATATTATTCCACCTCAGCGCGTTTAGCGAAGCGGTTTCCTTGGCACGTCTTGTCGAAGCAGAGATCGTGTCCCCTTATTCCGGGATTCTCATCAATACGGACATGGGTTACCCAACCGCGCCATTGATTGCGGCGCTTGGGAGATAAGCGAGTTTTACCGGGCTGGCGGGGACGCATAGTTTCGTCCGCCCATATATAAGGGGATAAGGATCCACCTTTTTACCTACGCCTTCCTCCTCCTTCGCTTATCCATCTCCGTGCACTCGAGCTCCAGCGCCCAAGTCCGCATATCTCACCTCAACCTTCTCCAACGATGTCCGGAGCGGGAGGCAAGTGGATGGCCTCCTCCGTCCCGGAGGGGCACATCAAGAAGCTGCGCAAGGCCGGATATTTGTCCAGCGATATCGTGCACCGACTCCCCAACGAGGGGCAGCTCATCCCCACCCTCGGGCCCCATGAGAGGGTGGTATTCCTTCCCCATTTCCTCCGCGGACTGGGCTTCCCACTCCACCCCTTTGTCCGGGGGCTCATGTTCTACTATGGCCTGGATTTCCATGATCTGGCCCCGAATTTTATCCTCAACATCTCATCGTTTATCGTCGTGTGCGAGGCCTTCCTCTGCATCCAGCCCCACTTCGGCTTATGGCTAAAGACTTTTAATGTCAAGCCGAAGGTAGTGGGGGGCAGCCAAGCGGAGTGCGGAGGTGCCAAGGTGGGCAAGATGCCCAATGTCACCTGGCTCGAGGGCTCCTTCGTGGAAACCATCAAAGGGTGGCAATCGGGGTGGTTCTACATCACCGAGCCGTGTGACCCCAAATGGGCAGCGGCCCCCGAATTCAAATCTGGCATCCCCACAGGGCTCACCTCCTGGAAAGAGAAGGGCCTGTTGTGGGGCGATTTGGAAGAGCTGACCGGACTCCAATCCTGTCTCCAAACCCTGGTGAACAAGAAGCTCAAGCTTGTCAACGTAATCCAGGTCATGCTCATCCGCCGGATTCTCCCCAGCTAACAGCGGGACTTCAACTTGTGGGAGTTCGATCCGGCACAGCACCAGACTTTGAGCGGGCTCTTCGACACTATGTACGAAGAGGCCTGGAGGGTGCTATTCAAGGGCGCCGAGGCTCCCGCATCCGCTACCGAAGATCGCGGATTCAGCTCGCAGCGTTCGGTTGGCGAGGTAAATTATATTATCCTTTATGGGACACTTGCTTTTCATAGTTTGACTCTATGCGGGATCTAAACTCCCAATACCTTTAACAGGCCTGGCAGAAGACGTCCGGACAGGTTAACTGTCCAGCTCCCCTTCTAGAAGACCCAGCGGATGCCCGTTTGACAGGGCTGTTGGTCCCGGCGCCTTACATGTGGCCGGAGAAGAAGGCCAAGAAGAAGGCCACGGGAACCCGGAGGAGTTCCCGGCGCCAGGTGTTATCGGATTCATCGTCCGAGGACTCTGAGGCGGACTCCTCCCACGAAGACGAGGAGGAGAAGAAAGAGGCCTCTCCCCCAGCAGGGGGAGAGAAGAAGAGGAAGGCTTCCCCAACGGGGGAGGCCGAAGGGTCCAAGAAAGGGAGGACCCTTCCCCCGGACTGTTCCACCAACGCCGACGACGGTGACGAGGAGTGGCCCTCGAGGGCCAAGCCCCTGGCGAGATCGTAAGTGTCCGGACTCCTGAATAACTCATAATTTTTATTTTTGTCGCATAGCGTCTTCTAACACCGCATACAACCCTGTAGCCCGCCCAAGGACGATCTCCCCGCTTCGTCGAGCGGGTCCTTGGGTTCGTCAGATGTGAATAGCGCTTCACTTCCGACCGCCTCCTCCTCCCGTGACGCCGATGACGTTGAGGTGGGATCCCAGACGGGGACCCACTAGGAGGAGGAGGCCCCGGAGGTGTCGCAGGGCAACCTCCCGGACTTTGGACCGGACTCCGCACCGGAACCTTCAGTGGTTCCGGCGTCCGGCGGGCGGCCCCTTCGTAAGAAGGGCAAGACTGTGGCGCCGGCGACCTCCGTCCAACCGGAGGCGCCGGATAACTGAAGGAAATATGCCCTAGAGGCAATAATAAAGTTATTATTTATTTCCTTATAATCATGATAAATGTTTATTATTCATGCTAGAATTGTATTAACCGGACACATAATACATGTGTGAATACATAGACAAACAAAGTGTCATTAGTATGCCTCTACTTGACTAGCTCGTTAATCAAAGATGGTCATGTTTCCTAACCATGAACTATGAGTTGTTATTTGATTAACAAGGTCATATCATTAGTTGAATGATCTGATTGACATGACCCATTCCATTAGCTTAGCACCCGATCGTTTAGTATGTTGCTATTGCTTTCTTCATGACTTATACATGTTCCTATGACTATGAGATTATGCAACTCCCGTTTACCGGAGGAACACTTTGGGTGCTACCAAACGTCACAACATAACTGGGTGATTATAAAGGAGCATTACAGGTGTCTCCAAAGGTAGATGTTGGGTTGGCGTATTTCGAGATTAGGATTTGTTACTCCGATTGTCGGAGAGGTATCTCCGGGCCCTCTCGGTAATACACATCACATAAGCCTTGCAAGCATTACAACTAATATGTTAGTTGTGAGATGATGTATTACGGAATGAGTAAAGAGACTTGACGGTAACGAGATTGAACTAGGTATTGGATACCGACGATCGAATCTCGGGCAAGTAACATACCGATGACAAAGGGAACAACGTATGTTGTTATGCGGTCTGACCGATAAAGATCTTCGTAGAATATGTAGGAGCCAATATGGGCATCCAGGTCCCGCTATTGGTTATTGGCTGGAGACATGTCTCGGTCATGTCTACATTGTTCTCGAACCCGTTGGGTCCGCACGCTTAAGATTACGATGACAGTTATATTATGAGTTTATGCATTTTGATGTACCGAAGGTTGTTTGGAGTCCCAGATGTGATCACGGACATGACGAGGAGTCTCGAAATGGTCGAGACATAAAGATTGATATATTGGAAGCCTATATTTGGATATCGGAAGTGTTCCGGGTGAAATCGTGATTTTACCGGGTTACCGGGAGGTTACCGGAACCCCCCGGGAGCCATATGGGCCTTCATGGGCCTTAGTGGAAAGGTGAAAGGGCTGCCCACAAGGGCTGCGTGCCTCCCCCCTTCCCCTAGTCCTATTAGGACTAGGAGAGGTGGCCGGCCACCCCTCTCCCTCTTTCCCCTCCGAGGAATCCTAGTTGGACTAGGATTGGGGGGGGGGGAATCCTACTCCCAGAGGGAGTAGGACTCTCCTGCGCCTCCCCTCCTTGGCCGGCCAGCCCTCCCCCTTGGGTCCTTTATATACGGAGGCAGGGGACACCTCTAGACACACAAGTTGATCCACGTGATCTATTCCTTAGCCGTGTGCGGTGCCCCCTGCCACCATATTCCTCGATAATATTGTAGCGGAGTTTAGGCGAAGCCCTGCTGCTGTAGTTCATCAAGATCGTCACCACGCCGTCGTGCTGACGGAACTCTTCCCCGACACTTTGCTGGATCGGAGTCCGGGGATCGTCATCGAGCTGAACGTGTGCTCGAACTCGGAGGTGCCGTAGTTTCGGTGCTTGATCGGTTGGATCGTGAAGACGTACGACTACTTCCTCTACGTCGTGTCATCGCTTCCGCAGTCGGTCTGTGTTGGGTACGTAGACAACACTCTCACCCTCGTTGCTATGCATCACATGATCTTGCGTGTGCGTAGGATTTTTTTTTGAAATTACTACGAAACCCAACAGTGGCATCCGAGCCAGGTTATTTATGTCGATGTTATATGCACGAGTAGAACACAAGTGAGTTGTGGACGATACAAGTCATACTGCCTACCAGCATGTCATACTTTGGTTCGGCGGTATTGTTGGACGAGACGACCCGGACCAACATTACGCGTACGCTTACGCGAGACCGGTTCTCCCGACGTGCTTTGCACACAGGTGGCTTGCGGGCGACTGTCTCTCCAATTTTAGTTGAACCAAGTGTGGCTACGCCCGGTCCTTGCGAAGGTTAAAACGAAGTCTATTTGACAAACTATCGTTGTGGTTTTGATGCGTAGGTGAGATTGGTTCTTACTTAAGCCCGTAGCAGCCACGTAAAACTTGCAACAACAAAGTAGAGGACGTCTAACTTGTTTTTGCAGGGCATGTTGTGATGTGATATGGTCAAGGCATGATGCTGAATTTTATTGTATGAGATGATCATGTTTTGTAACTGAGTTATCGGCAACTGGCAGGAGCCATATGGTTGTCGCTTTATTGTATGCAATGCAATCACGATTTAATGCTTTACTTTATTACTAAACGGTAGTGATAGTCGTGGAAGCATAAGATTGGCGAGACGACAACGATGCTACGATGGAGATCAAGGTGTCGCGCCGGTGACGATGGTGATCATGACGGTGCTTCGGAGATGGAGATCACAAGCACAAGATGATGATGGCCATATCATATCACTTATATTGATTGCATGTGATGTTTATCTTTTTATGCATCTTATCTTGCTTTGATTGACGGTAGCATTATAAGATGATCTCTCACTAAATTATCAAGAAGTGTTCTCCCTGAGTATGCACCGTTGCCAAAGTTCGTCGTGCCCAGACACCACATGATGATCGGGTGTGATAAGCTCTACGTCCATCTACAACGGGCGCAAGCCAGTTTTGCACACGCAGAATACTCAGGTTAAACTTGACGAGCCTAGCATATGCAGATATGGCCTCGGAACACGGAGACCGAAAGGTCGAGCGTGAATCATATAGTAGATATGATCAACATAACGATGTTCACCATTGAAAACTACTCCATCTCACGTGATGATCGGTCATGGTTTAGTTGATTTGGATCACGTAATCACTTAGAGGATTAGAGGGATGTCTATCTAAGTGGGAGTTCTTAAGTAATATGATTAATTTGAACTTAAATTTATCATGAACTTAGTACCTGATAGTATCTTGCTTGTTTATGTTGATTGTAGATAGATGGCTCGTGCTGTTGTTCCGTTGAATTTTAATGCATTCCTTGAGAAAGCAAAGTTGAAAGATGATGGTAGCAATTACACGGACTGGGTCCGTAACTTGAGGATTATCCTCATTGCTGCTCAGAAGAATTACGTCCTGGAAGCACCGCTGGGTGCCAGGCCTGCTGCTAGAGCAACACCAGATGTTATGAACATTTGGCAGAGCAAAGCTGATGACTACTCGATAGTTCAGTGTGCCATGCTTTACGGCTTAGAATCGGGACTTCAACGATGTTTTGAACATCATGGAGCATATGAGATGTTCCAGGAGTTGAAGTTAATATTTCAAGCAAATGCCCAGATTGAGAGATATGAAGTCTCCAATAAGTTCTATAGCTGCAAGATGGAGGAGAACAGTTCTGTCAGTGAGCATATACTCAAAATGTCTGGGTATAATAATCACTTGATTCAATTGGGAGTTAATCTTCCGGATGATTGCGTCATTGACAGAATTCTCCAATCACTGCCACCAAGCTACAAGAGCTTCGTGATGAACTATAATATGCAAGGGATGAACAAGACTATTCCCGAGCTCTTTGCAATGCTGAAAGCTGCGGAGGTAGAAATCAAGAAGGAGCATCAAGTGTTGATGGTTAACAAGACCACTAGTTTCAAGAAAAAGGGCAAAGGGAAGAAGAAGGGGAACTTCAAGAAGAACGGCAAGCAAGTTGCTGCTCAAGAGAAGAAACCCAAGTCTGGACCTAAGCCTGAAACTGAGTGCTTCTACTGCAAGCAGACTGGTCACTGGAAGCGGAACTGCCCCAAGTATTTGGCGGATAAGAAGGATGGCAAGGTGAACAAAGGTATATGTGATATACATGTTATTGAGGTGTACCTTACTAGAGCTCGCAGTAGCACCTGGGTATTTGATACTGGTTCTGTTGCTAATATTTGCAACTCGAAACAGGGACTACGGAATAAGCGGGCACTGGCAAAGGACGAGGTGACGATGCGCGTGGGAAACGGTTCCAAAGTCGATGTGATCACGGTCGGCACGCTACCTCTACATCTACCTTCGGGATTAATATTAGACCTAAATAATTGTTATTTGGTGCCAGCGTTGAGCATGAACATTATATCTGGATCTTGTTTAATGCGAGACGGTTATTCATTTAAATCAGAGAATAATGGTTGTTCTATTTATATGAGTAATATCTTTTATGGTCATGCACCCTTGAAGAGTGGTCTATTCTTATTGAATCTCGATAATAGTAATACACATATTCATAATGTTGAAACCAAAAGATGCAGAGTTGATAATGAAAGTGCAACTTATTTATGGCACTGTCGTTTAGGTCATATCGGTATAAAGCGCATGAAGAAACTCCATACTGATGGACTTTTGGAACCACTTGATTATGAATCACTTGGTACTTGCGAACCGTGCCTCATGGGCAAGATGACTAAAACACCGTTCTCCGGTACTATGGAGAGAGCAACACATTTGTTGGAAATCATACATACCGATGTATGTGGTCCAATGAATATTGAGGCTTGTGGCGGATATCGTTATTTTCTCACCTTCACAGATGATTTAAGCAGATATGGGTATATTTACTTAATGAAACATAAGTCTGAAACATTTGAAAAGTTCAAAGAATTTCAGAGTGAAGTTGAAAATCATCGTAACAAGAAAATAAAGTTTCTACGATCTGATCGTGGAGGAGAATATTTGAGTTACGAGTTTGGTGTACATTTGAAAAACTGTGGAATAGTTTCGCAACTCACGCCACCCAGAACACCACAGCGTAATGGTGTGTCCGAACATCGTAATCGTACTTTACTAGATATGGTGCGATCTATGATGTCTCTTACTGATTTACCGCTATCATTTTGGGGTTATGCTCTAGAGACGGCTACATTCACGTTAAATAGGGCACCATCAAAATCCGTTGAGACGACGCCTTATGAATTGTGGTTTGGCAAGAAACCAAAGTTGTCGTTTCTTAAAGTTTGGGGCTGCGATGCTCATGTGAAAAAACTTCAACCTGATAAGCTCGAACCCAAATCGGAGAAATGTGTCTTCATAGGATACCCAAAGGAAACTGTTGGGTACACCTTCTATCACAGATCCGAAGGCAAGACATTCGTTGCTAAGAATGGATCCTTTCTAGAGAAGGAGTTTCTCTCGAAAGAAGTGAGTGGGAGGAAAGTAGAACTTGACGAGGTAACTGTACCTGCTCCCTTACTGGAAAGTAGTTCATCGCGGAAAATTGTTTCAGTGACACCTACACCAGTTAGTGAGGAAGCCAATGATAATGATCATGAAACTTCAGATCAAGATACTACTGAACCTCGTAGATCAACCAGAGTAAGATCCGCGCCAGAGTGGTACGGTAATCCTGTTCTGGAAGTCATGCTACTAGATCATGATGAACCTACGAACTATGAAGAAGCGATGGTGAGCCCAGATTCCGCAAAGTGGCTTGAAGCCATGAAATCTGAGATGGGATCCATGTATGAGAACAAAGTATGGACTTTGGTTGACTTGCCCGATGATCGGCAAGCAATTGAGAATAAATGGATCTTTAAGAAGAAGACTGACACTGATGGTAATGTTACTGTCTACAAAGCTCGACTTGTCGCAAAAGGTTTTCGGCAAGTTCAAGGGATTGACTATGATGAGACCTTCTCACCCGTAGCGATGCTTAAAGTCCGTCTGAATCATGTTAGCGATTGCCGCATTTTATGATTACGAAATTTGGCAGATGGATGTCAAAACTGCATTCCTGAATGGATTTCTGGAAGAAGAGTTGTATATGATGCAACCGGAAGGTTTTGTCGATCCAAAGGGAGCTAACAAAGTGTGCAAACTCCAGCGATCCATTTATGGACTGGTGCAAGCCTCTCAGAGTTGGAATAAACGTTTTGATAGTGTGATCAAAGCATTTGGTTTTATGCAGACTTTCGGAGAAGCCTGTATTTACAAGAAAGTGAGTGGGAGCTCTGTAGCATTTCTGATATTATATGTGGATGACATATTGCTGATTGGAAATGATATAGAATTTCTGGATAGCATAAAGGGATACTTGAATAAAAGTTTTTCAATGAAAGACCTCGGTGAAGCTGCTTACATATTAGGCATTAAGATCTATAGAGATAGATCAAGATGCTTAATTGGACTTTCACAAAGCACATACCTTGACAAAATTTTGAAGAAGTTCAAAATGGATCAAGCAAAGAAAGGGTTCTTGCCTGTGTTACGAGGTGTGAAGTTGAGTAAGACTCAATGCCCGACCACTGCAGAAGATAGAGAGAATATGAAAGATGTTCCCTATGCATCAGCCATAGGATCTATCATGTATGCAATGCTGTGTACCAGACCTGATGTGTGCCTTGCTATAAGTTTAGCAGGGAGGTACCAAAGTAATCCAGGAGTGGATCACTAGACAGCGGTCAAGAACATCCTTAGATACCTGAAAAGGACTAAGGATATGTTTCTCGTATATGGAGGTGACAAAGAGCTCATCGTAAAAGGTTACGTTGATGCAAGCTTTGACACTGATCCGGACAATTCTAAATCGCAAACCGGATACGTGTTTACATTAAATGGTGGAGCTGTCAGTTGGTGCAGTTCTAAACAAAGCGTCGTAGCGGGATCTACATGTGAAGCGGAGTACATAGCTGCTTCGGAAGCAGCGAACGAAGGAGTCTGGATGAAGGAGTTCATATCCGATCTAGGTGTCATACCTAGTGCATCGGGTCCAATGAAAATCTTTTGTGACAATACTGGTGCAATTGCCTTGGCAAAGGAATCCAGATTTCACAAAAGGACCAAACACATCAAGAGACGCTTCAATTCCATCCGGGATCTAGTCCAGGTGGGAGACATAGAGATTTGCAAGATACATACGGATCTGAATGTTGCAGACCCGTTGACTAAGCCTCTTCCACGAGCAAAACATGATCAGCACCAAGGCTCCATGGGTGTTAGAATCATTATAGTGTAATCTAGATTATTGACTCTAGTGCAAGTGGGAGACTGAAGGAAATATGCCCTAGAGGCAATAATAAAGTTATTATTTATTTCCTTATAATCATGATAAATGTTTATTATTCATGCTAGAATTGTATTAACCGGAAACATAATACATGTGTGAATACATAGACAAACAAAGTGTCACTAGTATGCCTCTACTTGACTAGCTCGTTAATCAAAGATGGTCATGTTTCCTAACCATGAACAATGAGTTGTTATTTGATTAACGAGGTCATATCATTAGTTGAATGATCTGATTGACATGACCCATTCCATTAGCTTAGCACCCGATCGTTTAGTATGTTGCTATTGCTTTCTTCATGACTTATACATGTTCCTATGACTATGAGATTATGCAACTCCCGTTTACCGGAGGAACACTTTGGGTGCTACCAAACGTCACAACATAACTGGGTGATTATAAAGGAGCATTACAGGTGTCCCCAAAGGTAGATGTTGGGTTGGCGTATTTCGAGATTAGGATTTGTTACTCCGATTGTCGGAGAGGTATCTCTGGGCCCTCTCGGTAATACACATCACATAAGCCTTGCAAGCATTACAACTAATATGTTAGTTGTGAGATGATGTATTACGGAACGAGTAAAGAGACTTGCCGGTAATGATATTGAACTAGGTATTGGATACCGACGATCGAATCTCGGGCAAGTAACATACCGATGACAAAGGGAACAACGTATGTTGTTATGCGGTCTGACCGATAAAGATCTTCGTAGAATATGTAGGAGCCAATATGGGCATCCAGGTCCCGCTATTGGTTATTGACCGGAGACATGTCTCGGTCATGTCTACATTGTTCTCGAACCCGTAGGGTCCGCACGCTTAAGGTTACGATGACAGTTATATTATGAGTTTATGCATTTTGATGTACCGAAGGTTGTTCAGAGTCCCAGATGTGATCACGGACATGACGAGGAGTCTCGAAATGGTCAAGACGTAAAGATTGATATATTGGATGCCTAAATTTGGATATCGGAAGTGTTCCTGGTGAAATCGGGATTTTACCGGGTTACCGGGAGGTTACCGGAACCCCCCGGGAGCCATATGGGCCTTCATGGGCCTTAGTGGAAAGGTGAAAGGGCTGCCCACAAGGGCTGCGCGCCTCCCCCCTTCCCGTAGTCCTATTAGGACTAGGAGAGGTGGCCGGCCACCGCTCTCCCTCTTTCCCCTCCGAGGAATCCTAGTTGGACTAGGATTGGGGGGGGGGGAATCCTACTCCCAGAGGGAGTAGGACTCTCCTGCGCCTCCCCTCCTTGGCCGGCCAGCCCTCCCCCTTGGCTCCTTTATATACGGAGGCAGGGGACACCTCTAGACACACAAGTTGATCGACGTGATCTATTCCTTAGCCGTGTGCGGTGCCCCCTGCCACTATATTCCTTGATAATACTGTAGCGGAGTTTAGGCGAAGCCCTGCTGCTGTAGTTCATCAAGATCGTCACCACGCCGTCGTGCTGACGGAACTCTTCCCCGGGACTTTGCTGGATCGGAGTCCGGGGATCGTCATCGAGCTGAACGTGTGCTCGAACTCGGAGGTGCCGTAGTTTCGGTGCTTGATCGGTTGGATCGTGAAGACGTACGACTACTTCCTCTACGTCGTGTCATCGCTTCTGCAATCGGTCTGCGTTGGGTACATAGACAACACTCTCCCCCTCGTTGCTATGCATCACATGATCTTGCGTGTGCGTAGGAATTTTTTTTGAAATTACTACGAAACCCAACAATAACTTGCTGGAGCCGCTCAACGGCGCTTCCATCGACGAGGAACACCGCACTGTCATGAGTGCGGTAATTCAGAAGGTTCAGCTCGCAAAAAGCAGGCTGACCGAAGCCTGCAGCAGCCTTCTAACAGGCTTTGAGGTAAGAATTTTTAAGATATGTAAAATAGTACCGCATAGACAGTAGCCCCTGATGCTCGGTTCGGTGTTCGGAAAGAAAAGCCGAACTGAGGATCTAAAAAGATATACGCAGGAGTCTAACAAAAATATGTCAATGTGGGAATGCAGGCTGCGCTGCTGACCTTTGCCGCACTGACTGCGGAGGTCAATTCCTTGAAGCGGAGCGTCGAGCGGTCTGAGATCGAGCTCGGCTGTGCCAAGAAGCATCTCGATGACAAGGAAGGTGAGTAACACCTTATTAAAGTTGTACCTCATAGAAAAGGATTTGGTTGCAAGAAAAAATGACAAGAATAACATTGGTACTCCAGGGGCTATGCACGAGGTGGCGACCCTGAAGGAGGCGGTGTCCGCGGCCGAACGCAATGCGGCCGCGGAACGCGCCGAGCGAGAGAAGCGGGAGGCGGAGGTATGGCAAGAGCTCCAGGCCCTCGTGGAAAAACACGAGAGTTTGGAGCGTGACTCGAAGACTCGAGAGTCCGAGCTTGCGTCGGCTCTTGAGAGTGCCAAAGCCACTAAGGCCGAAGCCCAAAAGGCCCTCCAGGAAATCGAGGCAGTAAAGAAGATAGCGGCGAGTAAGACATTCTTCATGCAAAGCAAGCATGTAAAAGTGAATTACCTGTTACTTACCCGAATTCGGAGCTCTCCAGGAGCGCTCGCAGATCTACCCCGTAGCGTGTCCGATGCTGCCGCTTTCTACAGAGTCGAGGAGGGGGGCTCAATGGAGAAGGTGTTCTGGTCTCAGTATGCTGAGGCCGGACATCCGGTGCCCCTGAGCGACCAGCTAAAGCAGCTGGTCGAGCTCCACAAGGTGGCCGCACAGGCCATGAAGGGCCTCATAGTTCGGCTGTGGCCCAAAGAAGCCATGCCTGGGAGCTACTTCGGTGTGGTGCGGCGGCTAGTGGACGCCTGTCCATGGGTTGACGTCATCAAGCACTCCGCCTGCATTGAAGGTGCTCGTCGGGCCCTTGCCCGCGCTAAGGTGCACTGGGGCAAGATGGACGCCAGAAGCTTGTGACGGACGCGCCACCGCCGGGCAAGGAATGTCGCACGCCCGAGATGTACTATAAGGGTGTCCTGAAGGGTGCCCGCATTATTGCAGGTGAATGCTCCAAAGATGTAATTTTTGAGTAGACTCGCATTTTGTTATCTTGTGCGCTGAAAACTTTGTTCATATGCGCTAAGCAATGCTTGTTAATTTAAAATATTACCTTCTGTGCGGCTGTTTATCAAATATGAGAGATGGCAAGTCGTTGGCTTCGGCCCCCATGCCACGAGTGCTGGGGTGTTCGGGATAAACTTGAGCGCTCTTGTTCCCATTTTTGGGTCCTTCTAGGGAGGCGCTCAACAGAACGAACGAGGCAACCAGACTTATAATGCTTGAACACTCTCACTTAGCCATAGAATTCTATAATTTTATATATCGGCGAAGCCCCTAGTGTTCGGAAGGTCGAATTCGGGGCGCTATCCACGCCTGTGCCGGACAAAGCCGGTTCCTCGCTCTAAGTGGCATAAGTCTTTAGGGACTCGAAAAAACCTCTCGAACAGCGACCGGCTCTCGCCCTATCATGACGGTCAGTTTTAGCTTTCTCCACTGAGGCGCTCACCCAGCTCAACTGGGGCACAATCGCAGTGGTTCTCCCAGCGCTACCTTAGCCGATATAACGGAACATAAGGTACCAAAACATGGGAGCCGGGCAAACCCAACTATTGACCCAAGACATGATTCGGAGGCGATGCATATAATGCTATAAGTTCGGGGTGCCGCACTTGTGAAAGTGTTCGGACTTATCACACCATAATATGGGGAACTGAACCCCTGGTGTATTTAGCCGTACCAAAGTGTACGGATGCAACATGTCGTAAGTGAGCATATGTATAAAAAAGGAATGCAATGGTAGGAAAAAAGCGATGCATTGTTTATTAAAAAAAATACTGCCATGAATGCAGAACGATACAAATAGTGCGTTAAGCAAGGGGTGGGACTATTTAACATGTCCCCCTCCAGGGGTAGGCTGCGGAATGGTGTATAAAACAGGTATAATGCTCGTAATGGAGACCACCTGGATACTCGTCGTAGCTTTTCTGCTTCCTTGGCTGTTGTATCGTGAGTTCGGCGAGTCTACTATCGGACAGGGCCTCTGGTAAACGGAGTCCTGAGGATAAAAAAAGAAAAAAGAAAATGATGACCCATTTGGGAGCCCCCGGTGTGGTTGAGCCGCACTCTGGGCCTGCCGTGGTCGTGCCCCTCCCCCTTTGCCCATGGTATCTCCAGAGCGTAGTGATGTACGCGTAGTACTGGTCTTGCAGTTTTGCGAGGGCTGGGGTTGGGGCCGCATTGCTACACATGCTCGGAACGTGTCGGGTGGTCTTGTTGTAGGTTACTTCGGGCGCTCTTGATTGTGTCCGGTCGCTTAACGGCCGGACTCGAGAATTGCCTTAAGAGGCTACTCTACACTTCCGCCGCGAGAGCCGTCGTATGCTCCTCCGTTCGGAGAGAGCGTTCAGTGTTTCCGTTGACTGTGATGACTCATCGAGGGCCTGGCATCTTGAGCTTGAGGTATGCGTAGTGGGCACCGCATTGAACTTTGCAAATGCGGTTCGTCCGAGCAGTGCATGATAGCCACTGCAGAACGGGACTATGTCGAAGATTAACTCCTCGCTTTGGAAGTTATTCGGGGATCCGAAGACCACTTCAAGTGTAACTGAGCCTGTACAGTTGGCCTCTACACCTGGTATGATGCCTTTGAAGGTCGTCTTGGTGGGTTTAATCCTTGAGGGGTCTATGCCCATCTTGCGCATTGTATCCTGATAAAGCAGGTTCAGGCTGCTGCCGCCGTCCATCAGGACTCTAGTGAGGTGAAATCCGTCGACGATTGGGTCTATAACCAATGCGGCGAATCTGCCATGGCAGATGCTGGTGGGGTGGTCCCTTCGATCAAAAGTGATCGGGCAGGAGGACCATGGGTTGAACTTTGGGGCGACTGGCTCCATCGCGTATACGTCCCTGAGCGCACGCTTCCGCTCCCTTTTGGGTATGTGGGTTGCGTATATCATGTTCACCGTCCACACTTGTGGGGGGAAACCCTTCTGTCCTCTATTGTTCGGCGGCCGAGTCTCTTCCTCGTCATCGCTATGCAGCCCCTTGTCATTGTTTTCGGCAATTAACTTGCCTGCCTGCTTGAATACCCAACAATCCCTATTGGTGTGATTAGCTGGCTTTTCGGGGGTGCCGTGTATCTGGCACGAGCGGTCGAGTATTCAGTCCAAATTGGACGGACCCGGAGTAGTTCTTTTGAATGGCTTTTTCCGCTGACCGGGTTTGGAGCCTCTGAATCCAGCATTGACTGCCGTATCTTCAGTATTATCGCCGTTAATGCTTCGTTTGTGCTTATTGCGACGCGACCTGCCATTGTTGTCCTTGGTATCCGGACTGCCAATTTTTTTGTTGAGGTTGTTACTGCGGGCTAGCCAGCTGTCCTCTCCCGCACAGAAGCGGGTCATGAGTGATGTGAGGGCTGCCATGGATTTAGGCTTTTCCTGTCCTAGGTGCCGGGCAAGCCACTCATCGCGGATGTTGTGTTTGAAGGCTGCAAGGGCCTCTGCATCTGGACAGTCGACAATTTGATTTTTCTTGGTTAAGAACCGTGTCCAGAATTGTCTGGCCGATTCGTCTGGCTACTGAATGATGTGGCTTAGGTCATCGGCGTCTGGTGGTCGCACATATGTGCCCTAGAAGTTATCAAGGAATGCGGCTTCCAGGTCCTCCCAACACCCAATTGATTCTGCTGGCAAGCTGTTAAGCCAATGCCGAGCTGGTCCTTTAAGCTTGAGTGGGAGGTATTTGATGGCATGAAGATCATCACCGCGGGCCATGTGGATATGGAGGAGATAGTCTTCGATCCAAACCGCGGGGTCTGTTGTGCCATCGTAGGATTCAATGTTCACGGGTTTGAACCCTTCGGGGATTTGATGATCCATTACTTCATCTGTGAAGCATAGTGGGTGTGTGGCGCCTCTGTATTGGGCTATATCACGACGTAGCTCAAGCGAGCTTTGTCTACTGTGTTCGGCCCGGCCGGAATTGCTGTATCCGGCGCGACGGTTGTCGTCGCGTATCATGGGGCGCCCACGCGATCCATAGATCGATCTTGATTGTCTTGCCTTATCCTCCAATATGTCCCGCAAGTCCGGCGCATTCCCCCGTGGCTTTGTACTTTTCGAGCGATGCCAGGGTGCGGCTTTAGTGGAAGGCCTAGAGGCCTCTTTGTCACGGCCACGAGGTGGCCGGTCGGTCGTATTATGCACTGGTGATGTAGGTTTATATGCTTCCTCCTCTAATCGGGGCAGCAGCTTGCGTTTGGGGTAGCTTTTGGAGGGGCGTTCGAGTTCGTACTCTTCGGCCGCAAGGACTTCAGTCCATCTATCGGCTAGCAAATCTTGGTCAGCTCTAAGCTGTTGCTGCTTTTTCTTAAGGCTGCTCGCCGTGGCCATAAGCCTGCGTTTGAAACGCTCTTGTTCGACGGGATCCTCAGGCACGACAAATTCGTCGTCGTCGAGGCTTGCCTCGTCTCCGGAGGGAGGCATGTAATTATCGTCCTCTTCCTCATTGTCTGCCGCTCTCTCACAAGGGCTGGCTTCTCCATCCTCCTGTGCTAAATCTTGCTGGAGGGGGTTGTCTTCGGCACTGTCCGGGGTTTTATTGTCTCCGGAGCCGGAATCTCCATTTTTGCTGTGGCGAGATTTAGAGCGGCGCCGCTGACGCCGGCGCTTAGGCTGTTTCTTGGGGGGGTCATCCTCCGCTGTTCCATCGCCATTTCCATCCTTTGGGATGTCCACCATGTATATGTCGTATGACGAGGTGGCTTTCCAGTGCCCCGTAGGCACTGGTTCTTGGTCGTCTCCGACATCGTCGTCCATACCGTCGATGTCTTCGGAGTCGAAGTCTCGCATGTCGGTTAGGTCGTCGACAGTGGCTACAAAGTGGGTGGTGGGTGGGCTTTGAATTTCTTCGTCGTCCGCATCCCAACCGTCCTGACCGTGATCCGGCCAGGGCTCTCCTGATAAAGAGAGATACTTTAGCGAATTCAGGATGTCGCCAAAAGGCGAGTGCTGAAAGATGTCCGCAGCGGTGAACTCCATGATCGGCGCCCAATCGGATTCGATTGGTAGGGGCACGGGAGGTTCGGAGTCCGGCGAGGAGTCCGGCACCTTGGAGTCACGAGCTTCGCAAGGGTCAGGGTCGGTATTTGGCTCCATCGCCGTAGAGGTAGCGGCCCCCGAGGCGGTGTCTAGCCACCCATCCTCGACCGGCGCAGTCGGCTCCGAGTTAAGGGTCGGAGCGGACTCTTGTGCGGCCTCCAGGGCACTGTCCGGCAGTAGAGCTAAATCATGCCCATCGTGACAGCGCGGCGCGCTCGGCTGTGACTCGAATCCGTTGAAGATCAAGTCTCCGCGGATGTCGGTCGTATAATTCAAACTTCCAAATCTGACCTGATGGCCACGGGCGTAGCTTTCAATCTGCTCCAGATGGCCAAGCGAATTGGCCCGCAGTGCAAAGCCGCCGAATACGAAGATCTATCCGGGGAGAAAAGTCTCACCCTGGACCGCGTTGTTGTTGATGATCGAAGGAGCCATCGGGCCTATGAGCAATGACATAGAGGAACTCTCAATGAAAGCACCAATGCCGGTGTCAAAACCGGCGGATCTCGGGTAGGGGGTCCCGAACTGTGCGTCTAGGCGGATGGTAACAGGAGACAAGGGACACGATGTTTTTACCCAGGTTCGGGCCCTCTCGATGGAGGTAAAACCCTACTCCTGCTTGATTAATATTGATGATATGGGTAGTACAAGAGTAGATCTACCACGAGATCAAGGAGGCTAAACCCTAGAAGCTAGCCTATGGTATGATTGTTGTTCGTCCTACAGACTAAAACCCTCCGGTTTATATAGACACCGGAGAGGGCTAGGGTTACACAGAGTCGGTTACAATGGTAGGAGATCTACATATCCGTATCGCCAAGCTTGCCTTCCACGCCAAGGAAAGTCCCATCCGGACACAGGACGAAGTCTTCAATCTTGTATCTTCATAGTCTTGGAGTCCGGCCAATGATGATAGTTCGGCTATCCAGACACCCCCTAGTCCAGGACTCCCTCAGCCACCCTCGACGACAAATAGGAAAGCATGCTCATTGCCTTCCTGTGGGCGAATGTTGATGTTTTTGCATGGAAACCATCTGACACCCCAGTGTTCCCAGGGAGGTAATCGAGCACCACCTTGCTATCTGCCCACTTGCCCGACCCGTCAAGCAGAAGGTCCGGAAGCAAGCTTTGGAGCGGCAGCAGTTTATTGCCGAAGAGATCAAGAAACTTGAAGCAGCTGGTTTGGTCAGAGGGGTGTTGCATCCTACATGGTTAGCAAATATAGTGGTGGTGCGCAAGGCAAATGGGAAATGGAGGCTTTGCATAGATTTCACAGATCTAAATAAGGCATGCCTGAAGGACCCATTCCCCTTGCCACGCATCGACCAGATTGTGGATTCCACCTCCGGGTGTGACCTGCTTTCCTTTCTGGATGCCTACTCCGGGTACCACTAGATCTTCATGTCCAAGGAAGACAAAGAGAAGACCGCATTCATAACCCCATGTGGCACGTACTGCTTTGTACGAATGCCCTTCGGGTTGAAGAGCGCCCGATCCAGTTTTGCAAGAGCAGTACAGATTGGCTTTGAGTCCCAGTTGCACAGAAATATTGAAGCCTACATGGATGATATAGTGGTCAATACCAAGGACAGAATGACTCTCATTCAGGATTTGGAAGAGACCTTTGCTAATCTGTGCAGGATCAACTTGAAGCTGTACTTGGCTTTTTCATGTCCCATTGAGGGATAGAAGCCAACCCCGACAAGATCAAGGCTATCGAGCAAATTCAAGCACCCAAGACGGTTAAGGACGTGATGCATTTGACTGGATGTGTTGTCATGCTAAGCAGGTTCATTTCCAAGTCTGCCGAGTGCACCCTACCGTTCTTCAAAATCTTGAAGAAGGCAGGACCCATGGAGTGGACCCCCGAGGCAGATGCTACACTACAAGGTTTGAAGAACTATCTTTCCTTTGTGCCCACTTTGGTCGCTCCCAAACCACAAGAGCCATTGCTGCTATACTTAGTGGCAACCAATCAAGTGGTTAGTGCAGCATTGGTGGCGCAACGGGAAGTGGATGAAACGACAACCACAACCACTATCCCCTCTAGGGAGGAAAGTGAACCCGTCCCGGCAAGGTCAGATGCAGTTCAAGACATGGGAGAGCAAGGCAATAGAGATTGTTCCAAGGTCACGACAAGGAAGAAGGTGGTGCAGCGCCCAGTGTACTTTGTTAGCTCCTTGTTGCTGGGGGCTAGGTTGAGGTACTCTACGTGCAAAAGTTGATTTTTTGGCTCGTCATGGCCTCAAGCAAACTGCGCCACTACTTCCAAGCCCATGAGATCACGATCGTCACACGCTTCCCTTTGCAACACATACTCGGAAACCCCGAGACTACCGGCAGAATAGTGGAATGGCCTTGAGTTATCCAGCTTCGGTTTGAAGTTTGAGAGCACATCAACTATTCAAAGTAGAGCTCTGGCAGAGTTTACCGCAGAATGGACACCAATCCCTGATGAAGAAGTGTTGGAGACAGTCATCCCCGGCAAGGAAACACCCCAAGAATAGATTATGTATTTTGATGGTGCCTTCTCCCTACAAGGTGCAGGGGCTAGCGTGCTTCTCATTGCTCCCACTGGGGAGAACCTTAAGTACGTCATATAGATGCATTTCCCTTGAGAGAAGGCTACCAACAATACTACAGAGTATGAAGGGCTCCTTGCCGGGCTCAGGATTGCAACAACACTGGGAATCAAGAAGCTGATCATCCGTGGAGATTCACAACTTGTGGCAAAACAAGTAAACAAGTACTACCAAATACCATTGATGGAGGCATACGTCGAGGAAGTGAGAAAGTTGGAGGAGCGCTCTGACGGATTTCAAACAGAGCATGTGCCCCGTGCGGCAAACAACATTTGACTCTGTGAAAATGCGTTGCACAAAAACTCCCTATGGAACTAGGGACTTTTGTTTCCATCTGACTCGGCCCTCCGTATCCCCGGCAACAATGGCTAGAAAGAGGAGGAAACTGGACTCCGGCAAGCCTCTCCCGGAGAGCCTTCTGAGGCCCCCGACAGAGAGCTTGGCGGGAACAACTCCCCTTCGATCGGTGAGCTGCACCCTCCCGCCAGACCACCAGTCCCTGCGGTCGAGGAGTGTGCTTCCTCGAATGAGGAGGTACCGCTGGTCCTCTTTGCCGAGGCCCTGGCTCCAACTTGGGCGCGAGACATAGTCCATTTCCTCCAAACAGGAGAACTTCCCGAAGAGCAAGAAGAGGCTGAAAGAGTAGCCCGGAGGGCCAGTATGTATCAGTTCATTAACGACACACCATACAGAAGAAGGCCCAATGGTGGGAAATTGAAGTGCATTTGCCGAGAAGAAGGAAAGGAACTGCTGGCAGAGGTACACAAGGGTATGTGCGGCTCACACATTGGATCAAGGGACCTAGTTGGAAAAGGCCTTCTGATAAGGATTCTACTGGCCCACGGCCCTCCAAGATGCAATTGAGCTAGTCACTACATGTGAAGTCTGCCAGATCCACTCCAAGAACATCCATCAGCCTGCCCAAGCTCTCTAGACAATCCCTTATTATGGCCCTTCTTGGTCTGGGGGCTCAACATCTTGGGCCCCTTCCCCCGTGCTATTGGGGGCTTTGAGTTGTTGTTCGTTGCTATCGGCAAGTTCACAAAGTGGCCAGAGGTGGAGCCCGTGAGGAAGGTGACCACATAGTCAGCTATCAAGTTCTTGAAAGGATTGGTGTGCCGCTTCGGGGTACCTGCCCAAATCATCACCGACAATGGCACCCAGTTCACGAGCCGCACCTTCATGCAATATGTTCATGCCCTCAGAAGCAAGATCTCATTTTCCTCTGTTGCCCATCACAGGAGCAATGGGCAAGATGAGAGGGCGAACGTTGAAGTGTTGCGGGACCTCAAGACAAGAACATTTGATAAGCTACATAAGTGCGGCAGGCAATAGATCAATGAGTTGTCGGTGGTTCTTTGGTCCCTCCATACGACACCAAATCGAGCTACCAGACAGACTCCCTTCTCCCTAGTCTATGTGGTAGAAGCAGTTATCCCCATGGAACTCATATACGGGTCACCTTGAGTGCTTGCCTACGATGAAGTAGCACAGGAACAACAACAGCATGACGATGCTGTGCTACTTGAGGAGAATCGTCTCTGGGCTACTACGCGTGTTGCACGCTACCAGCAAGCCCTGCATCGCTATCACATCCACATGGTTCATGCCCGGAGCTCTGAGGAAGGTGACCTTGTCCTTAGGCGCGTTTAGTCCGCCAAGGGTACAAACAAGTTGAAGCCGAAGTGGGAAGGCCCTTACCGGGTAGTACGAGTCACTAGACCTGGCGCAGTCCGTCTAGAGATCGGAGATGGCATTCAGTTGCAAAACTCATGGAACATTGAGCATCTCCGTAAGTTCTATCCGTACGGCACGGCTGTCGGGCCCTGCCCAGCAGCCACCCTTTTGTACAGGCCTTGCCGATGTTGCATGTAACCCCTTGTACAAAGCCAGGTGCAGACCCTGAGCAACAGAGAAATAAATGAAGCGCTGGGGGCCCCCGACAAATTGCATGCATGCATAAGCATATCATTAGCATAGCATGTTCATGTAGATAAGATCACATGTAGCACTGTTTTCATCTGCACTAAGCTGTAGGGTCCTTGCCATGGATTTGGTCCCGAAGAAAGGAAGAGGAGACAAGTCTACATAGCGATCCCCGACAAGCCAAATAGATAAGTTTTATCTCTTATCCATATGTGTTCTGTAAAGGGAAACTTGAAGCATAGGTGCTCCCATCCTTTGGATCGAACATTGCTTCGATCAGGATGGTCGTAGTGGCGTTTGACATAAAAGGTTTGGCGGGGGGCTAGTCTCTCTTTGAGATTTTGTGCCCGGCAGGCTTAGCCCCGCGGAACAAACTAAGGGTACCGGCAGGATAGCTTGCCGGGGATAACTTGTGTACTTGAAAGTATAGATGCATTTTACCTCAGCATGGATATAATGCATGTACAAGTGCCCGGCAAAGCTTGTCTTTTTCATTAATATGCTAATAAGCAAGTATAGATCTTACAGAACACAAACATGGGTAGAGAAGATTACATAATTTAGACTAAAGTTTGGTCGATGCCTACATATTTTAGACTGAAAAGAGATAGGTGCTCCATGACGCCTTTGCTCTATTTCTCTTCTCCCCGAAACCGCGGGGAGAGATGAAGAAGACGGAGGGGAGGCCTGGTTGGGATTTGGCGCCTCCCCGAGATCAGGAGGGCGCCATTCCCAGGCTGGAGGAAGAAACCGGAGGGCAGGTGTGGATGGTGGCGCTGCCGAAGCCCAGCTGGAGAAGATGGTGCTCCCGGTAATCACGCCACGTCGGAGCGGTCATCCCCGCTATTGATGCGTCGTGGGTTGCCACCACCCTCCTCGTTGCTGTCGCTCGAAGAGGCGCGTCCGCTGCCACTCGAGCCCCCACCGCGGCGGCCAGGACAGGCACCAGGCGCTTCGAGAGACTCCACAGAGAGCATGGTCATCTCCATCAACCCAAAGCTACAAAGATGTTGTCCCCTGAAGAAGCAAGCATGGGCACAAGGAGGCCGCCCATACGCAAGACAAGCGGTACCCCAAAAGAAGGGGTCTGCCGCAACCAATGGTGAATCACTTACGTGATCTCCCTTCGTCATCATGGGCAAAGGAAGGATGGGCCATGGTTGATCACCGCGCTTTGTGTCTATTATGGACTCTGACATGGTGTCACCCACGTGACCCCTCACTAAGTTTGAAACCATGGGTGGCCTAGTAACGAGCGCGCCAGAGTTGCTACCTCCAGCGATGCCGCCGCGCCGCCCGCGCGCCCACCTAAGACCTCTCTCACTTGTGCTAGGCACCAGGCCGCCACCCCAGGCCGGACGCTTTGCATGACGGCAGGAGGGGAACCCTATATCAACAAAGGCACAGTCGCGTCCTCTTTTCCCTCCCCTCGCCATGACGAAGACACAACACCAGAAGACAAAGGGGGGGGGGGAAGGGAAGTTTGGTGTGAGCCCGCACCCATGCCCGCATCCCCTTTTATAAGGAAAACGAGGCTGGGGGTTGGCTCCTTCCTTGTTGGGTAACCACCGTCCCTCTTCACAAATCTAGGAAGGCTGGGCCCCTACCTTGACGCTCTCTGCACCACGCGCCTACGTTACCCACTCCACTAAATGCATGCAACATACATGACCAAGGATAAGAGTGTGGTGGGAAGAGTGAATTGGCAGTTACTCACCCATGCATTAAAGTCATTTACATGCCATTACAAAGATGACCCCACTATAATTGGCGTTATGCGATGCACGGGAAGACCGAAAACTGATCCAAGCTCAGATTAATAAGGAAGCAAAGAAGACCTCAAAGGATGAATTATTGCAGCCTCTTCGCCTGTGTACTTGGAAGGACCTACCCCAACGACGCTCGGCAGCGTGTTCAAGCCAGGCCCGGGGGCTCTTGTCAGTGCAACAAACCCCAAGTGTGTTGCCCTGACTGTACACAGGCACAAGAGCAAGGTTACAACATCCAAGATGAGACCAAGCAGAAGAGATAGCTCTTTGAGAAATCTAAGAGAGGATCAAGAAGTCCAAGTCAAGATGAAAGAGCAAGATACCACTAAGGAAAAACCTCCCTTGCTGGGCAAGCGAGCCTGGAGGGGTCGAGGTTGCTCCGAAGACAAATCTCAAGACTTCCTTGACAAGCTTATCGGGAGCACTGAGGGCTGACTACCCCACCAAGGTTCCACCCCTCCACCTCATAGCGATGCAAGTCATAGATCGGTGCAGTGTCAAGCCCCCAAGTGACTAAGTAGACAGACAAGAAGGTGACCGAATGGCCCGGCAAGCCTTGCCGGGCACGCCACAATGTGACACTAAGTGGCACATTTAATGCACTCTGCTCTGTCTTCAGAGTTACGTATGATAGCCCTGTTTGCTATCTAATCAGTACACAATAACTGATTTGCCATAGTGGTGACCCCTTAATCTATAAAAGGGGGCCATGGCAACAATAGAAAGGATTCGGACCCTTGTACACTCATACGCGCATAGCTGCTCTCGTCCCGAGGCAACCCTACTAGGCTAGAGCATTGTGTCTCCACCACGGTCCTCTCATCAATCCACCAAAGCAGGAGTAGGGTTTTATGCCTCGTAGTGGCCTGAACCTGGGTAAATTGCCCGTATGATCGCTATCGTGCTGCCTCTGCACCCTCCGCTCTTTGTGCAATGTGCTCTTCCCCCTACCGAACCACAAGGGGCCGATGGTCCCATAGGTGGCCGTGATTTCCCACGACAGTCACCGTCTATACAGCTCAACTTATAGCAAAGGGTTTCCGACAAGTTCAAGGGGTTGACTATGATGAGACTTTCTCACTCGTAGCAATGCTGAATTCTATTAGGATTATGTTAGCAATTGTTGAATTTTTTGATTATGAAATCTAGCAGATGGATGTGAAAATTGGTTTCCTTAAGGAATAATTGTATATGATGCAGCCCAAATGTTTTGTGCATCCTAAGGATGCTAGAAAGGTATGCGAGCTCCAGCAATCCATCTATGGACTCGTGATACGTCCATTTTTGCATCATGTTTTCATACTGTTATTTATAGTGTTTTTATTCATTATAACACTTTGTGGAGTAATTATAATGCCCTTTCTCTCATAATATGCAAGGTTTACACAAAGAGGGAGAATGCTGGCAGCTAGAGTTCTGGACCTGAAAAAGCTATGTCAAAGATACCTATTATGCACGTCTCCAAATGAGCTGGAATTTTACAGAGAATTATTTTGGAATATATAATAAATATTGGAGAAAAGAGATACGAGAGGGGGCCAACCAGGTGCCCACTAGGCACCAGGGTGCCACCCCCTCCAGGCGCACCTTGGTGGGGGGGGGGAGCCCCGGCCCACCTCTGGTGCCCGTCTTTTGGTACATAAGGTCTTTTGACCTAGAAAAAAATAAGAGGAGGGCTTTCTGGATGGAGCGCCACCGTCTCGAGGCGGAACTTGGGCAGGAGCACTTTTGCCCTCCGGCGGAGCTATTCCGTCGGGGGAACTTCCCTCCTGGAGGGGGAAATCAATGCCATCATCATCACCAACAGCCCTCTCATATTTGGGAGGCCAATCTTCATCAACATCTTCAACAGCACCACCTTATCGCAAACCATAGTTCATCTCTTGTGTTCAATATTTGTATCAAAACCTCAGATTGGTACCTGTGGGTGACTAGTAGTGTTGATTACATCTTGTAGTTGATGCTAGCCAGTTTATTTGGTCGAAGATTATATGTTCAAATCCATTATGATATTTATTACTCCTCTGATCTTGAGCATGAATATTATTTGTGAGTAGTTGCCCTTGTTCTTGAGGCCACGGGAGAAGTCATGTTGCAAGTAATCATGTGAATTTGATATTCGTTCGATATTTTGATGATGTGTACGTTGTGATTCCCTTACTGGTGTTATGTGAACATCCACTACATGACACTTCACCATCTTTGGGCCTAAGGGAATGCATTGTGGAGTAGTTATTAGATGATGGGTTGCTAGAGTGACAAAAGCTTAAATCCTAGTTTATGCGCTATTTAGAGAGGAGCTGATTTGGATCCATATGTTTAATGCTATGATTACATTTTATCTTAATTCTTCTTTCGTAGTTGCAGATGCTTGCAAGGGGGTTAATCATAAGTGGTAATCTTGTTCAAGTAATAATAGCACCCAAGCACTGGTCCACCCACATATCAAATTATCAAAGTAGCGAACGCGAATCAAACCAACATGATGTAAGTGACTAGATGAAATTCCTGTGTGTCCTCAAGAATGCTTTACTTATTATAAGAGACCGTTCTGGCATGTCCTTTGCTACAAAAAGTATTGGGCTACCTTGCAGCACTTTTGTTACCATTACCGTTACTTGCTCGTTACAAATTATCTTGCTATCAAACTAATTGTTACCAACAATTTGTAGGACCTTGAGAAGAGGTGTCTAGAGGGGGGTGATTAGACACTAAGTACCAAAGTTGCAGTTTTTAACTTCTTTAAGTTTAAGTGGAGTTTAGGCACAAGTTTAACATTCACAATACATAACAAGCAAGCATGCAAGAGTGTATAAGCAGTGGAAAGTAAAGCATGCAACTTGCAAGAATGTAAAGGGAAGGGTTTTGGAGGATTCGAACGCAATTGGAGACACGGATGTTTTTGGCGTGGTTCCGATAGGTGGTGCTATCGTACATCCACGTTGATGGAGACTTCAACCCACGAAGGGTAACGGTTGCACGAGTCCATGGAGGGCTTCACCCATGAAGGGTCCATGAAGAAGCAACCTTGTCTATCCCACCATGGCCGTCGCCCACGAAGGACTTGCCTCACTAGCGGTAGATCTTCACGAAGTAGGCGATCTCCTTGCCCTTACAAACTCCTTGGTTCAACTCCACAATCTTGTCGGAGGCTCCCAAGTGACACCTAGCCAATCTAGGAGACACCACTCTCCAAGAAGTAACAAATGGTGTTTTGGTGATGAACTCCTTGCTCTTGTGCTTCAAATGATAGTCTCCCCAACACTCAACTCTCTCTCATAGGATTTGGATCTGGTGGAAAGAAGATTTGAGTGGAAAGCAACTTGGGGAAGGCTAGAGATCAAGATTCATATGGTAGGAATGGAATATCTTGGCCTCAACACATGAGTAGGTAGTTCTCTCTTAGAAAATGTATGCTGGAAGTGTAGGTTCAGTCTGATGGCTCTCTCCACGAATGAAGAGGAGGTGGAAGGGTATATATAGCCTCCACACAAAATCTAACCGTTACACACAACTTGCCTCGGTGGGACCGAATCAACAAACTCGGTCGGACCGATTTAGCAAATGTAGTGACCATTAGGATTTTCAGTGGGACTGACATGCAACTCGGTAGGACCGATATGGTTAGGGTTAGGGCATAACGTAATCTCGCTGAGACCAATTACACAAACTCGGTGAGACCGATTTTGGTAATTAGCTAACCAGAAAGTTGGTCAGGCAAACTCGGTTGGACGGATTACACAAACTCAGTGGGACCAATTTTGGTAATGAGTCAACCAGGAAGTTTGCATTGTAGTCTCGGTAGTACCGATTGCTCAAACTCGGTGAAACAGATTTTGGTAATGGACATACACAGAGAGATTACAATCCCATCTCGGTGAGACCGAGATCCCTATCGGTGAGACCGATTTGCCTAGGGTTTGTGGCAGTGGCTATGACATCTGAACTCGGTGGCGCCGGATAGAAAGAATCGGTAGGGCCGAGTTTGACTTTAGGTTTAGGTCATATGTGTGGAAGTGGGAAAGTAGTTGAGGGTTTTGGAGCATATCACTAAGCACTGTGGAGCAAGAAACTCATTAAGCAACACCTCATCCCTTCTTGATAGTATTGGCTTTTCCTATAGACTCAATGTGATCTTGGATCACTAAAATATAAAATGAAGAGTCTTGAGCTTGAAGCTTGAGCCAATCCTTTGTCCTTAGCATCTTGAAGGAGTTCCCACATCCTTTAGTCCATGCCACTCCATTGTTGAACTTATCTGAAACATACTAGATAAAAGTGTTAGTCCAACAAGAGATATGTTGACATTAATTACCAAAACCACCTAGGGAGCACTTGTGCTTTCAATCTCCCCCTTTTTGGTAATTGATGACAACATACATCAAAGCTTTAGATAAAGATATAAAGAATAGCAAGTAAAGCTTTGGAAAGACATGTAACAAGCATAGGCTCCCCCTACATGTATGCAATCATGTGAATATGGAATATAGAAGCATGTGAGAGCATAACCATGATAGAGTAGGCAATGTGTTACATGTATCTTGGCCATATGCATCAGAACAAAGAATATTAAAGAAAATACCTTCATGCTCATGAGTCCTTCTTGCAAACAGTATGTACATCAGCAAGAATTCCTCATACACATGATTGTGATGCATATACTTACCTTGTAGTCTTGAGTTGGCTTAGGATGGAATGAACCTGCGTAAACAAGGTTAGATAACATAGGTACATCTACTAGCTAGAGCAAACAGAAGAAACCACAAGAATACCAAGACTGGGATGACATGTAGAGATTGAGTACTAAGTACCACATTGGATTAAACATGTCCCCAAGAGTAAAGATATGCAATGCATTTAAATGATTTATTTCCCTTAGATGTCTTGCTCCCCCTGAATCTAGCATGGGATACTGGGAGAAGATAGGGAATAGAAAATCAGAGCTAAAAGATATAAAAGAACAGAGCTAATGCAAATAAGCACATATGAACATGTCTTTCCCCTCAAGAAGACATGTGGCATCTCTCCTATTGAACACCAAGCATCTGGGATCCTTGAGAAATACTTTCTACTTGAGTATTCTCTCCCCTGGAGATCTTTTTCTCCCCCTGTGGAAGTGATACTCTCTCTCTCTCTGATGTGATCTCTCTAAGTGATAAGCTTTGATGTGACCTCTCTCTTCCCCTTTGACATCAATTTCCAAGAAGGGTTTGATCCTTGAGTCACAGCACAAAGCATTTATATAAATGTGATGCTTGTAGAGGACAAGAATCATTGAGTGGAGCTGGATCATAAGAAACACAGAATAAGTGGCAAACTGTTTTTCCTGTTGTGAAATTGGTGGCACGGAGTGGTATGCTTCGGTTGTACCGAAAGTATTCGGTTGGACCAAAAACAACAAATTGGTGAAACCGAGTTCATCGCAGAGAAAACACTTGTCACCTCAGCTCACTAGACTAGTAAGATCTCACAAAGATTTGCAGGGAATTTACTTAAAGATACACAATGAATTGGATGCAGAAAATGCAGAGCAAATAGAAAGAAATCTAGATGAAGGAAACAAATATGCATGAGACAAATGCAAAAACACAGAACAGAACACAAGAGAACTTCATCTAGAGATGGTTGGCGACAAAATCACCTATGTTAGAGTATATTGACTTAGGAGTCAAGTGAAATCACTTGATCATAGGTCATACTCATCGTTTAAGCTCAAAATGGGGTTGCCATTTTTTTGTTTAAGCATTTCGATGTATTCACATCTTGTCGAGTTGCTTTAGCTCATGTCTTGGAGTAAAGCTTCTCTAAGATGAAATAACATACCTTGGTTGGTGGTGTTGTCCATGTAGTTGAACTTGTGTGGGTTGCTCAAGGTTGATGTAGCTCATCAAGAATTGGGAGCACCACTTGGAATTTGAGTCCATCTACCTACATGGGTTAGTTCTTGCAAGTAAGAGCACTTGTGTATCCAAAATGACAATCATGAAGCCCAACATAGAATTTGTCAAAGGATATGTTTGAATGGTTTCATGCTTCCTTGTCTTCAACCACCATGGTGTAGAGACTTGGTGATGTAGAGATTGCTCAAGATGTGAGTAGATTACAATCTCATGGAATTTGATTCAACCAAGTACCTACATGGGTTATATAACATGCAAGATGCAAATATATCCAAGACATAAGATTTTCATCATAAGAGAAATATCAAGGATTAGTCATAAGCTCATGTCTTGCATGTATCCAATGGAGTTTCTACTCCAAGTTTGAAGCATCAATGATGTTCAATTCTCCTCTCAACCTGCAAAACACTTTCTCATCAAGAGGTTTAGTGAATATATCCGCTAATTGCTTTTCGGTGCGAACATGCTTAAGATTAATGTCACCCTTAGCAACATGATCTCGAATGAAATGATGACGAACTTCAATATGCTTAGTTCGAGAATGTTGTACGGGATTATGACCAATTTTGATAGCACTTTCATTGTCACAAAGCAATGGAACATGTTTCACATATATCCCATAATCTTTAAGAGTTTGGGTCATCCAAAGTAATTGAGCACAACATGAACCAGCGGCAATGTATTCCGCTTCGGCGGTGGATAAGGATACCGAGTTTTGTTTCTTGGAGGACCAAGACACAAGAGATCTACCAAGAAATTGACAAGTACCCGAAGTGGACTTTCTATCAACCTTGTCTCCGGCATAGTCCGAGTCGGAGTAGCCAACAAGATCGAAAGAGGCCCTCTTAGGATACCAAATGCCAAAATTTGGTGTATGGATTAAGTATCTCACTATCCTTTTCACGGCCTTAAGATGACATTCTTTAGGAGCAGCTTGATATCGTGCACACATGCACACACTTAGCATGATATCAGGACGTGAAGCACATAGATATAACAATGAACCAATCATAGAGCGATAAACCTTTTGATCAACCGGTTCACCATCTTTGGTCAAGTCAAGATGTCCACTAGTAGGCATGGGTGTAGTCATACCTTTGCATTCTTGCATATTGAACTTCTTGAATAGGTCCTTGGTGTACTTCGTTTGAGAAACAAAAGTACCTTCCTTAGTTTGCTTGATTTGCAACCCAAGAAAGAATTTGAGTTCACTCATCATAGACATCTCAAACTTCTCCGACATTAGCTTCCCAAACTTTTCACTAAAATGAGGGTTAGTTGAACCAAATATAATATCATCAACATAGAATTGGCACACAAATAGTTCTCCATTAACCCTTTTAGTAAAAAGAGTAGAATCTATTTTTCCAATTTCAAAGCCTTTTTCAATAAGGAACTTGGTCAAGCATTTATACCACGCTCTAGGAGCTTGTTTAAGACCATAAAGGGCTTTGTGAAGTTTGTAAACATGATTGGGTTTCTTAGGATTGACAAAGCCGGGAGGTTGCTTAACATAAACTTCCTCCTCTATTTCACCATTTAGAAAAGCACTTTTAATGTCCATTTGGTACAAGGTGATATCATGATGATTAGCATAGGCAAGTAAGATGCGAATGGACTCAAGTCTAGCAACGGGAGCGTAAGTCTCACCATAGTCCATACCTTCGACTTGTGTGTAGCCTTGGGCGACGAGACATGCTTTGTTGTGAACTACTTGTCCATCTTCATCTTGCTTGTTGCGAAACACCCATTTGGTACCGATGATGTTGTGGTTGTTGTCGGGCTTCTCAACCAATGTCCAAACTTGGTTCCTCTCAAAGTTGTGTAGCTCTTCATGCATAGCATTTATCCAATCCGGATCTTCCAATGCTTCTTCGACCTTCATAGGTTCAATGCTAGAGATGAAAGAATAGTTTTCACAAAAGTTAGCTAAACGAGTTTTAGAGCGAGTGATTCTCCCGGTTTGAATATCATTGTAGATTTGCTCGACGGGATGATCTTTAGCAATTCTTGCTCGAACTCGTGAAAGCTTTTGCTTGTTTCTTGGTTGAACTTCTTCTTTATCTTGTTCTTCTTCTTGGCCTTCTTCATTGTTGGCGTTGTTGTTCTCTTGTTGTGGTGGAGAAGGAGGTTGTTGACGTTCATCTTGATGCAATTCCTCGTTTTCTTCATCTTGGTGTGTCCCACTTGTGGATGCTTCCGTATCAACTCTTGGTTCACCTTGTCGCGAAGTAGAAGCTTCCAGTTGGACGGACGAGGTACTCTCCTTCACCTCCGTTGGACGAACCTTGCCAATAGACAAGTCTTGGATTGCTTCCGAAGGATATTTGTCTCCTACATCAATTGGCAATTGCTCTACTTGCGAGCCGTTAGATTCATCAAACTTCACATCTACTGTCTCTTCAACCTTTCGGGTGAAATTGTTGTAGACACGGTAAGTGTGAGAGTTTGAGCCATAACCTAGTAGGAAACCTTCATGAGACTTAGGAGCAAATTTAGAACGATGATGCTTATCGAGAATGTCTTTGAGCCGAATACTCGAAAGTATCCAACTTGGGGTTTGTTACCGGTGAGGAGCTCGTATGCCGTTTTGCCGAGTAGCTTGTGAAGATACAAGCGATTTGTTGCATGACAAGCTGTCTCAAACGCTTGTGCCCAAAAGTGCTTCGGTGTCTTGTACTCATCAAGCATCGTTCTCGCCATTTCGATGAGCGTCAGGTTCTTCCTCTCAACAACTCCATTTTGTTGAGGTGTGTATGTAGCCGAGAACTCGTGTGAAATCCCTTCTTCGTCAAGAAAGGTGTCCACATTTGCGTTCTTGAACTCCGTTCCGTTGTCGCTGTGAACCTTCTTGATCTTCACTTCAAATTGATTTTGGGCATTCCTAGCGAAGTTTTTGAAGATCTTTTGGACCTGCGATTTATCATCGAGAAAGAACACCCACGTAAATCTTGAAAAATCATCAACTATAACTAGACCAAAAGAATTTCCACCGAGACTCTTGTAAGAGTTGGGACCAAAAAGATCCATGTGAAGTAGCTCGAGTGGCCTCCTTATGGTCATGATGTTCTTCACGGGATGCCTTCCTCCAACCTGTTTACCTGCTTGACAAGCATTGCAAAGTCTATCCTTATCAAATATGACATCGTTAACACCAAGGATATGATTCCCTTTAATAAGCTTGTCAAGGTTTCTCATGCCAACGTGACCTAGTCGTCTATGCCATAACCAACCTTTTGAGGATTTAGCAATGAAGCAAGTTTTAGGTTGAGCCTTTTTAGTGAAATCAACAATGTATAGATCACCTCTACGCACACCGGTAAAGACCATTTTATGATTGTCTCGACGAAACACTTGGCAATCTACTTCAGTAAATAGGACATTGAAACCGAAATCAGCAAGTCTAGATACTGAAAGTAAGTTGTAGCCAAGAGATTCAACGAGCATGACATTTTGTATGGAGCTATCATGTGATATGGCCACCTTACCGAGGCCAACCACCTTACCCTTTGAGTTTTCACCGAAAGTGACATACTTTCGAGGACTATCATTTTCAGCAAGCTCACGAAACATGTCTTTATCTCCAGTCATGTGATCGGTACATCCACTATCAAGAACCCATTCCTTTCCTCCTGACATATATCCCCGAAGATTTTCCATAAGACTAAAGTGTCTCATTGCATCATCAAGATCGAAGTCACTATCATCATCCTCATCATAGTATCCATGTTCGACATCGTCATGTGGTGGATCAAATCCTAGAGAGGGTGATTCGTTAGAGTGAGTTTGACAATGATCTTGCTTATGAATTTTTATAGCTTCGGAAATAATATCACTAATAATTCCAACATCTCCTTTGGCACGCATAAGGTTTGTAAGCTCAAATAGACGATCACCAAACATAGGATCACTAGTATTCATCTTACTCAAGGCAATAGACTTATGGAGAATTTCATCAAGATTTTTCAAGGAATAATTTGGAAAGCGTTCCTCAAGAAATTTCCATATAGTGTAGGCACACTTAAGAGTAGGCAAACATCCGATCAAGTTTCTAGGCAAGCCTCTAATGATAAGTTTGGCAGTTCTAAGATTCCTAATCATATCAATTGACTCATCAAGAGTAGGATGCATAGGATCAACATGAGGTGCACAAGGGCTAGCAATGTACTTGTTCAAATGATATTGATTGAAAATTACAAGCATCTTGTTTTTTCACTCATGAAAATATTCTCCATCAAGAATAGGCACTCTATGTCTAAGACTCCCCAAAGTAGATTCATCCATCTTCCTCCAATGGTGATTAAACCAAGGCAATGGAGACCAATGCTCTGATACCACTTGTAGGACCTTGAGAAGAGGTGTCTAGAGGGGGGGGGGGGTGATTAGACACTAAGTACCAAAGTTGCAATTTTTAACTTCTTTAAGTTTAAGTGGAGTTTAGGCACAAGTTTAACCTTCACAATACATAACAAGCAAGTATGCAAAGAGTGTATAAGCAGCGGAAAGTAAAGCATGCAACTTGCAAGAATGTAAAGGGAAGGGTTTTGGAGGATTCAAACGCAATTGGAGACACGGATGTTTTGGCGTGGTTCCAATAGGTGGTGCTATCGTACATCCACGTTGATGGAGACTTTAACCCACGAAGGGTAACGGTTGCGCGAGTCCACGGAGGGCTCCACCCACGAAGGGTCCATGAAGAAGCAACCTTGTCTATCCCACCATGGCCGTCTCCCATGAAGGACTTGCCTCACTAGCGGTAGATCTTCATGAAGTAGGTGATCTCCTTGCCCTTACAAACTCCTTGGTTCAACTCCACAATCTTGTCGGAGGCTCCCAAGTGACACCTAGCCAATCTAGGAGACACCACTCTCCAAGAAGTAACAAATGGTGTGTTGGTGATGAACTCCTTGCTCTTGTGCTTCAAATGATAGTCTCCCCAACACTCAACTATCTCTCATAGGATTTGGATCTGGTGGAAAGAAGATTTGAGTGGAAAGCAACTTGGGGAAGGCTAGAGATCAAGATTCATATGGTAGGAATGGAATATCTTGGCCTCAACACATGAGTAGGTAGTTCTCTCTCAGAAAATGTATGCTGGAAGTGTAGGTTTAGTCTGATGGCTCTCTCCACGAATGAAGAGGAGGTGGAGGGGTATATATAGCCTCCACACGAAATCTAACCGTTACACACAACTTGCCAAACTCGGTGGGACCGAATCAACAAACTCGGTCGGACCGGTTTAGCAAATCTAGTGACCGTTAGGATTTTCGATGGGACCGACATGCAACTCGGTAGGACCGATATGGTTAGGGTTAGGGCATAACGTAATCTCGGTGAGACCGATTACACAAACTTGGTGAGACCAATTTTGGTAATTAGCTAACCAGAGAGTTGGTCAGGCAAACTCGGTTGGACCGATTACACAAACTCGGTGGGACCGATTTTGGTAATGAGTCAACCAGGAAGTTTGCATTGTAGTCTCGGTAGTACCGATTGCTCAAACTAGGTGAAACCGATTTTGGTAATGGACATACACAGAGAGATTACAATCCCATCTCGGTGTGACCGAGGTCCCTATCGGTGAGACCAATTTGCCTAGGGTTTGTGGCAGTGGCTATGACATCTGAACTCGGTGGCGCCGGATAGAAAGAATCGGTAGGGCCGAGTTTGACTTTGGGTTTAGGTCATATGTGGATGTGAGAAAGTAGTTGAGGGTTTTTGGAGCATATCACTAAGCACTTGAAGCAAGAGGCTCATTAAGCAACACCTCATCCCTCCTTGATAGTATTGGCTTTTCCTATAGACTCAATGTGATCTTGGATCACTAAAATATAAAATGAAGAGTCTTGAGCTTGAAGCTTGAGCCAATCCTTTGTCCTTAGCATCTAGAAGGAGTTCCCACATCCTTTAGTCCATGCCACTCCATGGTTGAACTTATCTGAAACATACTAGATAAAAGTGTTAGTCCAACAAGAGATATGTTGACATTAATTACCAAAACCACCTAGGGAGCACTTGTGTTTTCACAATTTCAGTGCTTGCAGAAATTACCTTGCTGAAAACCGCTTGTCATTTCCTTCTGCTCCTCGTTGGGTTCGGCACTCTTACTTATTGAAAGGACTATGATTGATCCCCTATACTTTTGGGTCATCAAGACTCTTTTCTGGCATCGTTGCCATGGAGTGAAGTGCTCTTGGTAAGTGGAAATCGGCAAGGAAAAATTTATATTACATGCTGAAATTTTACTGTCACTTGTTACCCTGGAAAACAATCCTTTGAGGGGTTTGTTCGGGGTATCTTCACCTCGACTGGAAATGCACAAAGTTTCTCCTCAACCTACTGCACCTACTATAAATGTTGGTTATGAAATTCCTTCGGGTATGATAGGGAAACTGCTAGCTAATCCTTATGCAGGAGATGGAACACTACATTCTGATATGCACCTAATCTATGTGGATAAAGTTTGTGGATTATTTAAGCTTGCAGGTTTACCTGGAGATGAAGTTAAGAAGAAGGTTTTACCTTTATGTTTGGGGGGAGGCATTGACATGGAATTTGTAGTAGAAAGATATAAGGAAAATCAACTAACTGAGAGGTGGTAATAGGACATGGGAAATTTAAGAGCAATATATTTCAGCATAGCATCCAGGTCGTTTCAAGTTCAGCATCTCAGTCACAATTCCATAACTTAAGTTTTCCATCGGCCAACACATTAACTATCCAAGACATGTACAGCATAACAAAGCAAGATAGTGAATAAATGTAGTTCTAGGGACATCAATTTTAAGTTTGATGGATTTAGAAACTAGACATTTAGCCGCGAGGAAGAACGTGCAGGAGAACCTGCTATGGAGAGGGGACACAATGTCGAGAAATGCAAATCTATCCCAGCCAGCGCACGCGGCACCAGCCTGCAATGGGTGTCATTGATTATCCTAGGGCAAAATCCCAGTGATTCTCGAGAAAGGGAGTGGGCAAGAATTGTGGAGAGGATGGGAACAGAACAACTCCAGTGCTTATAGGGAAGAAGAACTAGGTCCTTTACTCATTGATGAGGGAGAAGTAAATTCATCCGTTTCTGTTGCGGGAGAATACTAGGATTTAATGGATAGGGGTTGGAGACAGGAGGCGTCCGCAGAGAGGTTCCCATGGGGAATTCATCGACATAGGAAAAAAGGTTGTCGACTGTTGTGGAGAAGGGCGCTGCGTTGGGGAAATTTTTGGATAGAATGGGGAAAGAAGCAAGCGGTCGGATAGGGAAGCCTTCATGTGAAAAAAGGGGACGTCTGCAGCGGGCCTTGGGGAAAAGACGTGACCCAAATAGCATTATTGGGATAAAAAATAATAAGAAGTAGAAACGATTGCTAATTTCGATAGAATTTTTTGATGAAATGATGTTATGCATGCTAACTACTGTTGATGTGGCACGATTGATGATGTGGATGGGTTGCATGTCAAGAGAAATAAGATAGTGGGGATGAAGTATTTAGGTATTATAGATATGAATTACTATAGAAATTTCCATAATTATTAGAGGGGTTACCGGGATACGGTCTAGGATTGAAATTCCCTTTGTAAGCATTGTTGTTGAAATATTTGTAGCGACTGGTAACCCACAAGTATAGGGGATCGTTTGTAGCCTTTTTCTATAAACAAGAGTGTCAAACCCAACGAGGAGCTAAAGGTAGGACAAATATTCCCTCAAGTTCTATCAACCACCGATACAACTCTACGCACACTTAACGTTCGCTTTACGTAAAACAAGTATAAAACTAGAAGTTCTTGCGACAAAAAAAACTATGAGTAAATTGCAAGATAATAAATTTTATAGTTTAACAAAAATCTTTTTGTAACACAAGAGAAGGATTTTGTCCCTAGGCAATCGATAACTAGACTGGTAATCATTATTGCAGTTTCATATGAGGGAGAGGCATGATCTAACATACTTTCTGTACTTGCATCATATGCACTTATGATTGGAACTCCAGCAAGCATCCACAACTACCAAAGATCATTAAGGTAAAACCCAACCATAGCATTGCCGGTGTATTAAACATGGGTATATAATACCCTGAGTTATGCACAGACAAGTAGTAGCTCCCCCGCCAATTTAAAGCCTTAGTAAAGGCCTCCAAGTCAAAGGAAGCAACTCTTCAAAAGATCAAGGAGCGCATCAAGAAGACCAATAGTAATACAAACATCAAAGAAATCCCCACCGACAAGGTCAGGCCGACAAGGCGAAGACCCGACAAGCCTCGCGGCAAGAAGATCCCCACCAAAACCACCAACGCTCCACCTCACCAGCCAGTTGGTCGCCGTCTGGTGAGGTGTCGAGCCCGCGAGCGGTGTGGTAGACTTCGCCTATACGTGTCAGGCCGCTGGAAGAGGAATTACCTTTTTTGATACCCGTCCTAATGGTGTGTCAAGCTAATAGGAGGTAGATGAGCAAGCGGTGCGGCAACCTTGCCAGGGCTCCTCCTCCTTGCAAAACCTAGAGGGGCATTTAATGCATTTTTGTCCTAACTAGCAGAGTTAGATATGCAAGTTTTGTACCTATCTAATCATCCTGTAGTGACTCTTTTTCCACTGCGGTAACCCCTTGAGCTATAAAAGGAGGGCCAGCGCAAGCTTTACAAGGGTTCGAACCCATTGCAACCCCACGCATATGTATTAGTGCAGCTGCCCTCTCCTTCCGACTTGCCAGGGGAGAGTGCTCCATGTACTCGTGCATACATCCATTCAATACACCAAAGCAGGAGTAGGGTTTTACGCTTTTCAACGGCCCAAACCTAGGTAAAACTGCCGCGCCTCTTGTTGTTCTTGCTCTTTGCGTTGAGTGCACCCCCTCACCGAACCAGAACGAGGCATCCCTATCTCATAGATCGTCGGCTCCACGCCAACATCTTTGACGCACCAGGTAGGGGACGCGCGTTAGCGCGTATCAAGGCAGTAAGCAGTGCATCAACTTCATCCAGTTCAGCACCTTCTTCATCATCCATGGCACCCAAGAAGAAGGGCTCCATGATGATGAAACCTTCCATGTCCAAGCTTCTGCCTCACTCGCCTGCGGGCGGCGCGGGTGCCGCCACTGCCGCAGATGATGCGGGCGTCATGGGGGGTGCGACCAGCATACGAGGAGCTGGCGCCGTGCCCACCACGGCGGGAACGGGCATTGGAGATGCCGGTGTTGGGCATTTTCCTCGACACTCCGGCGAAGATAGTAACAATGGCACGAACGGCCCGGGCGAGCATCTCCCACCTTCTTAGTGTGTCGGTGAACGTAGCCATCAGAGCGGCCTTGTCCGGTCGGGTGCGAGCCGCGACCCTCCCGTTGTGCCGACCCTGGCGGCGGTAGCGGCGAGGGGCGAATCAAGACACGCGCCGCGACCGTCACAGGATGGGCGTGACGTGGCGCCGAGCAGCATTGTTGTACCCCCACAACATCGCCCGCGCGGCAAGATGCCTGTCGATCAGGTCCAAGATATTTAGGCGCCCTGCCAACTTGCTATCGCTCCCACAATTAGGCGACAAGAACGTAATGGCGCTCCTACTGGCTCTGCCAGGAGTCGAGCAACGTCACGTTCTTCATGCTCCAACATGCCTCCGACGGTGACGGAGGTGATGGCACGAGCCCAGAGGCTGTTAGATTTCCCTCCAATAGCTGACAAGATGGATGAGTGGAGCGCCACCATCCGGAGTTTGATTGAGTTTGTGGATGCAAATAAATCCTTGTTCGCGAACCCTCGTGGTGCCCTCCAACTAGGCCCACGGCTCAAACTGATGGCCGTGTGGCAGGCGGTGCACCCACGATGCAATCGCCTCCACGACAACAGCCCCAGCAGCAGCGCCAATACACACGACAGCCCCAACAGAATGCACAGCCTGATGATGTGTCAATGGCCTCCTCAGATCCACAGACGCAGCAAGTTTAGCAACAAGTGGTGCTGTACAGACGAGCAAAAGATGCTGACACTATGATCCAATGGTGCCAGGAGGCACGCCGTCAATCAGATGAGTGAAACAGCCCAATCGTTGATGAGCCAGCGCCCGTTGTTGGCGGGTACCTGCCTTACGAGGTTGGGTGCGCCACCTTCACACATGATTTGCGGCAAGTCCGCTGCCCGTCCGTCCACGCGTTCAAGCCTGAAGTACCAGAAAAGTATGATAGCAAGCTCAACCCGGCAGAGTTTCTGGGCATTTACACGATTGTCATGCAAGCTGCCGAAGGAAGAGATGAGAAAATCTTAGCCAACTACTTCCTGTTGGTACTCAAGCCCAACGTGAGGTCTTGGTTGATGAACTTGCCAGAAAACTCCATTTCCTCATGGTCTGATCTATGCAATGAATTTGTTAGTGCATTTACTGGGGGCAAAAAGGTCCCGGGTTGCCCAGTGATTTTCAAGTGATCCCACAAAAGGAGGGAGAGGATCCGCGCAAGTACATCTAGAGATTCAGTCGCGTACACCGCAGTGTACATGATATCCACCCTGCAGTTGTGATTGCTGCGTTCCACATGAACATACGCAATCGCAAGACGAGGGAGAAGATGCATCTTCGGTTGCCAAAAACCGTCAATGAGCTCTATAAATTGGCCGATAAGTGCACGCGTGCCGAGGAAAGAAGAAGGCTTCCAGGGGATGAAGCTACCATTGAAGTCGATTGTGATGACGACGATGCTGCCACCCCAAAAAAGAAAGGTCGAAGATGCAATAGAAAGCAAAAGGGCAAGTCAGTTATGGCTGTGGAAGAGTCCGACAACTCTAGCCCCGCCAAGAAAACCAAAACGGAGAGCACCGACAAGGAAGCAGCTGCAAGCGTTGGTTGCCAGGTTGCCATGACGGGAGAGAAAGCTGGCAAGTCTGATGGGTCGTATTGTCAGATTCACCATACCAAAGCCCATGACCTCCAAGAATGCCGCCAAGTCGAGCAACTGGTTGAGAAACAGAAAGCCGAGTATGAGAAACGGGACAAGGAGAAGGGCCAGAACAGTACAAGTGGATCCGGCAAGAAGGGTCGCGGTGGTCGAGGTAGACGCCGAGAAAAGCCTGCCAGGGGCGGAGAAAAGAAAGATGAGGATGAAGATAGTGAGGAGGAATATGAAGAATAGTCTAGCGAGCATGAGTTCCAGAAGGCAACTGAGGCCATGTGCATTAACGTGGGTGCATCTTTGCACTCCTCCAATCGTCAGCTCAAGCAGTGGTCGTGTGAGGTCAATGTTGCGGAGCCGACAATGGATGCACAAAAGCCCCTCAAGTGGTCTCACACGCCTATTATTTTCGATGCTGAGGACCACCCTGATCACACAACCGCGGTGGGGTGTTTGCCGTTTGTTGGTCTCCCCAATGATACGCAACCTCAAAGTCATGAAAATACTAGTTGATGGTGGGGTCGGCTTGAACTTGATCTTCCCTAGGGTGATCGAGAGGCTGCAAATCCCTGAGGAAGAGCTCAAGAAGACCGGTACGTTCCAAGGGATCAACCCGGGGAGGAGCAAACCCAAGGGAAGGATCACGCTACCGATGATGTTTGGCGGGGAGCTAAACTACACAATAGAGAAGACTGTGTTTGATGTTGTTAAGATCCCCTGCCATTCAATGGAATTCTTGGCCGCCCAGCCTGGCCAAGTTTATCGCAGCATCACACTACGCCTACAACACGTTGAAGATGCCAGGGCCTGATACGTCACCAACGTATCTATAATTTTTGATTGTTCCATGCTATTTTATTACCCATTTTGGATGTTTATGGGCTTTACTTTACACTTTTATATCATTTTTGGGACTAACCTACTAACCAGAGGCCCAACCCGAATTGCTGTTTTTTTTTCTATTTCAGTGTTTTGATGAAAAGGAATATCAAATGGAGTCCAAATGGAATGAAACCTTCGGGAGCGATCTTTTCGGAACAAACGCAATCCAGGGAAGTTGGAGTGGACATCAAGCAACAAAGGAGGCGGCCACGAGGGTGCCCGGCGCGCCCCTTGGGGGTGGGCGCGCCCCCCACCCTCGTGGGCCCCTCGAGCGTCAACCGACCTATTTCTTCCTCCTATATATATCTACATACCCCGAAAACATCCAGGAGGACCACAAAAAACTATTTCCACTGCCGCAACCTTCTGTATCCGCGAGATCCCATCTTGGAGCCTTCGTCGGCGCTCCACCGGAGGGGAATCGACCATGGAGGGCCTCTACATCATCTCCAATGCCTCTTCGATGAGTGTTGAGTAGTTTACCACAGACCTTCGGGTCCATAATTATTAGCTAGATGGCTTCTTCTCTCTCTTTGAATCTCAATACAAAGTTCTCCTCGATCTTCTTGGAGATCTATTCGATGTAACTCTTTTTGCGGTGTGTTTGTCGAGATCCGATGAATTGTGGGTTCATGATCAAGTTTATCTTTGCAAGTCTCTTCAAATTATCAGTTTGGTTAGGCCTACTAGATTGATCCTTCTTGCAATGGGAGAAGTGCTTAGCTTTGGGTTCAATCTTGCGGTGTCCTTTCCCAGTGACAGCACGGGCAGCAAGGCACGTATTGTATTGTTGCCATCGAGGATACAAAGATGGGGTTTATATCATATTGCTTGAGTTTATCCCTCTACATCATGTCATCTTTCTTAATGCGTTACTCTGTTCTTCATGAACTTAATACTCTAGATGCATGCAGGAGTCGGTCGATGTGTGGAGTAATAGTAGTAGATGCAGGCAGGAGTCGATCTACTTGTCATAGACGTGATGCCTATATACATGATCATGCCTAGATAATCTCATAACTATGCGCTTTTCTATCAATTGCTCGACAGTAATTTGTTCACCCACCGTAATACTTATGCTATCTTGAGAGAAGCTACTAGTGAAACCTATGGCCCCCGGGTCTACCTTTTATCATATAAGTTTTCCATCTATTTTTATTTGCATCTTTTACTTTCCAATCTATATCATAAAAATACCAGAAATATTTATCTTATCTTATTATCTCTATCAGATCTCCCTTCCGCAAGTGGCCGTGAAGGGATTGACAACCCATTTATTGCGTTGGTTGCGAGGTTCTTGTTTGTTTGTGTAGGTGCGTGGGACTTTTGAGGAGCCTCCTACTGGATTGATACCTTGGTTCTCAAAAACTAAGGGAAATACTTACGCTAATTTGCTGCATCACCCTTTCATCTTCAAGGAAAACCAACGCAAGCTCAAGACGTAGCAAGAAGGATTTCTGGCGCCGTTGCCGGGGAGGTCTTCACTCAAGTCAATACATACCTAGTACCCATCACAAACTCATCTCCCTCGCATTACATTATTTGCCATTTGCCTCTCGTTTTCCTCTCCCCCACTTCACCCTTGCCGCTTTATTCGCCCTCTCTTTCCCAATCTCCTCTCTCTTTCACTTGCCTTTTGTTTGCTTGTGTGTTGGATTGTTTGTCACGATGGCGCAAGATAATACCAAATTGTGTGACTTTTCCAATACAATAATAATGATTTCCTTAGCACTCCGATTGCTCCTCTTAATGATGTTGAGTCTTGTGAAATCAATGTTGCTTTGTTGAATCTTGTTATGAAAGATCAATTCTCCGGCCTTCCTAGTGAAGATGCCGCTGCTCATCTAAACAACTTTGTTGATTTGTGTGATATGCAAAAGAAGAAATATACGAATAATGATATTGTTAAATTGAAGTTATTTCCGTTTTCAGTTAGAGATCGTGCTAAAACTTGATTTTCGTCTTTGCCTAAGAATAGTATTGATTCATGGAATAAGTGCAAAGATGCTTTTATCTCTAAGTATTTTCCTCTCGCTAAGATCATCTCTCTTAGGAATGTTATTATGAATTTTAAACAACTTGATCATGAGCATGTTGCCCAATCTTGGGAAAGAATGAAATTGATGATTCGCAATTGCCCTACTCATGGTTTGAATTTATGGATGATCATACAAAACTTTATGCCAGATTGAATTTTGCTTCTAGAAATCTTTTAGATTCGGCCGCGGGAAGCACTTTTATGGAAATCACCTTAGGAGAAGCTACAAAACTCCTTGATAACATTATGGCTAATTATTCTCAATGGCACACCGAAAGATCTACTAGTAAAAAAGTGCATGCTATAGAAGAAATTAATGTTTTGAGTGGAAAAATGGATGAACTTATGAAATTGTTTGCTACTAAGAGTGCTCCTATTGATCCTAATGATGTGCCTTTGTCTACTTTGATTGAGAATAATAATGACTCTATGGATGTTAATTTTGTTGGTAGGAATAACTTTGGTAACAATGCTTATAGAGGAAAGTTTAATCCTAGACCATTCCCTAGTAATTCCTCTAATAATTATGGTAATTCCTACAACAACTCTTATGAAAATTTTAATAATATGCCCTCTGATTTTGAGAATAGTGTTAAAGAATTTATGATCTCTCAAATGAATTTTAATGTCTTGCTTGAAGAAAAATTGCTTAAAGTTGATGAATTGGCTAGGAACATTGATAGACTTTCGCTTGATGTTGATTCTTTGAAACTTAGATCTATTCCACCTAAGCACGATATCAACGAGTCTCTCAAAGCCATGAGAATTTCCATTTATGAGTGCAAAGAAAGAACCGCTAGGTTGCGTGCTAAGAAAGATTGCTTTGTAAAAGCGTGTTTTTCTAGTTTCCATGAAAATAATGATGAAGATCTAAAAGTTATTGATGTGTCCCCTATTAAATCCTTGTATTACAATATGAATGTTGATAATGATGGGACTGGAGATGAGTCAACTTTAGTTAAAAGGCGTCCCAATAATTTGGAGTTTTTAGATCTTGATGCTAAATTTGGTAAAAGTGGGATTGGAGAGGTGAAGACTTTACATAGCATTGAACCCACTATTATGGATTTCAAGGAATTTAATTATGAGAATTGTTCTTTAATAGATTGTATTTCCTTGTTGCAATCCGTGTTGAATTCTCCTCATGCTTATAGTCAAAATAAAGCTTTTACCAAACATATTGTTGATCTCTTGATGCAATCTTATGAGGAAAAACTTAATTTGGAAGTTTCTATACCTAGAAAACTTTATGATGAGTGGTAACCTACTATAAATATTAAAATTAAAGATCATTAGTGCTATGCTTTATGTGATTTGGGTGCTAGTGTTTCCATGATTCCGAAAACTTTATGTGATGTGCTAGGTTTCCATGGTTTTGATGATTGCTCTTTAAATTTGCACCTTGCGGATTCCACCATTAAGAAACCTATGGGAAGGATCAATGATGTTCTTATTGTTGCAAATAGGAATTTTGTGCCAATGGATTTTATCGTTCTTGATATAGATTGCAATCTTTCATGTCCAATTATTCATGGTAGACCTTTCCTTAGAACGATTGGTGCAATTATTGATATGAAGGAAGGGAATATTAGATTCCAATTTCCATTAAGGAAAGGCATGGAACACTTCGCTAGAAAGAAAGTTAAATTACCTTATGAATCTATCATGCGAGCTACTTATGAATTGAATGCCGAAGATGGCACTACGTAGATCTATCCTCACTTTTATGCCTAGCTAGGGGCATTAAACGATAGCGCTAGTTCGGAGGCAACCCAATTTTATTTTAGTTTTTTTTTTGCTTTTTGCTTCTGTTTAGTAATAAATATTTCTTCTAGCTTCTGTTTGGATGTGGTTTTATGTTTTAATTAGTGTTTGTGCCAAGTAGAACCTATAGGATAACCCACGGTGATAGTTAATTCGACTCTGCTGAAAAACAGAAACTTTATACGCATGAAAATAATTTTAGTAATTCACAGAAACGTGCTCTTGCGTTGATTAATTTTGATGTAGATAAATAGACAAATTGCCCAGGACTTCCTATTTTGGTAGAAGTTTTAGAGTTCCATAAGTATTCTAAAGTTACAGATTACTACAGACTGTTCTGTTTTTGACAGATTCTGTTTTTCGTGTGTTGTTTGCTTATTTTGATGCATCTATGGCTAGTATCGGGGGGTATGAACCATAGAGAAGTTGGAATACAGTAGGTTTAACACCAATATAAATAAAGAATGAGTTCATTACAGTACCTTATGTGGTGGTTTTTCTTTCTTGCACTAACGGAGCTTATGAGATTTCCTGTTGAGTTTTGTGTTGTGAAGTTTTCAAGTTTTGGGTAAAGATTTGATGGACTATGGAATAAGGAGTGGCAAGAGCCTAAGCTTGGGGATACCCATGGCACACCAAGATACTCAATGATAACCAAAAGCCTAAGCTTGGGGATGCCCCGGAAGGCGTCCCCTCTTTCGTCTTCGTCTATCGGTAACTTTACTTGGAGCTATATTTTTATTCGCCACATGATATGTGTTTTGCTTGGAGCATCTTGTATGATATTAGTCTTTGCTTTTTAGTTTACCACAATCATCCTTGCTGTACACACCTTTTGGGAGAAACCCACTTGATTGGAATTTATTACAATACTCTAGGTGCTTCACTTATATCTTTTGAGCTAGATAGTTTTTGCTCTAGTGCTTCACTTATACTTTTTAGAGCACGGCGGTGGCTTGATTTTCTAGAAATTGTTGATCTCTCATGCTTCACTTATATTATTTTGAGAGTCGCTTAGAACAGCATGGTATTTTCTATGGTTATAAAATTGGTCCTAGAATGATGTTGGGTATAATAAAAACTATCATAGGAAGTGAATTGGATGCTATGATCAATTTGATGCTTGATAATTGTTTTGAGATATAGAGGTGGTGATATTAGAGTCATGCTAGTTGGGTGATTGTGAATTTAAATACTTGTGTTGAAGTTGGCAAGTCCCATAGCATGCACGTATGGTAAAAGTTGTGTAACAAATTTATTGCATGGGATGCTCTTTTGATTGCCTTCCCTTGTGTGGAGGTCGGGGGCACGTGATGGTTAACTCCTACCAACCTCCCCCCTAGGAGCATGCGTAGTAGTACTTTGCTTCAAGGGCTAATAAAACTTTTGCAATAAGTATATGAGTTCTTTATGACTAATGTGAGTCCATGGAGTATACGCACTTTTACCTTCCCATCATTGCTAGCCTCTTCGGTACCGTGCATTGCCCTTTCTCACCTTGAGAGTTGGTGCAAACTTCGCCGGTGCATCCAAACCCTGTGATACTATATGCTCTATCACACATAAACCTCCTTATGTCTTCCTCAAAACAGCCACCATACCTACCTATTATGGCATTTCCATAGCCATTCCGAGATATATTGCCATGAAACTTTCCACCATTCCGTTTATCATGACATGCATCATCATTGTCATATTGCCTTGCATGATCATGTAGTTGACATTGTATTTGTGGCAAAGCCACCATGCATAATTTTTTATACATGTCACTCTTGATTCATTGCCCATCCCGGTACTCCACCAGAGGCATTCATAGGGTCATATCTTGTTCTAGTTTTGAGTTGTAACTCATGAGTTGTAAATAAATAAAAGTGTGATGATCATCATTATTAGAGCATTGTCCCTGAAAAAAATAAAGGCCAAATAAAAAAAGGCCAAATAAAAAAAGGAGAAAGGACAAATAAAAAAAGGCCCAAAAAAGGGGGACAATGCTACTATCTTTTTCCACACTTGTACTTCAAAGTAGCACCATGTTCTTCATATATAGAGAGTCTCATTTGTTGTAACTTTCATATACTAGTGGGACTTTCATTATAGAACTTGGCTTGTATATTCATACGATGGGCTTCCTCAAAATGCCCTAGGTCTTTGTGAGCAAGCAAGTTGGATGCACACCCACTTAGTTTCTTTTGTTGAGCTTTCATACATTGATAGCTCTAGTGCATCCGTTGCATGGCAATCCCTACTCCTCATGTTGACATCAATTGATGGGCATCTCCATAGCCCGTTGATTAGCCTCGTCAATGTGAGACTTTCTCCTTTTTTGTCTTCTCCAAACAACCTCCCTCATCATATTCTATTCCACCCATAGTGCTATATCCATGGCTCACGCTCATGTATTGTGTGAGAGTTGAAAAAGCTGAAGCGCGTTAAAAGTATGAACAATTTGCTTGGCTGAAACCGGGTTGTTCTTGATGGGAGTATTTTGTGTGATGAAAATGAAACGTAGCCTAACTATATGATTTTGTAGGGATGAACCTTCTAATGCCATGATATTTAGAGAAGACATGATTGCTTAGTTAGTATGCCTGAAGTATTACTATTTCTTATGTCAATATGAACTTTTATTTTGAATCATTTGGATCTGAACATTCATGCCACAATAAAGAAAATTACATTGAGAATTAGGCTAGGTAGCATTCCACATCAAAAATTCTGTTTTTATCATTTACCTACTCGTGGACGAGCAGGAATTAAGCTTGGGGATGCTTGATACGTCTCCAATGTATCTATAATTTTTGATTGTTCCATGCTATTATATTACCCGTTTTGGATGTTTATGGGCTTTACTTTACACTTTTATATCATTTTTTGGACTAACCTACTAACCGGAGGCCCAACCCGAATTGCTGTTTTTTTGCCTATATCAGTGTTTCGAAGAAAAGGAATATCAAGCGGAGTCCAAACGGAATGAAACCTTCGGGAGCGATCTTTTTGGAACAAACGCAATCCAGGGAACTTGGAGTGGACATCAAGCAACAAACGAGGCGTCCACGAGGGTTCCTGGCGCGCCCCCCACCCTCGTGGGCCCCTCGAGCGTCAACCGACCTACTTCTTCCTCCTATATATATCCACGTACCCCGAAAACATCCAGGAGCACCACAAAAAACTATTTCCACCGCCGCAACCTTCTGTATCCATGAGATCCCATCTTGGAGCCTTCGTCGGCGCTTCGCCAGAGGGTGAATCGACCACGAAGGGCCTCTACATCATCTCCAAGGCCTCTCCGATGAGTTGTGAGTAGTTTACCACAGACCTTCGGGTCCATAATTATTAGCTAGATGGCTTATTCTCTCTCTTTGAATCTCAATACAAAGTTCTCCTCGATCTTCTTGGAGATCGATTCGATGTAACTCTTTTTGCGGTGTGTTTGTCGAGATCCGATGAATTGTGGGTTTATTGTCAAGTTTATCTATGAGAAATATTTGAATCTCCTCTGAATTCTTTTATGTGTGATTAAGTTATCTTTGCAAGTCTCTTCGAATTATCAGTTTGATTTGGCCTACTAGATGATCTTTCTTGCAATAGGAGAAGTGCTTAGCTTTGGGTTCAATCTTGCGGTGTCCTTTCCCAGTGACAGCAGGGGCAGCAAGGCACGTATTGTATTGTTGCCATCAAAGATAAAAAGATGGGGTTTATATCATATTGCTTGAGTTTATCCCTCTACATCATGTCATCTTTCTTAATGCGTTACTTTGTTCTTCATGAACTTAATACTCTAGATGCAGGCAGGAGTCGGTCGATGTGTGGAGTAATAGTAGTAGATGCAGGCAGGAGTCGGTCTACTTGTCACAGACGTGATGCCTATATACATGATCATGCCTAGATAATCTCATAACTATGCGCTTTTCTATCAATTGCTCGACAGTAATTTGTTCACCCACCGTAATACTTATGCTATCTTGAGAGAAGCCACTAGTGAAACCTATGGCCCCCGGGTCTATCTTTTATCATATAAGCTTTCCATCTATTTTTATTTGCATCTTTTACTTTCTAATCTATATCATAAAAATACCAGAAATATTTATCTTATCTTATTATCTCTATCAGATCTCACTTTTGCAAGTGGCCGTGAAGGGATTGACAACCCCTTTATTGCGTTGGTTGCGAGGTTCTTGTTTGTTTGTGTAGGTGTGTGGGACTTTTGAGGAGACTCCTACTGGATTGATACCTTGGTTCTCAAAAACTGAGGGAAATACTTATGCTACTTTGCTGCATCACCCTTTCCTCTTCAAGGAAAACCAACGCAAGCTCAAGACGTAGCAGGGCCCATGGGTGTCATCACCATCAACTCCGACAAGAAATATGTCGTTATGTGCGTAGACAAACTCTAAAGAGATGCGGTGGCAACAAAACCTATGAAGACCACAACTCCCTTTAAGAAGAATAAGAGCAAGAAACCCGGCAAGACATCCAACAAGATTTCCATGAAGCGTGCCTCCTCGGAGTGCTACACGCCCGTTGGGGACTTGCCAGAAAGCTCTACTAGCAGATGATCCAAAGCTACCCCCTGCAACAAAGAAGGTGCCGACATAGGCGGTACCTTTACCGTCTATGCCACCCTTGACAGTAAATAGGAAAATGTGCTTGTTACCTTCCTGCGGGCAAATGTGGATGTGTTTGCATGGCAACCATGCGACATCGCCAGTGTTCCCAGGGAGGTAATTGAGCACCACCTTGTTGTCTGTCCCCATGCTTGGCCCGTCAAGCAGAAGGTCAGGAAGCACGCTTTGGAACGGCAACAATTCATAGCTGAAGAGATTAACAAACTTGAGGCAGTGGGCTTGGTCAGAGGAGTTGTACATCCAACTTGGTTAGCAAACCCAGTTGTAGTGCGCAAGGCAAATGGGAAATGGAAAGTTTGTATTGATTACACTGATCTCAACAAAGCATGCCCGAAGGATCCTTTCCCCTTGCCGCACATTGATCAGATTGTAGACTCCACTGCGGCCGTGAATTTCTCCTGTTTCTTGATGCATACTCCCGGTATCACCAAATATTCATGTCAAGGGAAGATGAGGAGAAGACCGCATTCAATACTCTATGTGGCACATATTGCTTTGTACGTATGCCTTTCGTACTAAAAAGTGTTGGCTCGACGTTTGCAAGGGTAGTTCAGATTGGTTTTGAGCCACAGCTGCATAGAAATGTATAAGCCTATATGGATGATATAGTAGTTAAAACCAGGACAGATCGACCCTCATTGGAGATTTGGAAGAAACGTCCATAAACTTGCGGAAGATAAACATGAAACTCAACCCTAAGAAGTGCGTGTTTCGTGTTCCATCCGGCAAACTTCTCAGGTTCTTCATATCTCAGCGTGGGATCAAAGTGAACCCCGACAAGATCAAAGCTATTGAGCAGATCCAAGCACCCAAGACCGTCAAAGATATGTGACACCTTGCCGAATGTGTCACAGCTCTAAGCAGGTTTATTTCAAAGTCTGCTAAGCGCGCCTTGCCATTTTTCAAGACATTGGAAAAGGCGGGTCCAGTAAAATGGACTCCGGAAGCAGAGGTTGCACTGCAGGACTTGAAAAGATATCTATCCTCTGCGCCAACTCTAGTCGCGCCCAAACCACAAGAACTATTGTTGCTATACTTAGCGGCAATGAATCAAGTGGTCAGTGCTACACTGGTTGCACAAAGGGAAGCCATCGATTAAGAAAAACAGCGGCAAAGCCCTCCCATGATGAAGTGGCATCCTTCCTGACAGGTCCATATGTCGGTAAGGCAAAGATGGTGCAAGAAAAGTGGTTGCTCAGCAAACTATGCCAAAGAAGAAGGTAGTGCAGCGGCCAATATGATTTTGTCAGCTCCCTCCTGCAGGGGGCTAGGTCAGGGTATTCGAGCATGCAAAAGTTGGTCTTTGGCCTACTCATGGCCTTGAGAAAGTTGCGCCACTACTTCTAGGCGCATGAGATCAAGGTGGGCACTCGCTTCACGTTGCAACGCATTCTTAGGAATCCAGAGGCAACCGGCAGGATAGTAGAGTGGGCACTAGAGCTATCAAGTTTTGCACTCAAGTTTGAGAGCGCATTAACTATTTAGAGCAGAGCATTGGCAAAATTCATTGCAGAATGGACACCAATGCAAGATGATGAGGTTCAGCAATCAGCCCTCCCCGACAAAGAAACTAAAAAGGATTGGATCATGTACTTTGACGGTGCTTTCTCGCTGCAAGGTGCCGGTGCTGGAGTGCTGCTTGTCGCACCCACCAGGGAACATCTCAAGTACGTGATTCAAATGCACTTTCCCAGGGAGGAGGCCACCAACAATACTTTGGAGTATGAAGGACTGTTTGCCGGCCTCAAAATTGCGGTGGCGTTGGGAATCGGGAAGTTGGTTGTCTGTGGTGAATCACAACTTGTGGTAAAACAAGTGAAGAAGGATTATCAGAGCCTGTTGATGGAAGCGTACATGAATAAAGTGAATGAAATTGGAAGAACACTTTGACTGTTTACAAACCGAGCACATTCCCCGTGCGAAAAAGAGTATTGCTGATCAACTGTCAAAGTGTGCTACCCAAAAGCTACCTGTGGAACCAGGTACTTTTGTGCTCCACTTGAATCAACCCACAGTCACCCCATCAATGAGATCCAAGAAGAGAAGGAAGATAAGCATCGGCAATTACTTTTCGATAGAGCTCCCTGAAGTCACCGGCAAGACTGTTGCCGAGAAAGATGATGCGCTTGCTGGTGAGCAGCAGCCTTAAGCAGAGTCTCAGATTCTTGCCATCAAGGTCAGCATTACCGCAACCATAGAAATACCTTTAGTCCTTGTCATCGAGCCACAAGCTCCGGCATGGGCACAACAGATAGTTCAGTTTCTCCAAAAAGGAGAACTTCCCGAGGAACAAGAGCAAGCTGAAAACCTAGCCTGTTAGTCAAGTATGTACTAGTTTGTGGACAACATCCTGTGCAGAAGGAGACGGAACTGAGTGAAATTTAAGTGCATTTCCCAGGAAGATGGACTAAAGTTGTTGGCAAAGATACATGGAGGTGTATGTGGTTCTCACATAGGAGCAAGAGCCCTGTCTGGAAGGCCTTCCGGCAAGGCTTTTATTGGCCCACTTCCCTCCAGGATGCAACTAAGCTAGTAACAAAATGTGAAGCATGTCAGTTCCATTCGAAAAGCATACATCAGCCAGCGCAAGCCCTCCAAACAATTACTCTCTCTTGGCCTTTTTGGGTATGGGGGCTCGATATTTTGGGCCCCTTCCCTTGTGCTACTGGGGGCTTTGAGTTCTTGTACATTGCCATCGACAAGTTCACAAAGTAGCTTGAAGTGGAGGCAGTGAGGAAGGTAACTGCACAGTCAGCTGTCAAGTTATTCAAAGGATTGTTTTGCTGGTTCGGGGTTCCAAACAGAATCATTACTGACAATGGCACACAATTTACATGTTGTCCCTTCATGCAATACATCTAGAGCCTTGTGAGCAAGGCTTGCTTTGCTTCCGTTGCTCACCCAAGGAGCAACAGACAGGCAGAAAGGATGAATGCTAAACTGCTGCATCAGCTCAAAACAAGAACTTTTGACAAGCTACACAAGTGCGGGAGTCATTGGATTGATGAGTTGCCGGTGGTCCTTTGGTCACTCAGGATGACACCAAATCGAGCTACTAACTACGGACCCATAGGTCTACAATGAACTACTCACGCATCATCGGTTAAGCACCAGTGGACATGATGAACCCCTTCGTGATGTTGTCTAGATTGGACCTGGTGCTTCTGGAACTAGCGACGGCTAGAATTGATTTTTGTCGACTACCCTAGGGTTTCTAGAATATTGGGGTATTTATAGAGCAAAGAGGCGGTGCGGGAGGCCACCGAGGTGGGCATAACCCACCTCGACGCGCCTGGGCCCCCAAGCGTGCTCTGGTAGGTTGTGCCCCCTTGGGGCACCCCTTTGGTACTTCTTCGGCCCATCTTGTGTCTTCTGGTCCAGAAAAAGTCCACAAAAAGTTTTGCTGCGTTTGGACTCCATTTGGTATCGATTTCCTACGATGTAAAAAACAAGCAAAAAATAGCAACTGGCACTGGGCACTATGTCAATAGGTTAGTACCAAAAAATGATATAATATGATTATAAAATGATTGTAAAACATCCAAGAATGATAATATAACAGCATGGAACAATCAAAAATTATAGATACGTTGGAGACGTATCATTCCTCGCAGGGAGTCGAGGAAGGATCTCTAGGCATTAATGCTACAACATGCTTATTAAATGTTAAAATGCTATTTTGGACTCTTTTGAATGTTGCAAGATGCTTGAAGATGCTAGTCTTTGATAGGCTAGGCCTTCCCTCTATTCTGGCATTCTGCAGTTCAGTCCACAGATACAACCATTCCTTCGATACCAATGCATACTTAGTATAGATCTGATGCTTGCGAGTACATTGGATGAGTACTCACGGGTCCTTTGCTACCCCATTGTCCCATTCTGCCTTCTTTCCGGTTGCTGCAACCAGATGGTGGATCCTAGGAGCCAGATGCTGCCACCCTCGCCGACCACTACTACTACCCCGATGGAGCCTACTACCACGTGGAGACCGCGGATGACCAGGAGTAGTTAGGAGGTCCCAAGCTGGAGGCCTTGACTCTTCAATTGTTGTTGCTTTTGTGCTATCCTTCTTAAGGCAGTCTTGTTTAACTTATGTCTGTACTCAGATATTGTTGCTTCCGCTGACTCTTGTGTATCGAGCCATGTATTCGAGCCCTCGAGGCCTCTGGCTTGTAATATAAAGCTTGTATTATTTGTTTTGTGTCTAGAGTTGTGTTGTGATATTCTTCTCGTGAGTCCCTTATCTTGATCGTACACATTTGCGTGTATGATTAGTGTATGGTCGAATCGGGGGCGTCACAGCACAACCCACCAGGGTGCGCCTGGGGGCCCAGGCGCGCCCTCTTGTGCTCACCAGGGTAGCCCCCTCCAGTTTTTATTTGCTCCAGTAATTTTTATATATTCCAAAACAATTCTCCGTAAATTTTCAACTCATTTGGAGATTTGCATATAGGTAACTCTGATGTAGCTTTTTCAGGTCCAGGATTCAAGCTGCCGGCATTATCCCTCTTTGTGTAAACCTTGCATATTATGAGAGAAAAGGCATTAGAATTACTCCATAAAGTATATTATGCGTAAAAACATTATAAATAATAGTAGGAAAACATGATGCAAAATGGACGTATCAACTCCCCCAAGCTTAGACCTTGCTTGTCCTCAGGCGAAAAACCGAAATCGAAAAACATGGCCACATGCTTAGAGAGAGAGAGAGGTGTCGATAAAAAATACGGACAAAAAAGCATCATGCTTATTATTATAACAACAAAGAACTTCAACATAAAACTTTATCACACAACTTTTATCATATAACTTCTCATGAACCAGTAACAATTCATCACAACATTGAAGTATAAAGCATAAACCTTATTGGAAACCAACAAACTATGTTCTCAAGCAACTTTGCAACTACAATTCATCATATTTTCAGGAAGGGTCATCTATCGGAGCCTTTAGGCAAGTCCACATACTCAACCATCATTTAATCTTCTATGATTGCCAACACTCACATCATACCCACGAACAAAAAGTTTCAACTGGACACATAGAAATATAGGGGCTTATAGTTTCGCCTCCCAACGTATTCACCTCAAGGGTGATTTCAACAATAATAACTCATGCCCACTCATATCCAACTAGATATATATGCCTAGATCTTTCCTCACCACATGATGCTTGCAAAAAGAGAAAATAAAAAGGAATAGGGAAGAATACTTTGACTCTTACATAAAAGTAAATGCATAAAAGTAAAAGATAGGCCGTTCACAGAGGGAAGCAGAGGTTGCCAGACACTTTTTGTTTGTATGCCAAATCCCTTAATGCAAAAGAATGTCACGTTATATTGCCCCTTATGATAGCAACCTTCATTATGCAGTCCGTCGCTTTTATTACTTTGCCATCACAAGTTCATACAATGCTCAATTTTCTCTTACACTAAATGATCCAACACATTTAGAAGCAAATTTTATTGCCTTATTGCACCGATGACAACTTACTTGAAGGATCTTACTCAATCCATAGGTAGGTATGGTGGACTCCCAAAATAATATTTTGGGTTTAAGGGTTTTTGGATGCACAAGTAGTATCTCTACTTAGTGCGGAGTTTTTGGCTAGCAAAGATATTGAGCAAGCACCACATTGTTGAAGGATCTATGACAATATAACTTCTATGTGAATACGAACAAACTTAAATCATTACGTTGTCTTCCTTGTCCAACACCAACAATTTTGACACATAATATTTAATGGGGGCTCACAATCATAAAAGATGTCCAAGATAGTGTATTTGCATGTGAATCTTCTTCCTTATTAATTATGTCATGAATTGCATCATTAACCAATGCTATGTTTGTCAATCTCCAATAAATTTTACCACTTATACTTTTCCTTATGTGATGTCATTACTTACCATAAGATTAGCATATGATCTTTTTCATTTATTTTCCTTTCGTTTTATTGGAATGAAAGAGTAAAGAAACAAAACTCAAACTACTCTTTATTATATATCTCACACACGATTACATTGATAGATAAATCACTAAGCAAGCACTCAAAAAGAAAAGGATCGAACTAAACTTTTATTCACCTAAATCATAGGATAACTAAAGATTGAACTAAAATAGATAAAGGCAAAGATAGTGGTTGTGATAGATACCGGGGCACCTCCCCCAAGATTGGCACAATCCAAGGGGAGTGCCCATACCATGAAGTCAAGTCTCCTTTGGTGGGGAGGATGATGATGGTGGTGGTGAAGTAGTAGCGGGCTTATCCTCCGGCTTCCATCATAGCAGCTCACCATCATAAGAAGAAGTGCGAGTCTCACGAGTCCTAGAACTTGCAGCTAAACTCATACCTTTAAATCTCGCCTCACATTCAAAGACTTGGTTTTGAAGATCATAGATTTGGCCAGAAAATTGATTTGCTCATTGAGGGTGAAGACGATGTCCTTCATGGACCGGCCATCCACCTTGATATCACGGGTGAAATCCATAATCATGAGATGATTGGCATTGAGTCCACGCTCCACCATCCCCTTGCACTTGAAAACCTCTTGCTCAAAAGCATCGAGCCTAGCCTCCATGGTTCCCGTCCTCTTGGGCCCCTGGACGTCCCAGATATGGAGAACTAATGTCTACTACGCGACTTTATTCTTGTAGACTCGTGTTGGGCCTCCAAGCATAGAGTTTTACCAGATAGTAGCAATTTTCCCTCAAGTGAATGACCTAAGGTTTATCAATCCATGGGAGGTGTAGGATGAAGATGGTCTCTCTCAAACAACCCTGCAACCAAATAATAAAAAGTCTCGTGTGTCCCCAACACACCAAATACAATGGTAAATTGTATACGTGCACTAGTTCCATGAAGAGATGGTGATAAAAGTGTAGTAATGATAGTAGATATTGATTTTTGTAATATGAACAATAAAAAGCAACATGGTAGCAAGTAACAAAAGTGAGCACAAATGGTATTGCAATGCTTGAAAATGAGGCCTAGGGTCCGTACTTTCGCTAGTGCAATCTCTCAACAATGCTAATCTAATTGGATCATATAACCTTCCCTCAACGTGCGATGAAGAATCACTCCAAAGGTCTTATCTAGCAGACAACATAAGAATAAATTGTTTGTAGGGTACGAAACCACCTTAAAGTTATTCTTTCCATTCGACCTATTCAAGAGTTCATACTAAAATAACACAAAGTTATTCTTTCTGTTTGATCTATCCAAGAGTTCGTACTAAAAAAACACCATATGATATGCATCAACCAACTCTAATGTCACCTAGATACTCCAATGTCACCACACAAGTATCCATGAGTTAATTATATGATACGCATCAAACAATTTCAGATTCATAATACTCGATCCAACACAAAGAACCTCAAACAGTGCCCTAAGATTTCTACCAAAGAAACAAGGACAAAAATGTGCATCAACCCCTATGCATAGATTACCCCAATGTCACCTAGGGAATCCGCGAGTTGAGAGCCAAAAACATATATCAGGTGAAACAATATAATACCCCATTGTCACCACGGGTATTCATATGCAAGACATATATCAAGTGCTCTCAAATCCATAAAAATATTCAATCTGGTAAAACAAAATCTCAAAGGGAAAACTCAATTCATCACAACAAGATAGAGAGGGAGAAACACCATATGATCAAACTATATTAACAAAGCCCACGATACGTCAAGATCGTGCCATCAAGAACACGAGAGAGAGAGAGAGATTAAATACATAGCTACTAGCATAAACCCTCAGGCCCATAGGGATGATGAAGATGGCCACCGGTGATGATTTCCCGTTCTGGCGATGATTTTCCCCTCCAGCGGGGTGCCAGAACAGGGTCTAGATTGCTTTTCTGTGGCTGCAGAGGCTTGCAACGGTGGAACTTCTGATCTAGGGTTATCTTCGGGGTTTTTGGAATATTTGGGAATTTATAGCGAAGAGGCGGTGCGGGAGGCCACCGAGGTGGGCACAACCCACCAGGGCGCGCCTGGCCCCCAGGCACGCCCAGGTGGGTTGTGCCCCCCTCAAGGCACCCCTCCGGTACTTCTTTGGCCCACTAGATGTCTTCTAGTCCAAAAAAATTCTCCAAAAAGTTTTGATGTGTTTGTACTCTGTTTGGTATTGGTTTTGCGTGAAGTAAAAATCAAGCAAAAAATAGTAAAAGGCATTGGGCACTATGTCAATAGGTTAGTCCCAAAAAATGATATAAATTTGCTATCAAATGATTGTAAAGCATCCAAGAATGATAATATAACAACATGGAACAATCGAAAATTATAGATACGTTGGAGATGTATCAAACACCCCCTCACGCATCTCAATGGCTTGAGGGTGCTGCATCACCTCCCGCAAATACGGGTTGATGATGTTCTCGAAGAACTTGTCCTTGGAGGAGCTAGAAACGGCCATGGTGATCTAGATCTGTCAAAAAACAGCCAGAAAAAAGAACAGAAGATTTCTCCATGATACGGTGGTCCATACGTTCGGGGGGTATATAAAATTTCTTATCTTAGGAAACAAGCAAATGGGAGGTAAATAGAGTCAGGAAGGTTCCTGAGGTGGGCACAACCCACCTAGGCGCTTATGACGCCCCCGATCCAATCATACACTAATCATGCACACAAATGTGTACGACCAAGATCAGGGACTCACGGGATGATATCACAACACAACTCTAAACACAAAAGTAAAGATCATACAAGCTTCATATTACAAGCCAGGGGCCTCAAGGGCTCAAATACATAAGCTCGATCATAAATGAGTGAGCAGAAACAACAATATCTGAGTACAGACATAAGTTAAACAAGGTGCCATAAGATGGCTAGCACAAACTGGGATACAGATCGAAAGAGGCGCAGGCCTCCTGCCTAGGATCCTCCTAAACTACTCATGGTCGGCAGCGGCCTGCACGTAGTAGTAGGCTCCCTTGGTGTAGCAGGGGTCATCGTTGACGGTGGCGTCTGGCTCATGGGCTCCAACATCTAGTTGCGACGTCCGAGAAGAATGGAAAGGGGGAAAAGAGGGAGCAAAGCAACCGTGAGTACTCATCCAAAGTACTCGCAAGCAAGGATCTACACTGCATATGCATTGGTATCTATATAAAGGGTAATATCGGTGGACTGAATTGCAGAATGCCAAAATAAGAGGGGGATAGCTAGTCATATCGAAGACTACGCTTCTGGCAGCCTCCATCTTGAAGCATATAGAAGAGAGTAGCTGGTAAGTTCACCAAGTAACATCGCATAGCATAATCCTACCCGGCGATCCTCCCCTCGTCGCCCTGTGGGAAAGCAGTCATCGGGTTGTCTCTGGAACTTGTCTAGGTGTGTTTTATTAAGTATCTAGTTCTAGTTGTCATAAGGTCGAGGTACAACTCCGGGTTGTCCTTTTACCGAGCAACACGACTATTCGAATAGATAAACTTCCCTGTAGGGGTGCACCACATTACCCAACACACTCGATCCCTCTGGCCGGACACACTTTCCTGGGTCATGCCCGGCCTCGGAAGATCAACATGTCGCAGCCCTACCTAGGCACAACAGAGAGGTTAGCACGCCGGTCTAAATCCTAAGCACGCAGGGGTCTGGGCCCATCACCCTTTGCACACCTGCACGTTCCGTGGGCGGCCGGAAGCAGACCTAGCCTCCCTAATACAAGAGCAGGCGTTCCAATACAATCCGGCGCACGCCGCTCAGTCGCTGACATCAAGAAGGCTTCGGCTGATACCACGACGTCGAGTGCCCATAACTGTTCCCGCATAGTTGGTTAGTGCGTATAGACCAGTGGCCAGACTCAGATCAAATACTAAGATCTCATTAAGCGTGTTATTATGAAGTAACCGCGGACGCCGACCAGGGGCCAGGCCCACCTCTTACCTAGGTGGTCTCAACCTGCCCTGTCGCTCCGCCACAAAGATCCACTCAGAGGGCCATTGGGACAAATGTCCTTTCAGCCCCCAATCCGTGAATCACTCGCGGGTACTCTACGAGCCGACCCAACTTTAGTCACCACATGTATCATATACAATACGTATGTAAGTATATACCCGTGATCACCTCCCGACTGATCACGACCTGGTAATATAGAATGGCAGACGGACAAGAATGTAGGGCCACTGATGATAAACTAGCGTCCTATACTAAGCATTTAGGATTGCAGGTAAAGGTAACAATGGTAGTAGCAAAGAAAGGCTATGCAGCAGAATAGGATTAACCAAAAGCAGTAACATGCTACACTACTCTAATGCAAGCAGTAGAGAGAAGGAATAGGCGATATCGGGTGATCAAGGGGGGCTTGCCTGGTTGCTCTAGCAAGAAGGAGGGGTCGTCAACACCGTAGTCGATTGGGGCAGCAGCAGCGTCAGTCTCGTAGTCTACTAGAGAGAAGAGAGGGAATAAACAATAAATATAATGCAAACATAAGCATGACGATGCATGTCAATGAGTGGTGCTAGGTGTGCCTTAACGCGGTAGTAGGTGATACCGGCGAAGGAGGGAAACATCCAGGAAAGTATTCCTGGTGTTTCGCGTTTTCGGACAGATGAACCGAAGGTGGATTGTTGCATGTTCGCTATGCTAGGGACGTGTGGTGAACGAACGGACTGCGTATTCGGATTTGTCTCATGTACAAAGTATTTTTCATCCGAGCTACATATTATTTTATATTAATTTTCAAAGTTTTAAACAATTTCTAAATTATTATTATTAAATTAATACAAAAATAGCATTATTTCATTAGCATGACGTCAGCAGTCAACAAGGGTGTTGACTGGGTCAAACGGACAGGTGGGGTCCGCATGTCATAGGTTGTATAATTAATTAACAGACTAACAATTGATTAGCAGGTTAATTAAGTTTAACTAAACTAGATTAATTAATTAATTAATTTTAATTTTAATTTTAATATTTTTAAAATATTTTTTTGTTCCAGGGGGCTGGGCCCCATTTGTCATACCCCAAGGGGCCCCAGCTGCCAGTGGCACATAGGCCACTGGAGCGGGCTTAACGGGTGCGGTCGTGGGCACTCACCCGAACGGGCACGAGCGAGGGGAGACGCCGGGCGCCGGAGTTGGCCGCGGAGGGGGTGCGCGGGCGGGAGCGCTGGGGGCAGCGACGTGAGGCAGGGGCGGCACGAGCAGGCGGTGGGCGAACGGAGCCCGGGGACATCATACCCGGGCGGCGCCGCAAACGACGGTGTTGACGACGGGGAGGACACGACGAGGTCCGGGTGCTGGTGGTGCTCCGGCGGTCGACGGTGTCGTGGTGGTGGCGACGGGCGTTGAGGGCGACGGGGTCAATGCGTGCGAGCCCCGATAAGATCTGGATCGGGGGGACGGGAACGACGTGGGGAGAGGGGAAGTGGGGCGACAAGGGTTAGGGTTTCGGGGTAGTGGGGGATAATGGGGGATTGGGGGCAGATGGGCCGCTTGGGCCGGCCTGGTCTGTGAGCTGGGCTGACTAGCCCAGTGGGGGGATTTCCTTTTGTGTTTTCTGTTTTGTTCTTTTCCTTTTTCTTATTTTTCTTTTCTTTTTAAATTCTTTTTAAAGTATTTAGGCATTTTGAAAAAGCGTGATTTCTTTACCATAATTACCTATGCAATAATTGGCACACTCCGAACATTTTAGTTTTAATGTTCGAAAAAAATTGTTGTTTGTCAAAAATTCAAATTTTAATTTGAATCATTTTGAACTAACGTGAAACTATCAATAGTAACGGAGGTGATGTGGCATCATTAGCATGGGTTAACTGTAGCATAATTACCTGGGCGTTACAATTCTCCTCCACTACAAGAAATCTTGTCCCGAGATTTAGGAGGTAGAAGGAAACAGTGTGGGGTATTCATCATGTAGGCGATCCTCGCTTCCCAAGTGGCTTCATCTTTAGAATGGTGCGACCACTGGAATTTGAGAAACTTGATCGCCTTTTGACATGTGTGGCGTTCAGCTTGGCCGAGAATGCGGACTGGATGTTCTTTATAGGAGAGGTCCTACAATACAGTGGTCCATACGTTCGGTGAGTATATAAAGATTTTTTTACCTTAGGAAACAAGCAAATGGGAGGAAAACGGAGTCAAGAAGGTTCCTGAGGTGGGTACAACCCACCTGGGCGCGCCAAGAAAGCCAGGCGCACCCTGGTGTCTTGTGCCCTCCTCGGTTGCCTTCTTGGTTGTTTCTTATTTTTCTAATTTTTAAAATATTCCAAAACTGACAAAAAATATTTTTACGGATTTTTCGGAGTGCGTTTACTTATCGTATCATGTACCTCCTCTTTTTTAGGATTCTGGAGTGTTCCGGAAGGTTTCTTTTATGTGTTCCTCCGGTGTCATGGTTTGAATAATATTGCTTTCAACATTAATAGGCGTACCTGAGATATAGTGTTTAATTCTTTGCCCATTAACCACCTTCGGATTAGTACCTTTGGCATTATTAATCTTGATAGCTCCAGAACAATAAAATTCCTTGAAAATATATGGTCCTTCCCATTTAGAGAGAAGTTTTCCTGCAAAGAATCTAAAACGAGAGTTGTACAAAAGAACATATTCTCCAACTTTGAATTCCCGCTTTTGGATTCTTTTGGCATGCCATCTTTTAACTTTTTCTTTAAATAATTTGGCATTTTCATAGGCTTGGGTTCTCCATTCATCTAATGAGCTGATATCAAATAACCTCTTTTCACTGACAAGTTTAAAATCATAGTTGAGTTATTTAATTGCTCAATATGTTTTATGTTCTAAGTCAAGGGGCAAATGACAAGCTTTTCCATAAACCATTTTATAGAGAGACATACCCATAGGATTTTTATATGCTATTTCTGTAGGCCCAAAGTGCATCATCCAATTTCTTAGACCAATTCTTTCTGGACCTATTGTCAGTTTTTTGTAATAATAGTTTATTTCTCTATTGCTAAGTTCAACTTGACCACTAGATTGAGGATGATATGGTGATGCATTTCTATGGTTAACATCATATTTAGCAAGCATTTTACGAAAAGCACCATGAATAAAGTCTGAACCACCATCAGTCATTAAATATCTAGGGACTCGAAACCTCGGGAAAATAATTTCTTTAAGCATTTTAATGGAAGTGTTATGATCAGCACTACTAGTTGGAATAGCTTCTACCCACTTAGTGACATAATCAACAGCAACCAAAATATGTGTATACCCATTAGAGGAAGGAAAAAGTCCTGTATAATCAATACCCCGAACATCAAATGGTTCAATAGCAAGTGAATAATTCATAGGCATTTCTTGACGCTTACCGATATTACCAATTCTTTGACATTCATCACAACATAAAACAAACTTACGAGCATCCTTGAAGAGAGTAGGCTAATAAAAACCAGATTGCAATACCTTGTGAGCAGTTCTATCTCCCGCATGATGCCCTCCATAAGCTTCGGAGTGACATTTCCGTAGGATTTATTCTTGTTCATGCTCAGGTACACAACGTCTAGTAATACCATCTACTCCTTCTTTATAAAGGTGTGGGTCATCCCAAAAGTAGTGTCTAAAATCATAGAAGATTTTTTTTGTTTCATTGATATGTGAAACTGGGTGGTATATATTTAGCAACAATATAATTAGCATAGTCAGCATACCAAGGAGTATTATGAGAAACATTTATTGCAGCTAGTTGTTCATCAGGAAAGCTATCATCAATAGGTAGTGGGTCATTAAACATATTCTCTAACCTAGACAAGTTTTTAGCTACGGGGTTCTCAGCTCCTTTTGTATCAGTGATATGTAAATCAAATTCTTGTAGCAAGAGAACCCACCTAATGAGTCTAGGTTTAGCTCCCTTCTTTTCCATAAGATATTTAATAGCATCATGATCAGTATGAATAGTTACTTTGGAATCAACAATGTAAGATCTGAATTTATCACACGCAAACACAAATGCTAAAAATTCTTTTTCAGTAGTAGCATAATTTCTTTGGGCACTTTCTAGAGTTTTGCTAGCATAATGGATAACATTTAATTTCTTATCAACTCTTTGTCCTAGAACAGCACCAACAACATAATCACTAACACCACACATAATTTCAAAAGGCAAGTTTCAATCAGGTGGTTGAACAATGGGTGCATAAGTTAAGGCTTTCTTAAGTGTCTCAAAGGCTTCTACACAGTCATCATCAAAAACAAATGGAACATCCTTTTGTAAAAGATTTGTAAGAGGCCTACAAATTTTAGAGAAGTCTTTAATAAACCTTCTATAGAAACCAGCATGACCAAGGAAACTACGAATGCCTTTAATATCTTTAGTACATGGCATTTTATCAATTGCATCAACTTTAGCTTTATCCACCTCAATACCTCGTTTAGTAATTTTATGCCCCAAGACAATACCTTCATTAACCATAAAGTGTCACTTCTCCCAATTTAAGACAATATCAGTTTGCTCACATCTATGCAAAACTCGATCAAGGTTGCTTATGCAATCATCAAAAGAAGTTCCATAAACAGAAAAATCATCCATGAAAACCTCAACAATCTTTTCACAAAAATTGGAGAATATAGCAGTCATACATCTTTTAAAGGTAGGAGGTGCATTGCATAAACCAAAAGGCATACGTCTATAAACATAAGTTCCAAAAGGGCAGGTAAAGGTGGTTTTCTCTTGACCAGGTTGTGAAACAGGTATTTGAGAATAAACAGAATATCCATCAAGAAAACAAAAGTGTGTGTGCTTAGAAAATCTTTCCAACATTTGATCAATAAAAGGTAAAGGGTAATGATCTTTTCTAGTTGCTTTATTTAATTTTCTAAAATCAATTACCATTCTATAGCCAGTAACAATTCTTTGTGGGATAAGTTCATATTTATCATTAGGAACAACAGTAATACCTCCCTTCTTAGGGACACAATCAATGGGACTTACCCATCTATTATCAGCTATGGGATAGATTATACCTACTTCCAGAAGCTTTAAATTTCAGTTCTTACCACTTCTTTTATTTTAGGATTCAAACGTCGTTGCTGATCAACAATGGGTTTAGCACCAGGTTCCATATTAATCTTGGGATGACAAAGAGTGGGACTAATGCCTTTAAGATCATCAAGAGTATATCCAATGGCAGCACGGTTCTTCTTCAAAAAAATTAATAATCTTTCTTCTTCATGTTCTGACAGGTTAGCACAAATAATAACATGATATATCTTTTTCTCATCAAGATAAGCATATTTTAGAGTGTCAGGCAATTGTTTTAATTCAAACACAGGATAACCTTTAGGTAGAGGAGGACCTCCTAGAGTTTCAATAGGTAAATTGTGTTTGAGCAGAGGTCATTGTTCAAAGAAAATTTTATTTATTTCATTTCTTTCATGCATATGCATATCATTTTCATGGTCTAGCAAATATTGTTCTAGGGATCAGTAGGAGGCACAACAATAGAAGCAAGACCAATTATTTCATCCTTACTAGGTAATTCTTTCTTATGAGGTTGTCTATTAAACTTGGAAAAGTTAAATTCATGAGATTCATCACCAAAGCAAACACTGGTAGTTTGTTTCTGACAATTTATAGTAGCATTGACAGTGTTCAAGAAAGGTCTACCAAAGATAATGGGACAAAAATCATCTTGCGGGGAACCAAGAACTAGAAAATCCGTAGGCTATTTTATTTTTCCACATAAGACTTCAACATCTCTAACAATCCCAAATGGTGTGATGGTGTCTCCATTAGCAAGTTTAATAGTAACATCTATGTCTTCTATTTCAGCAGGTGCTATGTCATTCATAATTTCTTGGTATAAGGTAAAAGGAATAGCACTCATGCTATCACCTAAGTCACATAAACCATGATAAAAATGATCTCCTATTTTAACTGAGACAGCAGGCATGCCAACAATAGGTATGTGTATCTTTTTCATCGGGTTTGGCAATTCTAGCAGCTTCATCACAGAAGTAAATAACATGCCCATCATTATCTTCTACCAGGAGATCTTTAACCATAGCAACACTAGGTTTTACTTTAATTTGTTCGGCAAGTTTAGGTGCTCTAATATTACTTTTGTGAACCACAGTTGAAACCTTAGCATTTTCCTTTATCCTAACAGGGAAAGGTGTTTTTTCAATATAAGCAGTAGGCACAACTGGATCAACATTGTAAATAATAGTTTCATCTTTAACTATGACCGGTTCTTTAATTTCTTATTTAATAGGGGGTGATATTTAAACCATTTCTCTTTAGGAGATCAACATGAGTAGCAAAAGATTCACAAAAAGAGGCTACTATCTCAGAGTCAAGTCCATATTTAGTGCTAAACTTGTGAAAGCATCCGTTAAAAGATTTAACACAATCAAATTCAAGCTTAATACCCGACTCTTTACCTTCCTCGTGTTCCCAATCTTTAGAATTGTGTTTAATTCTTTCTAAAAGATCCCACCTGAATTCAATAGTCTTCTTCATGAAAGAACTAGTACAACAAGTATCGAGCATGGATCGATCATCATGAGAAAGCCGAGTATAAAAATTCTGAATGATAATTTCTCTAGAGAGCTCATGATTGGGGCATGAATATAACAAGATGTCCCAATCCTTTTGTAGCAAAGGACAAGCCTGGACAGACTCTTATATAAGCAAAGCGCTCAAGAGGACACATGGGAATTACTGTCAAGTTAGTTTTATCATGCTCATATGATTCACGTTTGTTACTTTGATAATTTGATATATGCACCGCACCGGTGCTTGGGTGTTGTCCTTACTTAGACAAGCCTCCCACTTATGATTAAGCAGTCTCGCAAGCATCTGCAACTACGAAAGAAGAAATAAGATAAATCTAACCATAGCATGAAACATATGGATCCAAATCAGCCCCTTACGAAGCAACGCATAAACTAGGGTATGAGCTTCTATCACTCAAGCAACCCATCATCTACTTATTACTTCCCAATGCCTTCCCCTAGGCCCAAATCATGGTGAAGTGTCATGTAGTCGATGTTCACATAACACCACTAGAGGAAAGACAACATACATCTCATCAAAATATCGAACGAATACCAAATTCACATGATTACTTATAACAAGACTTCTCCCATGTCCTCAGGAACAAACATAACTACTCACAAAGCATATTCATGTTCATAATCAGAGGGGTAATAAATATCATTAAGGATCTGAACATATGATCTTCCACCGAATAAACCAACTAGCATCAACTACTAGGAGCAATCAACACTACTAGCAACACACGGGTACCAATCTGAGGTTTTGAGACAAAGATCGGATACAAGAGATGAACTAGGGTTTGGGGAGGAGATGGTGCTGGTGAAGATGTTGATGGAGATTGAACCCCTCTCGATGAGAGGATCGTTGGTGATGACGATGGCTTTGATTTCCCCCTACCGGAGGGAAGTTTCTCCGGCAGAATAGCTCCGTCGGAGCCCTAGATTGGTTCTGCCCAAGTTCCACCTCAAGACGGTGGCGCTTTGTCCCGAAAGCTCTCTTCTGTTTTTTTTCTCTAGGTCAAAAACCTTTATATAGCAGAAGATGGGCACCGGAGACCTGCGAGGGGGCCCACAAGCCCTAGGGGCGCTCCCCCCAGGCTTGTGGCCACCTGGTGGGTCCCCCTCTGGTATTTCTTCCCCAATCTTTTTTATATATTCAAAAATAATTCTCCATAAATTTTGAGGACTTTTGGAGTTGTGTAGAGTAGGTCTCTCAAATTTGCTCCTTTCTGGTCCAGAATTCCAGTGCTACCTCTTGAGCTTGCGTTGGTTTTTCCCTTGAAGAGGAAAGGGTGATGCAGCAAAATAGCATAAGTATTTCCCTCATTTTTGAGAACCAAGGTATCAATCCAGTAGGAGACGACGCACAAGTCACCGAATACCTGCACAAACAATCAAGAACCTTGCAACCAACGCGATAAAGGGGTTGTCAATCCCTTCACGATCACTCGCAAAAGTGAGATCTGATAGAGATAATAAAGTAAATATTTTTGGTATTTTTGTTGTATAGATTGGAAAGTAAAGATTGCAAAATAGTAAACAAGATTCGATAATATGGAAATGAGTTGCAAATATAATGGAAAAGAGACCGGGGGGACATAGGTTTCACTAATGGCTGCTCTCGAGATAGCATGTATTATGGTGGGTGAACAAATTACTGCCGAGCAATTGATAGAAAATCGCATAATTATGAAGACATCTAAGGCAACGATCATGAACATAGGCATCACGTCCGTGTCAAGTAGACTGAAACGATTCTGCATCTACTACTATTACTCCACACAGTGACCGCTATCCAGCATGCATCTAGAGTATTAGGTTCATAAGAACGGAGTAACGCATTAAGCAAGATGACATGATGTAGAGGGATAAACTCAAGCAATATGATATAAACCCCATATTTGTATCCTCGATGGAAACAATACAATATGTGCCTTGTTGCCCCTACTTTCACTGGGAAAGGACACCGCAAGATTGAACCCAAAGCTAAGCACATCTTCCATGGCAAGAAAGATCAATCTAGTAGGCCAAACTAAATTGATAAATCAAACAGACTTGCAAAGATATCAAATCATGCATATAAGAATTCAGAGAAGAACCAAATAATATTCATAGATAATCTTGTTCATAAATCCACAATTCATCGGATCTCAGCAAACACACCGCAAAAGAGTATTATATCGAATAGATCTCCAAGAACATCAAGGAGAACTTTGTAATGAGAATCAAAGAGAGAGAAGAAGCCATCTAGCTAATAACTATGGACCCAAAGGTCTGTGGTAAACTAATCACGCTTCATCGGAGAGGCAATGGTGTTGATGTAGAAGCCCTCCGTGATCGATTCCCCCTCCGGCAGATCGCTGGAAAAGGCTCCAAGATGGGATCTCATGGGTACAAAAGGTTGCGGCAGTGGAAAAGTGGTTTTGTGGCTCCCCCTGATGTTTTTAGGGTATAAGAGTATATATAGGCGAAAGAAGTACGTCGGTGGAGCTACGAGGGGCCCACGAGGGTGGGGGCGCGCCTACCCCCCTGGGCGCGCCCTCCTGCCTCGTGGATGCCTCGTTGCGTCTCTGACTTCAACTCCAAGTCTTCTGGTTTGCTTTCGGTCCAAGAAAGATCATCGTGAAGGTTTCATTCCGTTTGGTATTCCTTTTCTGCAAACTCTAAAATAGGCAAAAAAAACAGAAACTGGCACTGGGCCTTCGGTTAATAGGTTAGTCCCAAAAATAATATAAAAGAGCATATTAAAGCCCATTAAACATCCAAAATAGATAATATGATAGCATGGAACAATAAAAAATTATAGATATGTTGGAGACATATTAAGCATTCCCAACCTTAATTCTTGCTCATCCTCGAGTAGGTAAATGATAAAAATAGAATTTTTGGTGTGGAATGCTACCTAACATATTTATCAATGTAATTTTCTTTATTGTGGCATGAATGTTCAGATTCGAAAGATTCAAGACAAATTTTTTAATAATGACATAAAAATAATAATACTTCAAGCATACTAACAAAGAAATCATGTCTTCTCAAAATAACATGGCCAAAGAAAGTTATCCCTACAAAATCATATAGTCTGGTTATGCTCTATCTTCATCACACAAAGTATTTAATCATGCACAACCCCGATGACAAGCCAAGCAATTGTTTCATACTTTTGATGTTCTCAAACTTTTTCAATCTTCACGCAGTACATGAGCGTGAGCCATGGACATAGCACTATAGGTGGAGTAGAATGGTGGTTGTGGAGAAGACAAAAAGGAGAAGAGAGTCTCACATTAACTAGGCATATCAATAGGCTATGGAGATGCCCATCAATAGATATCAATGTGAGTGAGTAGGGATTGCCATGCAATGGATGCACTAGAGCTATAAGTGTATGAAAGCTCAACAAAAGAAACTAAGTGGGTGTGCATCCAACTCGCTTGCTCACGAAGACCTAGGGCACTTTGAGGAAGCCCATCATTGGAATATACAAGCCAAGTTCTATAATGAAAAATTCCCACTAGTATATGAAAGTGACAACACAGGAGACTCTCTATCATGAAGATCATGGTGCTACTTTGAAGCACAAGTGTGGTAAAAGGATAGTAGCATTGCCCCTTCTCTCTTTTTCTCTCATTTTTTTATTTGGGCCTTTTCTCCCTTTTTTATGGCCTCTTTTTTTATTTTATTTTATTTTTCGTCCAGAGTCTCATCCCGACTTGTGGAGGAATCAGTGTCCATCATCCTTTCCTCACTAGGACAATGCTCTAATAATGAAGATCATCACACTTTTATTTACTTACAACTCAATAATTACAACTCGATACTTAGAACAAAATATGACTCTATGTGAATGCCTCCGGCGGTATACCGGGATGTGCAATGATTCAAGAGTGACATGTATGAAAAGTTTATGAACGGTGGCTTTGCCACAAATACGATGTCAACTACATGATCCTGCTAGCAATATGACTGATGGAGCGTGTCATAATAAACGGAACGGTGGAAAGTTGCATGAAAATATATCTCGGAATGGCTATGGAAATGCCATAATAGGTAGGTATGGTGGCTGTTTTGAGGAAGGTATATGGTTGGTGTATGATACCGGCGAAAGTTGCGCGATATTAGAGAGGCTAGCAATGGTGAAATGGTGACAGTGCGTATAATCCATGGACTCAACATTCATCATAAAGAACTCACATACTTATTGCAAAAATCTATTAGTTATCGAAACGAAGTACTACGCGCATGCTCCTAGGGGGATAGATTGGTAGGAAAAGACCATCGCTCGTCCCCGACCACCACTCATAAGGAAGACAATCAATAAATAAAGCATGCTCCAACTTCATCACATAACGGTTCACCATACGTGCATGCTAAGGGAATCACAAACTCTAACACAAGTATTCCTCAAATTCACAACTACTCTACTAGTACGACTCTAATATCACCATCTTCATATCTCAAAACAATCATAAAGAATCAAACTTCTCATAGTATTCAATGCACTTTATATGAAAATTTTATTATACCCATCTTGGATGCCCATCATATTAGGAATAATTTTATAACCAAAGCAAATTACCATGCTGTCCTAAAAGACTCTCAAAATAATATAAGTGAAGCATGAGATATCAATAATTTCTATAAAATAAAATCACCATCGTGCTCTAAAAAGATATAAGTGAAGCACTAGAGCAATATTGTCTAGCTCAAAAGATATAAGTGAAGCACATAGAGTATTGTGATAAACTAGGTGATTTCCCCGTGCGTTGCGGCGGGAATTTGTAGTATGGTACAAAAGCATTATGGAGATGAGAAAATAGCGAAACCATTCTAAAGGAATATATGTTTATTAGAATCTTCGATGGAATGATACAAAAGACATAAACTTAGTACATTGTAGTCGACAAATGCATTTCTAATGGATTCTAATGCTTATATATTGCAAAAGATCATTGTGAGTAATTTAACTGTAGCAGCATGGAATCTAAAAAAATAATTTAATTTGAGCAATCTTAGATTTAGGGCCAATGAATTATCTTCTCATAATCGAAGAGCGGAAAAGCGAACAAAAAATATTACAAAAAGTAGAGAAAGAGAGAGAGAGATGCCTCATATAACGTATGTTGGTACTATCATTCTTCGTGCAATTAAAGCCCACGACTCATCATTCTCCAATTTATTCGTGCTACCATTTGCCTTAAACCATCATTTCGTTGTGACCACGGCGCTATGTTTGTATTGCTTCTACAGTATAGAAACTTTTGCTTGCGTTCATTGGAAATGCTACTTCCCTTTCAATACCCTGGGCTGGGCATGCTAGCTTTCTGTGCGGGTATTCTAGCTGCTATACCACAACTCCAATATATGTACACCGTACACATACATTGATACACCTCGAAGACCTCTCTGTGACTGAGGTCTTGCACACCTTTTCCACCATGACCTGGGACTCTGACCCACATGGCAACACCCACACTAATATCCACACACAGCTCCTCCAAACAAAAGAAGAAAAGCAAGGACGGAAATCAGCTGATGAGCCTTCATATCCTTCAAAACGGTGTCAAATTACATATCGTCAGACTCTGTTCCAGTTTAATTAAATTGCCATTTTTTGTGGGGGTAATTACATTGACATTGACGCAAAACAAATTGCATAGATTAGCACCCGGTTGATTAAAAACTTAACTAATTGGACAGAGTATTTTTCGGATGCAGCAAAATTACTTTCGCTTGTCATGTGAGGACGACGAATTGTACGGATATCAGTTGGATTGGTAAAACCTATATACGATTTGACGCTATTTGGCTCCTAGCACCCCCTGTAATTTAGAGACAGAAATAAAATAGCTCTAATTAGATACCTACCTTGTTACTTCTGATGTAAAAATTGCAAGGGAGCTCGAGTCTCCTCACCATGATCTGATGCAACACAGATGCATGCACCTCAAAGAGGACAGCGGGTCAAGAGTGAGGAGAAGCAAGTGGCGTTGGGATGGGTCCTCGTAAACCGGAGAGCATATATAGAGGATGGGGGTGATTACCTTGAGCAGGACCGTAAAAACAGCAAGGGAGCCACCTGGAGGAGCGGGTGAGAGAGATTAAGAACCATATGATGGTTCGTAGAAAAAGATTGGGCCGTATGCAGGAGCAATTTATGCTAGGAGACGAATCGGTGGCACGAACCACAATATCATTAGAATCTTCAGTGTACCAATATATACTCTTGACTACCCAACTTCTCTTCTCACCACAACAGATCATGGCGTAGTTGTCCCTGAAAATCTGACGCAACCACTCTCCTTCTCCTGACCAAGCCAATGCTCCTGCCGACTGCTGATACCGTTAGCTACAACACACATTGGTTGATTATTTGGAGGTGATGGTAGTATGACGCCCGGATAATTAGGCTATAGTAATCCCACGTTAATGATGCCACGTCGCCACGATTACTGTTGTTAATCTCGCGTTAGTTCGAAACCGATTCAAATCCAAATTTGAATTTAAGTCAAATGATAAAGGTTTTTAAATTTTAAAAAACTAAAATGTTCGGGTTGTGCCAAATATTGCATAAATAATTTTGGTGGAGAATCCACATTTTTATAAAGTATTTAATTGCATTGAAATAAATAAAACAGTAATACAAACAAATATTTAAATGCCTTTTTCGATTAATAAAATATTAAGCTAATTTATTTTATTGCTCGAAACCATTGGGGGAGTGGCATATTTATTAAAACTAAATTAGGAACTAGTTTTGTATTTCATTTAACCTATAATAAGGTGAAACTAAGAGAAAACATAAAAGAAATAAAAATAAAACAGACAAAAAGAAAAGGGGCAAAGCCCCCACTCTCCCTGGGCCGAACGACCCATCTGGCCATCTAGGCCAACCCCAGGCCGGCCCACCAGCCGCGCCCATATCCCCACACCACCCTGAAACCCTAACCGCTACCCCCACTTTCCCCCACGACCCCGCTCTTTCCTCTCTCCCGATCTGGATCGGGGGGCAACGGCGCCCTCCCCGCAAGCCCGACGCCGTGCCTCCCCGGATCCCGTCGCTGGACCACGTCGCCGCCGCCTGGATCTCGCCGGAGCAGCCCCGCACCGCCACGACTCCGTCGCCGCACATCGTCCCCATCCTCCTCCTCGCCAGACCACCTCCCCGGAGCACCGCCGCCTCGACCTTGCCCGTCCTGGTCCTCCTCCCCGAGCCCGCGTACGCACATCTGCAGGGCTCGGTGAGCCGCCGTACTCCCCTCCTTTTCCTCTTTGCCCGGCGTCGTTCGTCGCGCGCGACATGCCCGCTCGTCCGACTCCGCGCCCACCCGACCCTGGCCGCCTCCCTCGTGCGCTACCCCGTCCACCACGGCCTCGCTCGGCAGGCCGTCTCCCTCCTGCCCTTGCCTCGCCGGCACCTGCGCGAGCCCCTCTGCTCGTGCCTAGCCGCCGCACTCGGCGCCTTGCTGCGCCGAAGGCCACGCCCGCAGCCCCTGCCACTCCCCGCCTCCTCTGCCACTGGCCCCGCGCTGCACCACCACCGGTCGCCCCTGTGTCCCCTGCGCCCGAGCCCACAAGCCGCCCCACGGCGCCCAACTGGGTGCGCCCCCACGGGACAGCGCCCGTTCGGGCTGTGCCCGTTAGCACCCAGCGCCCGTAACCCGCATCGGCCCCCTGGTCGAATGACACGTGGGGCCCAGCCCCCAGAACGTTAAAAAAAAGAAAGAAAGGAATTAAAAAAAGTAATAATTAGAATATTAATTAATTAAAGAATTAATTAACTTAATTAATTTGGATTAGATTAACCTAATCATTTAGTTAAAGCTAATTAACCCTGTTTAATTACTATGAGTCTATGACATGCGGGACCCACACGTCAGATTGACCCAGTCAATGGCCTGTTAAATGCTGACGTCATGCTGATGTCATGATGATGTCAGCATGCACTATTCTAGATAATGTTGATTTAAAATAATTAAGTAAATTTTAAAAATGATTAAATCTTTTAAAATTAATATAAAATAAACCGTAGCTCGGATGAAAATACTTTGTACATGAAAGTTGCTCAGAACGACGAGACGAATCCGGATACGCAGCCCGTTTGTCCGCCACACATCCCTAACATATCGAACACGCAACTTTCCCCCTCCAGATCACCTGTCCGAAAATGCGAAACACCGGGGATACTTTCCCGGATGTTTCCCCCTTTCGCCGGTATCACCTACTACCGCGTTAGGGCACACCTAACCCCGCTCATTATCATGTCATGCGTCGTCATGCTTATGTTTGCAATGTATTTACTGTTTCTTCCCCCTCTTCTCTCCGGTAGACTACGAGACCGACGCTGCTGCTGCCCAGTTCGACTACGGAGTTGACGACCCCTCCTTCTTGCCAGAGCAACCAGGCAAGCCCCCCCCCCCTCGATCACCAGATATCGCCTATTCTTCTCTATACTGCTTGCATTAGAGTAATGTAGCATGTTACTGTTTGGTTACTCCTATTCTGTTGCATAGCCTGTCATTGTTGCTACAGTCATTGATACCTTACCAGCAATCCTAAATGCTTAGTATAGGATGCTAGTTTATCATCATTGGCCCTACATTCTTGTCAGTCTGCCTTGCTATACTATTGGGCCGTGATCACTCGGGAGGTGATCACGGGTATATATTATACATATATACATACTACAGATGGTGACTAAAGTCGGGTCAGCTTGAAGAGTACCCGCGAGTGATTCACGGATTGGGGGCTGAAAGGACCTTTGTCCCGACGGCCCTCTGTGTGGATCTTTGTGGCGGAGCGACAGGGCAGGTTGAGACCATCTAGGCGAGAGGTGGGCCTGGCCCTGGCCGGTGTTCGCGGTTGCTTCATAATAACATGCTTAACGAGATCTTGGTATTTGATCTGAGTATAGCCACTGGCCTATACGCACTAACCAACTACGCGGGAAAGATATGGGCACTCGACGTCGTGGTATCAGCCGAAGCCTTCTAGACGTCAGCGACTGAGCGGCGCGCGCCGGATTGGAACGTAAGCCTGCTCTTGTATTAAGGGGGCTAGTTCTGCTTTCGGCCGCCCACGCAATGTGCAGGTGTGCAATGGGCGATGGGCCTAGACCCCTGCGCCATAGGAGTTAGACCGGCGTGCTGACCTCTCTGTTAGGCCTAGGTGGGGCTGCGACGTGTTGATCTTTCGAGGCCGGGCATGACCCAGAAAAGTGTGTCCGACCAAATGGGATCGAGCGTGTTGGGTTATGTGGTGCACCCTGCAGGGAAGTTTATCTATTCAAATAGCCGTGTCCCTCGGTAAAAGGACGACCCGGCATTGTACCTTGACCTTATGACAACTAGAACTGGATACTTAATAAAACACACCCAGACAAGTTCCACGGACAACCCAGTGATCGCTTTTCCACAGGGCGACAAGGGGAGGATCGCCGGGTAGGATTATGCTATGTGATGCTACTTGGAGGACTTCAATCTACTCTCTTCTACATGCTGCAAGACGGAGGCTGCCAGAAGCGTAGTCTTCGATAGGACTAGCTATCCCCCTCTTATTCTGGCATTCCGCAGTTCAGTCCACCGATATTGCCTCTTTACACATATACCCCTGCATATGTAGTGTAGATCCTTGCTTGCGAGTACTTTGGATGAGTACTCACGGTTGCTTTTTCCCCCTTTCCCTTCTACCTGGTTGTCGCAACCAGATGTCGGAGCCCAGGAGCCAGACGCCACCGTCGACGACGACTCTTACTACACTGGAGGTGCCTACTACTACGTGCAGGCCACTGATGACGACCAGGAGTAGTTTAGGAGGATCCCAGGCAGGAGGCCTGCGCCTCTTTCGATCTGTATCCCAGTTTGTGCTAGCCTTCTTAAGGCAAACTTATTTAACTTATGTCTGTACTCAGATATTGTTGCTTCCACTGACTCGTCTATGATCGAGCACTTGTATTCGAGCCCTCGAGGCCCCTGGCTTGTATTATGATGCTTGTATGACTTATTTTATTTTAGAGTTGTGTTGTGATATCTTCCCGTGAATCCCTGATCTTGATCGTACACGTTTGCGTGTATGATTAGTGTATGATTGAATCGGGGGCGTCACAGGTAGTGTGGGGGAGAGATGGCTGCAGAGAAGAGAACAAATTAGTTGGCAACGATGACCGAAGTGGTGGGTGTGGGTTAGACTGGAGGACAGGGAGGGTATTAATGGTGAAAAAACATGGTAGGGTACGCAGGCAGGGGAGAGGAGGAGGCAAAGGATGCATCCTTTCCAGTTTCCATGGACTTGATTTAATTGGGATTAGAGAAGATGGTTTAATGGGGATTAGAGAAGATGGAGAGGGAGAAGAGCTTCCATGCAGAAAATAGTAAGGAGTGGAGACGGTGCATGGGGAAATAATGCTAGCATGGAGAAGAAAAGACGCAATCTGGTACTCCATTTCATGTCTATTGTGATGATGACATGGCACATGTGTTGTTGTGGGATGGTTGCATGTTAAGAGAAATGAAGTAATGGGCCTACTTGATGATGTGGATAGCTTGCATGTCAAGAGAAATATGATAGTGGGGATGAACTATTTAGGTATTATAGATTCTGATTCATGTGTGTCTCTCCCAAAAGGCATGTACAGAAAGGATGATTGTGGTAAACTAAAAAGCAAAGACTCAGATCATACAAGACACTTCAAGCAAAACACATATCATGTGGTGAATAAAAATATAGCCTCAAGTAAAGTTACCGATAGACGAAGACGAAAGAGGGGATGCCTTCCGGGGCATCCCCAAGCTTAGGCTTTTGGTTGTCCTTGAATTTTACCTTGGGGTGCCTTGGGAATCCCCAAGCTTAGGCTCTTGTCACTCCTTATTCCAAAATCCATCAAATCTTTACCCAAAAACTTGAAAACTTCACAACACAAAATTTCAACAAAAAATCTCATGAGCTCTGTTAGTATAAGAAAATAAACCATCACTTTAAGGTACTGTAATGAACTCATTGTTTATTTATATTGGTTCTAAACCTACTGTATTCCAACTTCTCTATGGTTCATACCCCCCTATACTACTCATAGATTCATCAAAATAAGCAAACAACACACAAAAAACAGAATCTGTGAAAAACAGAATAGTCTGTAGAAATCTATAACTTTCGCATACTTATGCAACTCCAAAAATTCTGAAATAAATTGTTGGACGTGAGAAATTTGTCTATTAATCTTCTGCAAAAAGAATCAACCTAAAATCACCCTTCTGTAAAACATGACAGTTATTCTCGTGAGCGCAAAAGTTTCTGTTTTTTACAGCAAGATCGCAAAGACTTCACCCAAGTCTCCCCAAAGGTTCTACTTGGCACAAACACTAATTAAAACATAAAACCACATCTAAACAGAAGCTAGATGAATTATTTATTACTAAACATGAGCAAAAAGTAAAGAACAAAAATAAAATTGGGTTGCCTCCCAACAAGCGCTATCGTTTAACGCCCCTAGCTAGGCATAAAAACACGAATAGATCTAGGTATTGCCATCTTTGGTAGGCAATCCATAAGTGGCTCTCATAATAGATTCATAAGGCAATTTAATTTTCTTCCTAGGAAAGTGTTCCATGCTCTTCCTTAACGGAAATTGGAATCTAATATTTCCTTCTTTCATATCAGTAATTGCACCAATCGTTCTAAGGAAAGGTCTACCAAGAATAATAGGACATGTAGGATTGCAATCTATATCAAGAACAATGAAATCTACGGGCACATAATTACTATTTGCAACAATAATAACATCATTAATCCTTCCCATAGGTTTCTTAATGGTGGAATCCGCAAGATGCAAATTTAAAGAACAATTATCAAATTCATGGAAACCTAGCACATCGCACAAAGTTTTTGGAATTGTGGAAACACTAGCACCCAAATCACACAAAGCATAGCATTCATAATCTTTAATCTTAATCTTGATAGTAGGTTCCCACTCATCATAAAGTTTTCTAGGTATAGAAACTTCTAGTTCAAGCTTTTCTTCATAAGATTGCATCAAAGCATCAACAACATGTTTAGTAAAAGCTTTATTTTGATTATAAGCATGAGGAGAATTTAACACGGATTGCAACAAGGAAATACAATCTATTAAAGAACAATTATCATAATTAAATCCCTTGAAATCCAAAATAGTGGGTTCATTGCTATTTAAAGTTTTGACCTCTTCAATCCAACTTTTATCAATTTTTGCATCTAGATCTAAAAACTCCGAATCATTGGGACGCCTTTTAACTAAAGTTGACTCATCTGCAGTCCCATCTTTATAAAGATTCATATTGGAAAGCAAAGATTTAATAGGAGTCACATCAATCAATTTTAGAACTTCATCATTGTCGGTGTCAAAACCGGCGGATCTCGGGTAGGGGGTCCCGAACTGTGCGTCTAAGGCTAATGGTAACAGGAGGCGGGGGACATGATGTTTACCCAGGTTCGGGCCCTCTCTATGGAGGTAATACCCTACTTCCTACTTGATTGATCTTGATGATATGAGTATTACAAGAGTTGATCTACCACGAGATCGTAGAGGCTAACCCTAGAAGCTAGCCTATGATTGTTGTTGTCCTACGGACTAAACCCTCCAGTTTATATAGACACCGGAGGGGGCTAGGGTTACACAGAGTCGGTTACGGAGAAGGAAATCTACATATCCGAATTGCCAAGCTTGCCTTCCACGCCAAGGAGAGTCCCATCCGGACACGGGACAAAGTCTTCAATCTTGTATCTTCATAGTCCAACAGTCCGGCATAAGCATATAGTCTAGCTGTCCGAGGACCCCCTAATCCTGGACTCCCTCAGTAGCCTCTGAACCAGGCTTCAATGACGATGAGTCCGGCGCGCAGATTGTCTTCGGCATTGCAAGGCGGGTTCCTTCTCCGAATACTCCAAAGTAGATCTTGAACATAAGAATTGTGTCCGGCTCTGCAAAACAAATTCCACATACCATCATAGAGAGCACAATATTCCACGGGTCTAATCTGCTGACAACTTTTCCATAGCATGATATCACGCCGTGGCCCGGTCATTATTCGAACCGTTTCCTCAACCTGCTACTGCACATCTTGCGAGGCAGTTTCATTGGCATGTCTTGTCGAAGCAGAGATCGTGTCCCCTTATCACGGGATTCTCATTAATACGGGTGTGGGTAACCCAACCGCGCCATTAACACGACGCTTGGGGAATAAGAGAGCTTCCAGGGCAAGTGGGGAGGTGCATGCCCCCTGTTGCCTTTATAAGGAGATAAGGATTCCCCTTTTTTCACCCACGCCTTCTTCCTCTGCTCATCCATTCTCGAGCTCCAATGCCCAAGCTTTCACATTCTCCGCAAAATCATTCCGAACATGTCCGGAGTGGGAGGCAAGTGGATGGCCTCCTCCGTCACAAAGGAGGACATCAAGAAGCTTCGGGAGGCCGGATACCTGTCTGCAGACATCACGCATCAGCTTCCGGCCGAAGGGCAGATCATCCCTACCCCGAAACCCCAGGAAAGGGTAGTATTCCTCTCTCACTTCGTCCGCGGGCTGGGATTCCCCCTCCACCCATTCGTCTGCGGACTAATGTTCTACTACGGGCTGGACTTCCATGATTTGGCCCCCAACTTCATCCTCAACATTTTGGCGTTCATCGTCGTGTGCGAGGCCTTCCTCCGCATCACACCCCACTTCGGCCTATGGCTGAAGATCTTCAATGTGAAGCCAAAGGTGGTGGGTGGCCAACAAGCGGAGTGCGGGGGCGCCATGGTGGGCAAGATGCCCAATGTTACCTGGCCCGAAGGCTCCTTTGTGGAGACTATGAAGGGGTAGCAATCGGGGTGGTTCTACATCACCGAGCCGTGCGACGCCAACTGGGCGGCGACCCCCGAATTTTGATCTGGCGTCCCCATGTGGCTCACCTCGTGGAAAGAGAAGGGATTAACCTGGGGTTCAGCGGAGGAACTGACCGAACTTCATACCTGCGTCCAAAATATGATAGGCAAGAAAATCAAGCTTGTCAACATGGTCCAAGTTGTGCTCCTCCGTCGGATTCTCCTGTGTCAGAGACGGGTTTGCAATCTGTGGGATTTCGACCCGGCCGAACACTAGATGCTGCAAGAGCTCTTCGGCATGACGCACGAAGACATCTGGAAGGTGCTTTTCAAGGCCAACGCGGTACCACCACCCATAACCGAAGATCGCGGACTCAGCGCAAAACGCCGAGCCAATCCGGTAAGTTTTCATATTTTGCAAGACATGCCTTTTACCAGCACATCCGCGGGAGGAATCTAAGCCTCCTTGCCAATTTTATAGGCCTAGGTAGCGATAGCAGAGCAAATCGACTGTCGGGCTCCACTATCTGAAGATCCAGAATCGCCTCTTCTAACGAAGATGTTGTTTCCGGCGCCCTATGAGGTGCCGGAGAAGAAGGCCAAGAACACGGCCGCGGGGACCAGAGAAGGTCTCCGGTGCAAGGTTGCATCGGACATGACGTCCGAAGACACCAAGACGCACTCCTCCACCGAAGACGACAAGGAGGAGGAGGAAATCCACCCCCACCCCCACCGGGGGGAGAAAAAAGAGGAAGGCCGCCATGGACGGGGAGGCCGAGGTGTCCAAGAAGGGAAAAACCTTCCTTTCAGACCACCCCACCGCAGCCACCAACAACGGCGAGGAGTGGGAGCCCAGGGACAAGCCCCTGGCTAAGTCGTAAGTATCCGGACACAATAGTACTTCTGGTATGTTTTTTATCTCTTCTTATCATGCCAAACGTGCACCTGCAGCCCGGCCAAATCCAACATCGAGATATCCTCCTCTTCGGAGGGGTCTCTGGACCCGTCGGCGATGAACAGCGATTCGCTTCCGACAGCCTCCTCCCCCAGGCAGGCGGACGACACTGAGGTGTTTTCTCGAAGGATACCGGGCCAAGGGGAGACAGTTTCAGAGACGCCCCCAGGCGAAATCCCAGTCGCCAGGCACATGGGGGAAGACCCCCTTGGACTCTGATAATGGGGGCCGCAGCCAGTTTGGCCCCCAGCCGGATACGGCTCCGGAAACCCAAGTGGTTCCGAATTCAGGCAGGCAGCCCCTCTCTAAGGAGGGCGAGCCCCTGTACCGATGAACTCTGTCCATCCAGAGGCACCAGACAACTTGCTGGAAGCGCTTCGCATTGCTTCCGTTGATGAAGAACACCGTACTCTTATGAGTACGGTGATTGAGAAGGTCCAGTTCGCCAAAAGCGGATTGACCGAAGCCTGCGCTAGCCTTCTAACAGGCTTTGAGGTAAGTAATAAAATTGTAAGAGAATGTCACAGTATAGACAGTATCCCCTGATGCTCTGTTTGGTGCTCGGAAAGAAAAGCCGAATAGAGGATCAAATAATGTTCGCATGAGTCTAACAGAAAATGTCTATGTGAATAAGCAGGCGTCGCTGATGGCCGCTGCCACTCGTACTGCGGAGGTCTCTGGACTAAAGCAGGACCTGGAGTAGACCGAAGGAGAGCTTGGTCTCGTGAGGAGGCAGCTCGAGGAAAGTCAAGGTACACGATACTCCATCTATATATTTATAACGGATAAATGGTTTCTGCTGATAGAAGTGTCATGAACTTTGATAGGGGCCACGAACGAAGTGGCGACCCTTAAGAAGGCGCTGGCCGAGGCCGAAGACAAAGCGGCCAAGGAACACGCCGAGCGCGAGAAGCAAGAGGCCCGGGTTAGCGAGGTCCAGCAGGAGCTCCAGGATTTCGTCCAGAAATACGAGTCCTTGGAGTGTGGCTCTAAGACACAAGAGTCCGAGCTTGCTAAGGCCCTTCCGAGCGCACAAGACGCCAAAGCCAAAGCCCAAAAGGCCCTCCAAGAGATTCAGGCGGCCAAGAAGATTGCGGCGGGTAAGGCATTTGTTATGCAAAGCAAGCATGTGAAGGAGACTTTCCTTTTACTTACCCGAATTTGGAGTCTCCAGGAGCGTTTGTGGATCTGCCGCGCAGCATGTCAGATGCCGCGGAGTTCTACCGAGCCGAAGAAGGGAGCTCAACGGAGAAGTTGTTCTGGTCCCAATATCTTGGGACAGAACATCCGATGCCCTTGATCGACCAGTTGAAGCAACTGGTCGAGCTGCACAAGGCAGCCGAACTGGCCATGAAGGACCTTATAGTCCGGATGTGGCCTGCCGAGCCTATGCCCAGCAGCTACTTCGGTCTCGTGAAGCGGCTTGTGAGAGCCTGCCCACGACTTGAAGTCATAAAGCGGTCGGTTTGCATTGAAGGTGCGCGGATGACCTTTGCCCGTGTAAAGATGCATTGGGCGAAGATGGACGCCACGACGCTGATGACCGAGGGGCCACCGAGGGGTAAGGAGCACCGTCGGCCCGAGAATTATTATGACAGTGTCCTGAAGGGCTCCCGCCTTGTGGCGGAACAATGTACTAAGGGTGTAATCTTTGATTGAATGCACTCATTTTCTCCTGTAATATGAAACAAGTTCATTTGCGTAGTATAATGCTTTGTTGATTTAAAATTTTACCTCCAGTGCGGCCGTTTACAAAATCTGAGAGTTGGCTAGTCGTCGGCTTCTGCCCCCATGTAGTATAGGGGTGTTCGAGATAAATCTAAATACTCTTTATCCAAATTTTTGGTCCTTTAAGGAGGTGTTTAGCGCAATGAACAAGGCAATCAGACTATACAGCTTTATCACCCTCACTTACCATAGAAGTTCTATAATTTTAAATTTTGGCGTAGCCCCTGGTATTCAGAAGGCCGAACTTGGGGCGCTATACACGCCTAAATCGGACAAGACCGATTCCTCGCCTGAAGCGGAAAAAATCTTTAAGGATTTGAAACCTCTCCAACAGCGACTAGCTCTCGTCACATCATGACAGTCAGTTTTTGGCTTTCTCTACCGAGGTGCTCGTCCAGAAGAACCGGGACACAATCGTAGTAGTTCTCCCTTTACTACCCTAGCCGATATAGCGGAACATAGGATAGCAAGCACAGGAGCCGGGCAACCCAACTATTGACCCAAGACATGATTCGGAGTTGATGCATATAATGCTATAAGTTCGTGGTGCCGCACTATCGAAAGTGTTCGGACTTTCTTGCCGTGTTATGGGGTACACTGAAGCCCCTGGCGATCTGAACGTACCAGCATGTACGGGTGCGATTTGTAATTAATAAATAATCAAGGAAAGAAAGAAATGAAGTAATAAGCTAACGCTGTAAATTATTTTCCGTTGTTATTTGAGTGATACGTCAAGGCGTATGTGTACAAGTAGTGCAATAAGCAAATAGGACCATTTGACATTCCCTTAACCAAGAGCGAGCTGCGTGTGGGTATGTAAAACAGGTATAGCGATCGTTGTCAGAGACCACCTGGGGATTCCCTTGTACGTCAAAGCTCCTTGCCTCCTTGGTGTTTCCGTCCCGTGACGGGTCCGATAATCAGGTTATCGGAAGAGCCTCAAGAAGAGAGGGACCTGAAATAAAGAAAGAGGTGAAGGTATGCGGGTCCTGGGGCGGTTGAGCTGCATTGTGGACCGCAGTCTAGCTATGCCTCCGTCTATGCCCATGGTATTGTAAGTGCGTAATTATGTACGCACGACACAAATTTCACCACTTGACTGGGACTAGGACGGAGGCTGAATTGCTAGGCGAGCTCTAGACGGGCCGGACGCTCCTATTGCAGAGTACTCCGGACTCGCTTGACGGTGTCCGAGGGCTTTATTGCCGAATTGGAGGTCTGCCTAAGGAGGTTGCTCTGAACTTTTGCTGCAAGGGCTGCAGTGTGCTCCTCCATACGGAGGGAGCGCTCTGTATTTCCATTAACTGTTATAACATTGCGGGGTCCAGGCATCTTGAGCTTGAGGTAGGCGTAGTGTGGCACCGCATTGAATCGAGCGAATGCGGTTCGTCCTAGCAGTGCATGATAACCACTACGAAAGGGGACGATATTGAAGATTAACTCCTCACTTCAGAAGTTGTCCGGGGATCCGAAGACCACTTCCAGTGTGATTGAGCATGTACAATAGGCCTCTATACCTGGTATGACACCTTTGAAGGTGGTTTTGGTGGGTTTGATCCTTGAGGGATCGATACCCATTTTGCGCACTATATCCTGATAGAGCAGGTTCAGGCTGCTTCCACCGTCCATGAGGACTCGTGTGAGTGGAATCCGTCAATGATAGGGTCAAGGACCAGTGCGGCTGAGCCGCCATGACGGATACTGGTCGGATGGTCCCTGCAATCAAAGGTGATCGGACAAGAAGACCATGCGTTGAACTTTGGGGCCACTAGCTCCATCGTGCAGACGTCCCTTAATGCGCGCTTCCGCTCCCGCTTGGGAATATGGGTGGCGTATATCATATTTACCCTTTTTTGCTTCAGGAGGAAATTTCTTCTATCCCCCTGTGTTCGCTAGCCGGGGTTCCTCGTCATCATCACTATGCGACCCCTTTTCCTTGTTTTTGGCGTTTAGCTTGCCGGCCTGTTTAAATACCCAATATTCTCTGTTGGTGTGGTTGGCTGGTTTATCGGGGGTGCCTTGGATTTGACATGCATGAGCGATCGAGTATGCAGTCCAGACTGGACGGGCCCATATAGTTTCTTTTAAATGGCTTCTTCCGTTGACCGGACTTGGAGCCGCTGAATCTGGCATTGACGGCCGTGTCTTCGGTGTTGTCGCCATTATTGCGACGCTTGTGTCTGTTGCATCGGGGCTTGCCGTTGCTATCTCTGGCGTCTGAAGTGCCAGGATTTCTTGATGTGCTATTGCTACGAGCCAACCAGCTGTCCTCGCCCGCACAAAAGCGGGTCATGAGTGTCGTAAGGGCTGCCATGGATTTCGGCTTCTCTTGGCCAAGGTGTCAGGCAGGCCACTCGTCACGGATGTTATGCTTAAAGGCCGCTAGGGCTTTGGCATCCGGACAATCGATGATTTGGTTCTTTTTAGTTAAGAACCGAGTCTAGAATTTCCTGGCTGACTCTCTGGGTTGTTGGGTTATGTGACTTAAGTCATCAGCGTCCGGTGGTCGCACATAAGTGCCCTGGAAGTTGTCGAGGAATGTGTCTTCCAGGTTCTCCCAACTGCCAATGGAGTTGGCCGGCAGACTATTCAGCTAATGTCGAGCTGGTCCCTTGAGTTTTAATGGGAGGTACTTGATGGCATGTAGATCATCGCCGCGAGCCATGTGAATGTGGAGAAGGAAATCTTCGATCCATACTGCGGGGTCCGTTGTCCCATCATATGGTTTGATATTCACGGGCTTAAACCCTTTTGGGAATTCATGCTCCATGACTTCGTCAGTGAAGCATAGGGGGTGTGCGGCGCCTCAATGCCAGGCTACATCACGACGCAGTTCGTATGAGCCTGGACTGCTGACGGTGTGCGGGCTGGTGTTCGGGCTGATATGCCGCTTTGTCTCGACCATGAGGTGGTCGGTCAGCCGCATCCCATGCTGGTAGTATAGGCTCTAGTGCCTCGTCCTCGAATTGAGGTAACAACCTGCGCCTCGGGTAACTTTTGGTTGGGCGCTCGAGTCCATATTGCTCGGCCGCCAGGACCTCAGTCCATCTGTCAGTGAGCAGATCTTGATCAGCTTGAAGCTGCTGCTGTTTTTTCTTCAGGCTCTTTGCAGTGGCTATAAGCCGGCACTTGAAGCGCTCCTACTCGACGGGATCCTCAGGCACGGTAAATTCTTCGTCGCCGAGGCTCACTGAGGGGGTCCTGGATTAGGGGGTCCTCGGACAGCCGGACTATATGCTTATGTCGGACTGTTGAACTATGAAGATACAAGATTGAAGACTTCGTCCCGTGTTTGGGTGGGACTCTCCTTTGCATGGAAGGCAAGCTTGGCAATTCATATATGTAGATTCCCTTCTCTGTAACCGACTCTGTGTAACCCTAGCCCCCTCCAGTGTCTATATAAACCGGAGGGTTTAGTCCGTAGGGCAACAACAATCATAATCATAGGCTAGCTTCTAGGGTTAGCCTCTACGATCTCGTGGTAGATTAACTCTTGTAATACTCCTATCATCAAGATCAATCAAGCAGGAAGTAGGGTATTACCTCCATAGAGAGGGCCCGAACCTAGGTAAAACATCATGTCCCCTGCCTCCTGTTACCATTAGCCTTAGACGCACAGTTCGGGACCCCCTACCCGAGATCCGCCGGTTTTGACACCGACATTGGTGCTTTCATTGAGAGTTCCACTGTGATGTCGAAAAAAGGTTTGATGGCTCGCCTTGTTATCAAGGAGAACATCGCCTCGGGGGGAGCCCTGGCTTTAGGCCAAACCCTCCGACTAGGCGGCTTCATCATGACCGCCCCTTCAGCCGCCGTGCCGACAATGACTTCTCGGGTCATCGAAAACAGCCTCCACGTCAGCTCGAAATACGCCGAGCAGATGGATCCGATGAAACTTTCATCCTTGAACGAGCTCTTGGATCGCATCATCGCCTTGGGAGTCGCTACCGACTATGATCTGATTGGGCTTAAACCTGATCAAAGAGAGATTAACTCTCCGTCGGTCACCCATCAAATAGTGGTGGTGGAGGAGCAATGCAGCGACTCTTCCTCTATTTTGAGGATGAACTGTGTCCGGATTTCTGAGCTCTCTGAGCCGGATACCCACTTGCGGGAGGACTTGACCCAAGCTCCAAATTTAGAATCAGACAGCGGGCCAGAAAAATTGGGTAACACCCCGCAACCCGAACTCCCAAGTTCGGAAGCTCCCCAGCCTCCAGGTACCGGATCGGGTCAGGGTTCGGAATTAAATCCACCCACCCACCTAGATACAAGTGATCTTTCCCACATAAGACAACAACCCAAGAGACAGTACATCACTTTTGGGCCAGATTCCTCCTTGTAATGAGCAAGGTTAACGACTGTCGCGAGGAAGACGCAATCTTATTCTTTTGCAAAAAATTGAACGGACAAGGGAATCCTTAACGCCATAAGTCTCCATGACATATCACACTTCATTGACTTGGCGGCCATAGTACAGAAGTATTGTGCGATGGAAAGCACCTGGAAAACCCAGGCAGCATTCTGGGACCCTTCGGCTCTCACTAAACCCTTCGTCTGAACCAAAAGGGTGCACTCTCGTAAGTCACCTGATCCAATCACAAAGAAACCAAAGCCCACTATAGGGCGTCGAACCGTATTGGAGGGATGGCTCAATATGCCATGCAAAATCCACACCACACCGGATACAGTACCAACACACAACCTTAGAGCATGTTGGATACTTCGGCAGGTGGCCAAGGCGAGGATCTCCTCATTAACAATGCCGCAGAGCATCATCTCGCAGAAAACAACAATACAGTGTTGACAGTCTTCGAGACGTTCGCCTCAAATAACAGGCGCAAGAGAGCACTCCGCGGCCTTGCCGAAGTCTGCCACGTTGCAACAATAAATCCATGGAACGACACGGCCATAACCTTTAATGCCAGTGACGAACCTCAATTCCGAACAGTCCGAGCACCAGCCGCTTTGGTCCTTAGTCCAATTGTGGACGGCTTCCGGCTTACTAAGGTGCTCATGGATGGTGGCAGCGGATTAAACCTCATCTACGAGGAAATGCTTAACAAAATGGAAATAGACAAGAGCCGCATTGAGCAAAGCAGCACGACCTTCCGAGGAATTATCCCTAGTCGGGAGGCACGATGTGCGGGAAAAATCACACTCGATGTGGTATTTGGCACGCCGTAAAATTACAGGTCCGAAGAGATAACATTCCAAGTGGCTCCATTCATTAGTGGATACCACGCCCTTTTAGAGCGGGATGCATTCGCGAGCTTCCAAGCTATACCCCATTATGGGTAAATGAAACTCAAGATGCCCGGGCCCAATAGAATCATCACTCTAGCCAATGATCCGGACATAACACTCCGCGCCAAAAATAAAACCGCCACCCTGGCCCTTGAGGCATTATCCAAAGCCCTCGCGGCCGAAGAATTAACTGCGCTACGCTCCACAGTGGACAGGGACAACGTGATACTCGACAAATGATCCAAGTCCACCCCTTTCAAACTAGCAGACGAAATAGTCAAATTCCATGTCCACCCAATGGACTCTACAAAAACAGCATCCATCGGGGCAGAGCTGAACCCCACAATCGGTGCCGCACTATGGGCGTTCTTACGCGAGAATTGGGACATCTTCGCCTGGCACCCTTCAGATATGCCAGGGATCACACGCAGGCTGGCCGAGCACAGCCTAAACATATTGAAGGGATACAAGCCGGTCAAGTAGACTCTACGGCACTTTTCACGGCCTAAACAACAAGCTATGGGAGAGGAGCTAGCCAAGCTACTCAAGGCCGGATTCATCAGAGAAATAAAACACCCGAACTAGCTAGCAAACCTGGTGATGGTACCAAAGAAGGACAAATCATGGCGCCTATGTGTCGATTTCAAGGACCTCAATAAGGCCTGCCCCAAGGATCCCTTCCCCCTCCCCCGCATCAATCAAATCATCGACGTTACCGCAGGACACGACTCATTGTGCTTCCTCGACGCATACACCGGATACCATAAAATCAAAATGGCGGAGTCCGATCAAGCTGCAACGACATTCATCACCCCATACGGCCCTTTCTATTTAAACACCATGCCTTTCAGGCTTAAAAACACCGGTGCAACCTACCAACGCATGATTCAGACATGCCTGGAAAAACAAATCGGCAAAACATTTGAGGCATATGTGGACGATGTGGTCATCAAGACCAGACACGTCGAATCTCTAATAGACGACCTGAGGCTCATGTTTGACAACCTCCGAACATATGACATCAAGCTCAATCCGGAAAAATGTGTTTTCGACGTTCCCACTGGAAAGATCCTGGGCTTCATCGTTTCCAACAGAGGAATTGAAGCAAACCTGGCTAAAATCCGAGCTTTATCACAGTTGGTTACCCCAACAGACCTCAAGCAAATCCAGAAATTAACTGGATGTCTGGCTGCCTTAAGCCGCTTCATCTCCCAATTGAGAGAAAAGGCATTACCTCTTAATCGCCTTCTTCAACGCACCGAACACTTCGAGTGGACGGATGCGGCTATGGCCAGACTGGAAGAAATAAAGGCCCTCTTGGCCAGCAACCCAATCTTGGCCGCACCGAACGTTGGCGAACCCATGCTGTTATATATAGCTGCAACACACCAAGTTGTAAGCGCAGTGCTTGTCGCCAAACGAGAGGAGGACGGACATAAGTTCCCGCTACAAAAGCCGGTATACTACGTATCCACTGTCCTCACACCATGCAAGTCACGGTACCCACATTATCAAAAGATAGCATACGCAGTCTTCATGGCATCCCGGAAACTACAACACTACTTTCAAGAGTGTTCAATCATGGTGGCCTCTGAAGTACCACTCAACGATATAATAAATAACCGCGATGCCACAGGCCAGATCGCTAAGTGGGCCATCGAGCTCCTCCCGTTCGACATTATATATAAACCATGGCGAGCCATTAAATCACAAGTACTGGTTGACTTCATCGCCGAATGGACAGAAGCCGAACTCCCTAAAGAGTATGGCGCATACTCCAATTGGATCATGCACTTTGACGGCTCTAAGATGCTGGCTGGTCTAGGAGCGGGCGTCGTCCTGGCATCCTCCACCGGAGATACAGTCCAATACATACTCCAAATACTATACACAGACTCCAACAATGCAGCCGAATACGAGGCTCTGTTGCACGGTCTTTGAATGGCGGTCTCCATGGGCATCCAACACCTAGAAGTGCGTGGGGATTCGAACCTCACAATATCTCAAATAAATGGAGACTTTGACGCCAAGGACCGGAAAATGGCGGCTTACCGTAATGCCCTCCTCAAAATGTCAGCTCGGTTCGAGGGGCTTGAATTTCGTCATGTGGTTTGAGAAAACAATCAAGCGGCGGATATCCTTGCCCGCATCGGTGCTAAGCGCGAACCCATCCCACCCAACATCTTTTTGGAAAGGCTATTCAAGCCATCCGTGGTGTGGCAAGGGGAGACCGGCAATACTAGTCCGGATCTGACCACAGGCCCAGATCCTGAACACACTGACATAATCGGAGGCTCCGCCACCGAAATAACACCTTTGGGCCATATAATCATGGCTGTCATCGCCCCATGGACCGAACCCTTCTTAGCCTACCTAAATAGGCAAGAACTCCCCGAGGACCAAAATGAGGCACGTTGCATTGTGCGAACATGCGACGCTCTAAATCCTACAAGGTCCACGAGGGAGAGCTTTATAAGAAAAGCGCTACCGGGGTACTTCAAAGATGTATCTTCGGAGAGGAAGTGCGGCAGCTCTTGGCCGAAATTCATGCTGGACTCGGCGGCCACCACGTCGCAGCTCGGGCCCTTGTAAGAAAGGCCTTCTGTACAGGTTTCTACTGGCCGACAGCCCGAGCAGACGCACAGGACCTCGTCCAACATTGCGGCGGTTGCCAGCTCTTCGCCAACCAAAGCCATATGCCTCCCACCGCTCTCCAAACAATCCCCATAACTTGGCCCTTTGCGGTCTGGGGGCTCGATATGGTCGGACCCCTTAAAGGAGGAAGCCATAAGAAAAAATACATGTTGGTCATGGCGGATAAATTCACCAAATGGATAGAGACCAAACCAGTTAAAACGGCTGAATCCAGACCAGTGATAGACTTCATATCAGGGGTCGTGCACCGTTACGATGTCCCCCACAGCATCATCACCGATAATGGCTCCAACTTCACAGCCGACAAGGTGAAAACTTGGTGCGACAACATGGGCATTAAGCTTGATTACGCCTCCATCTATCACCCCCAAACAAACGGTCAAGTCGAACGAGCAAATGGTCTAATTATGAGCGGCATCAAACCCAGACTAGTGTGATCCCTGAAGGAATCAGACATGCACTGGGTCGAGGAGCTCGACTCCGTACTATGGGGGCTGCAGACCACGCCAAATTGCACTACCGGATACACACCATTCTTCATGGTGTACGGCCCAGAGGCGGTATTGCCCTATGATATCATTCATGACTCACCTCGAGTGCGCATGTACGAAGAGAGAGAAGCCGAGCTTGATCGGCAGGATAGTTTAGATGCCCTGGAGGAGGAGTGCGACATTGCAAAAGCCCGTTCCGCATTCTATCAACAACAGGCTCACAGGTATCAAAGCAGAGAAGTACGGGCCAAAACTTATAATGTTGTCGAACTCGTTCTACGCCTATCGGAGAAGAAAAAGGACAAGCTCAAGCCCAAGTGGGAGGGTCCCTTCATCATTGATAAAGTTCTCACCAGAGGAGTGCATCGCCTATGTGATGCATCAGATAATTGACTCGAGTCGAACCCATGGAACACGGCCAGACTCCAAAGATTCTATGCCTAGCGCCGAACTCTGTGTTCATCCCCTTCCCTCCGCCTTTTTTTTAGAATTATATCCTCTCTCTTTCTTTTTACGGCTCTAAGGCTTTAAGTGTGACTCGACTACACACTCTTGACGCGCTAAAACCTCCAGTATGCGCGCTCACTATACCTGGGGGCTTCTTATACAGAAGCTTAATATAATTATCTTCCGGGCATCATGCCCACTGCATATGTGTCGCTTTTCCATATGTGCCTTTTCTTCACCATTATATGCATCGATATGACTTAAGTTTTGGCCAAGCTGGGTTGCCTGGCTCCTGTGTTTATGCCCTACGTTCCCGTTAGTTCGGCTAGGGCATAAGGGGAGCACCTCTGCGATTGTTACTGCCGGGTACTCCGGACGTGTACCTCAGACTGGGTGAAGCCGAAAGCTAGCGTTCTTAAGGCAATATTCGGTCGGTGAACTAAAGATGTTTCTTACCTATTACAATACAAACCCCCAGATGTTGCATATACTGCGTCTCTGCCCGCAGTTCGGACATGCACATTAATGCATGCGTACCCAGGGAAAGGAACCCTTAATGGAACTATTCTCCCTGGAAGATGTTTCTTACTATCCATGTAATATAACATAGCTAGTTGGGTACTTGTCTGTTCAAGCAATTATGACCCCTACGCCTGGTTTCCACGCGTACCCCGGTTTACATAACTGGGCGGGTATTCGGAAACACTCCAGACTATCGGGTCCGGAGGCTGAAGCGAAAAGGTCCGCCATGACAAATGATTTATAATCCGGCTAGGGACAAAATATGTCTATTGAAGTACACAGTCACTTAGACCCACATACTTCTTCTTTTATGCCATCCAACAGGCTGTCTAGCCTACAATACTATTGGGAATACTTTGCGGCTAATCCTACCTGGTCATATAACAGACTAACAGGAATCTCTTTCCCATCTAACCCTACAGGTCCGACCAGGGCCATGTGATTCGGATCGAGCTTGGTGTACCGTGTCTTTACCATGGCCCAAGCTTCCCTCGCACCTTGTCGACAGGCAGATATCTTCCATAATTGGAAGCGCCGCCGCGCTCCCTTGAGCAGTTGTACAGGCTCCCCCATGCTTCCTGGCAGGGAGGCGGATGGCCACAAGGCCTTGGTAATACCCTGCATTACCTGCCGAACTTGTTCGTGCGGTTGAGAAAGCTCTTGCAGAAGATCGCCTGAAGATCCGGGCATCTCCTCTTCGGGACGACCAGTCAGTATACCTACAGACATAACTCTATTAGCCTGTTTCTTCGCCGAACTATATAAAGGTTCGTTTGAGCACATACTAAAAATGCCGCGTTGAAGCCTCCTATTCTCCTTCACGGAGTCCGCAAGCTGGGCCCGAACATCTTTCAATTCCACGCCCAGCCGGGTATTGGCATCCTGGGGATCGTTTTTCTCTCGCCTGACCCGTGTAAGTACACGCTCGCCAGCCTCTAGTTGTCATTGAGCTCGTTGTTCATCCTCTTGTAGGATCTCTGGATTCACTCCGGGATTGCCTGCGGAATCTATTGTTAGATCTGCAAACATGCCGAATACCAAATGGTACACGTAATTACGTTTATTATTGATCAAGAAAAATATTACCAGATGAGGCCTTCTTGGATTCCTCCATTCCGGCAGCTGCGGCCCTTAGCTGGGCTTTACACTCCTCTAGCTCTTGAGACAAATAGGTATTCTTCTCTGTAAGAACCTATTCATACAATGATCCTTAAATCAGTTGTACCAACTGTTTCTAGTCTCAGGGGCTACTGATATACATAATTATCAGATTTTGCTTACCCGTATATCTTTTAAATACTATTATGTGGCTCTAGCAAGCCCATCTTGAGCAGCTCGGATGTACGCGTCTCCCGAGTTGAAGGCATTGAAAGCCTCTTCGGAAAAATTAGGGTCGCGGAGTGCGGCCCGCTGACACCGATGATTCATAGCGCTCTCCACCTTGGAATTTGTAGCGGATATTCTATTCGCATCCTCTGTAGAAGGATAGTCCGGTGTCGTCCCCACGTTAGCCTCCACCCTTGAGGTCGGTTCTGGAGTCCGACTGGTAGAGGCGTGACGGGCAGGATCCCTGGACACAGTCCAGCGGATACTCTTTCTACCAAGATACAGTGGACATTGTTATATTTTAAAAATGACAATCACGGAGCATGTTTTAAATCATACCTCTTCGATGGCGGCTGGGCCCTGTTCGCTTTCCTTTTAAGCCTACCTGGCTTGGGCGCCCCTTGTTGGTGAGTCGCTGCGGGTTCGGCATGGTGCACCGATGGCTTTCCCTTTATAGCATAATACATGTGCGGTGGGTAAGGTGGAAAGAGGGAATCCTTTTCAAAAGATAAGTCTCCTGTTTACTTACACGCGACGCCGGGAGGAGGCCAGGATAATCGACGATGATTGCCACCAAGGTGTCATCACAGCTCGCCTGGTAAAACACCCTGCTGTCAAACTCCCCAAATATGTCTGGATCCTCTGCAAGTCAGGGGTCGAGGGCTCGGTTGTGGTCCTCTGGTTGTGGAGGCGGGCTGTGATCTCCCTCATGGCTTTCCGCATTTCCTGTTATGGACTAGCGAGGTGAAAATTTGCAATGAAAGACTGCTGGAAGGAATAGAGTTGAGTAAGAGATAGTGACTCACCTAGCTTGGGGGGTTGTACATGGAAAATACATCCCATGGCTTAATGCGGATGAACTCCTCTTCTTCTCCTTTGTATAAATCAGACAGTATTTTCACCAGAGCGGTGGCGGAGTCCGGACCTTTCTGACCGCAGCGGGTGGCATCGTGTTCTCTGTTGAAGTGCCACATGGGGCGCCCCCGATATTGGAGTGGTTGCACCCCACGCGTTATGCATATTGACATAACCTCGATTATGGTCAATCCAGATTTGGCAAGCGTTTTTATCCTGCCCATCAATTGAAGGACCTCTCTGCTATCTTCCTCCTGGGGGCACCGGGGACGCCAGCTATGGCGCTTCTTCAATGGAGCATTTGTAATCTCCGAAAGACCCATTCGGATAGGGTCAGGAAGGGAGACGTCCTCTATATAAAACCACTCGGAAGGCGAATCTTTGGATGTCTTCTTCGGAGTACCGGACAGGTATCCGGTCCCAGCGATGCGCCATATTTTGGCTCCGCCCACTTGGAATATTGATCCCTCCTGATTGCGGGGGACGAGGCAGAACAACCTATTCTGTAGCTTGAAATGAGCTTCGCAACCCAGAAATAACTCATAAAGGGCGACATAACCTGCGATGTGCAGGATGGAGGCGGGGGTGAAGTTGTGCAGCTGGAGACCATAATACTCCAGGAGCCCGCGGAGGAACGGATGGATTGGAAATCTGATGCCCCTCAGCAAGTAAGGGACAAGGCACACTCGCTCCCCCTAGGATGGGTTGGGAAAACTCTCAGCTTGCTCCTCGCCGTCAAAGGTGGCTAATCCGGCTCGAACGGGGACAAGATATGCAGGTGGAAGAAACCCCTGGGTCTGCAATTTCACCAATTGGTCGTGGGACACGGTACACTTCTCCCAATCACCTGGCTTGGCGCTATAGGGGTGAGAGGAAGAGCTCCAGTGGCCGGCCATGATGGGATGGTTTCGAGCGTGCTCTGATGAATCCTCGCTTGGGAAAGATGGTGTGATTTGGATCTGAGGATCCCTGTATCTTTAATAGACGATTATTTACATGGTCAGGGTGGCAAGTGTAAAAATGCTCCGACTTCTCGCATTCGCTCGACATGTGGAGACTGACATTATTAAGGTACATAAGCCGATGAGTGCAACATTAAATGGGAAGCCGAACACTGCTCGTCAAACAGGTACTCTAGAGAATTCGGAGAAGGAACCCGCCTTGCAATGCCGAAGACAATATGCGCCGGACTCATCATCATTGAAGCCTGGTTCGAGGGCTACTGAGGGAGTCCTGGATTAGGGGGTCCTCGGACAGCCGGACTATATGCTTATGTCGGACTGTTGGACTATGAAGATACAAGATTGAAGACTTCGTCCCGTGTCCGGGTGGGACTCTCCTTTGCGTGGAAGGCAAGCTTGGCAATTTGGATATGTAGGTTCCCTTCTTTGTAACCGACTCTGTGTAACCCTAGCCCCCTCCAGTGTCTATATAAACTAGAGGGTTTAGACCGTAGGACAACAACAATCATAATCATAGGCTAGCTTCTAGGGCTAGCCTCTATGATCTCGTGGTAGATCAGCTCTTGTAATACTCCTATCATCAAGCAATCAAGCAGGAAGTAGGGTATTACCTCCATAGAGAGGGCCCGAACCTGGGTAAAACATAGTGTCCCCCGCCTCCTGTTACCATTAGCCTTAGACGCATAGTTCGGGACCCCCTACCCGAGATCCGCCGTTTTTGACACCGAAACTCACCTCGTCTTCGGAGAGGGGCATATAATTGTCATCCTCCGAGTCTTCGTCCATTGCCTGTTCATCAGGGCTAGCTTGCATGTCTTCCCTTTCGGCCTGCTCGAGGCTTGGCGGGGCGGGATTGTTTTCGTCTTCGGCATCATCCGGAGTGCTATTATCTCTTGTGATGTATCGCTGTTTTTGCTATGGCGGGGTTTAGAGCGGCGCCGCTGACGTCGGCGCTTAGGTTGCTTCTCAAGGGGATCACCCTCCACTGCATCCTTTTGATCCTCGCCATTGTCTTCTTTGGGTGTGTCCACCATATATATGTCGTATGATGAGGTGGCTGTCCAGCGCCCTGTGGGCGGTGGTTCCCATTCTTCTCCGGCATCGTTGTCCATACCGTCGATGTCTTCAGAGTCGAAATCGAGAATCTCGGTTAAGTCGTCGATAGTGACTATTAAGTGGGTGGTGGGTGGGTGACGAATTCCTTCGTCGTCTGCTTCCCACTCAAGACGGACATAGTTCGGCCAAGGGTCTTGATACGTCTCCAATGTATCTATAATTTTTTATTGTTCCATGCTATTATATTACCCCTTTTGTATGTTTATGCGCTTTATTTTACACATTTATATCATTTTTGGGACTAACCTACTAACCGGAGACCCAGCCCATATTGTTGTTTTTTGCCTATTTCAGTATTTCTAAGAAAAGGAATATCAAACGGAGTCCAAATGGAATGAAACCTTCGGGAGCGTGATTTTTGGAACAAACGTGATCCAGAGAACTTGGAGTGCAAGTCAAGAAGCAGCCGAGGCTCCCACGAGATAGGAGGTCGCCCCCCCCCTGTAGGGCGCCCCCCTGTCTCATGGGCCCCTCGGGCGGCCACCAACGTACTTCTTCCTCCTATATATACTTACGTACCCCGAAAACATCCAGGAGCACCACGAAACACAATTTCCACTGCCATAACCTTCTGTATCCGCAAGATCCCATCTTGGAGCCTTCGCCGGCACTCTGCCGGAGGGGGAATCGACCATGGAGGGCTTCTACATCAATATCCTTGCCCCTCCGATGAGTTGTGAGTAATTTACCACAGACCTACGGGTCCATAGTTATTAGCTAGATGGCTTCTTCTCTCTTTTTGGATCTCAATACAATGTTCTCCCCTTTTCTTGTGGAGATCTATTCGATGTAAACTCTTTTTGCAGTGTGTTTGTCGAGATCCGATGAATTGTGGCTTTATGATTAAGTTTATCTATGAATAATATTTGAATCTTCTCTGAATTCTTTTATGTATGATTGAGTTATCTTTGCAAGTCTCTTCGAATTATCAGTTTGGTTTGGCCTACTAGATTGATCTTTCTTGCCATGGGAGAAGTGCTTAGCTTTGGGTTCAATCTTGCGGTGTCCTTACCCAGTGACAAAAAGGGTTGCAAGGCACGTATTGTATTGTTGCCATCGAGGATAACAAGATGGGGTTTATATCATATTGCTTGAGTTTATCCCTCTACATCCTGTCATCTTGCTTAATGCGTTACTCTGTTCTTATGAACTTAATACTCTAGATGCAGGCAGGAGTCGGTCGATGTGTGGAGTAATAGTAGTAGATGCAGGCAGGAGTCGGTCTACTTGTTGCGGACGTGATGCCTATATACATGATCATGCCTAGATAATCTCATAACTATGCGCTTTTCTATAAATTGCTCGACAGTAATTTGTTCACCCACCGTAATACTTATGCTATCTTGAGAGAAGCCACTAGTGAAACCTATGGCCCCCGGGTCTATCTTTATCATATTGCTTTCAATCTACTTTTATTTGCATCTTTACTTTTTGCATCTATCTTATGAAATACCAAAAATATATTTATCTTATCATACTATCTTTATTAGATCTCACTTTCGCAAGTGGTCGTGAAGGGATTGACAACCCCTTTATTGCGTTGGTTGCGAGTTCTCAGTTTGTTTGTGTAGGTGCGTGGGACTTTTGAGGAGCCTCCTACTAGATTGATACCTTGGTTCTCAAAAACTGAGGGAAATACTTACGCTACTATCGCTGCATCACCCTCTCCTCTTTGAGGAAAACCAATGCAAGCTCGAGACGTAGCAAGAAGGATATCTAGCACCATTGCTGGGGAGGTCTTCGCTCAAGTCAAGACATACCAAGTACCCATCACAAACCCATCTCCCTCGCATTTACATTATTTGCCATTTGCCTCTCATTTTCCTCTCCCCCACTTCACCCTTGCCGTTTTATTCGCCCTCTCTTTCCCAATCTCCTCCTCTCTCTTTCGCTTGCCTTTTTTCTGTTTGCTTGTGTGTTGGATTACTTGTTGCCATGGCGCAAGATAATACCAAATTGTGTGATTTCTCGAATACCAATAATAATAATTTCCTTAGTACTCCGATTGCTCCTCTTAATGATGTTGAGTCTTGTGAAATCAATACCGCCTTGTTGAATCTTGTTATGAAAGATCAATTTGTCGGCCTTCCTAGTGAAGATGTCGCTACTCATCTAAACAACTTTGTTGATTTGTGTGATATGCAAAAGAAGAAAGATTGGATAACAATATTGTCAAATTGAAGTTATTTCCGTTTTCACTTAGAGATCGTGCTAAAGTTTGGTTTTTGTCTTTGCCTAAAAATAGTATTGATTCTTGAAACAAGTGCAAAGATGCTTTTATCTCTAAGTATTTTCCTCCCGCTAAGATTATCACTCTTAGGAACGATATTATGAATTTTAAACAACTTGATCATGAGCATGTTGCCCAATCTTGGGAAAGAATGAAATTGATGCTTCACAATTGCCCTACTCATGGTTTGAATTTATGGATGATTATACAAAAATTTTATGCCAGTTTGAACTTAGCTTCTAGAAATCTCTTAGATTCGGCCGCGGGAGGCACGTTTATGGAAATCACATTAGGAGATGCTACAAAACTTCTTGATAATATTATGGCTAATTATTCTCAATGGCACACTGAAAGATCTTCTATTAAAAAAGTGCATGCTATAGAAGAAATCAATGTTTTGAGTGGAAAGATGGATGAACTTATGAAATTGTTTGCTACTAAAAATACTCCTCTTGATCCCAATGATATGCCTTTGTCTTCTTTGATTGAGAATAATAATGAATCTATGGATGTGAATTTTGTTGGTAGGAATAGTTTTGGAAATAATGCTTATAGAGGAAACTTTAATGCTAGACTGTTCTCTAGTAATTCCTCTAATAATTATGGAAACTCCTACAATAATGCTTATGGTAATTTTAATAAGATACCCTCTGATTTTGATAATAGTGTGAAGGAATTTATGATCTCTCAAAAGAATTTTAATGCTTTTCTTGAGGAAAAATTGCTCAAAGTTGATGATTTGGCTAGGAACATTGATAGACTTTCGCTTGATGTTGATTCTCTTAAACTTAGATCTTCTCCTCCCAAGCATGATATCAATGAGTCTCTCAAAGTAATGAGAATTTCCATTGACAAGTGCAAGGAAAGAACCGCTAGATTGCATGCTAAAAAAGATAGCTTTATAAAAGTGTGTTCTTCTAGTTTCCATGAAAATAATGATGAGGATCTTAAAGTTATTGATGTGTCTCCTATTAGATCTATGTTTTGCAATATGAATTTTGATGATTATGGGACTGATGATGAATCAACTTTGCCTAGAAGGCGTCCCAAGAATTCGGAGTCTTTAGATCTTGATGCTAAAATTGGTAAAAGTGAGATTGGAGAATCCTCAACTTCTAATAATATTGAACCTACTATCTCGGATTTCAAGGAATTTGATTATGATAATTGCTATTTAAAAGGTTGTATTTCCTTGTTGCAATCCGTTGTTAATTCTCCTCATGCTTATAGCCAAAACAAAGTTTTTACCAAACATATTGTTGATGCCTTGATGCAATCTTATGATGAAAAAATTAATTTGGAAGTTTCTATACCTAGAAAACTTAATGATGAGTGGGAACATACTATAAAGATTAGAATTAAAGATTATGAGTGTTTTGCTTTGTGTGATTTGGGTGCTAGTGTTTCCACGATTCCGAAAAGTTTATGTGATATTCTAGGTTTCCATGATCTTGATGATTGCTCTTTAAATTTGCACCTTACGGATTCCACCATTAAAAAGCCAATGGGAAGGATCAATAATGTTCTCATCGTTGCAAATAGAAATTTGGTGCCCGTAGATTTTATCGTTCTTGATATCGATTGCAATCTTTCTTGCCCTATTATTCTTGGTAGACCTTTCCTTAGAACGATTGGCGCGATTATTGATATGAAGGAAGGGAATATTAGATTCCAATTTCCATTAAAGAAAGGCATGGAGCACTTTCCAAGAAATAAATTCAAATTACCTTATGAATCTATCATGCGTGCTACTTATGAACTTAGTGCCAAAGATGGCACCCGTTAGATCTATCCTTGCTTTTATGCCTGGCTAGGGGCGTTAAACGATAGCGCTAGTTGGGAGGCAACCCAATTTTAATTTGTGTTTTTTGTTTTTGCTCCTGTTTAGTAATAAATCTTGCATCTACCTTCTCTTTAGATGTGTTTTTATCTTTTAATTAGTGTTTGTGCCAAGTAGAACCTATAGGATAACCTACGATGATAGTTGATTTGATTCTGCTAAAAAACAGAAACTTTGCGCGCACGAATATAATTTTGTTAAATCACAGGAACGTGCTTTTGCGTTGATTCTTTTTGCTGCTGTTCAATAAACAAATTGTCCAGAACTTCCTATATTGGTAGGATTTTTATAGTTCCAGAAGTTTTCGTTAGTTACAGATTGCTACAGACTGCTCTGTTTTTGACAGATTCTGTTTTTCGTGTGTTGTTTGCTTATTTCAATGCATCTATGGCTAGTAAAATAGTTTATAAACCATAAGGAAGTTGGAATACAGTATGTTTAACACCAAAATAAATAAAGAATGAGTTCATTGCAGTACCTTATGTGGTGGTTTTGTTTTCTTTCACTAATGGAGTTTATAAGATTTCCTGTTGAGTTTTGTGTTGTGAAGTTTTCAAGTTTTGGGTAAAGCTTTTATGGACTATGGAATAAAGGGTGGCAAGAGCCTAAGCTTGGGGATGCCCAAGGCACCCCAAGATATTCAAGAATAGCCAAAAGCCTAAGCTTGGGGATGCCTCGGGAAGGCATCCCCTCTTTCGTCTTCGTTCATTGGTAACTTTACTTGGAGCTATATTTTTATTCGCCACATGATATGTGTTTTGCTTGGAGCGTCGTGTATTATATTAGTCTTTGCTTTTTAGTTTACCACAATCATCCTTGCTATACACACCTTTTGGGATAAGCCTATTTGATTAGAATTTGATAGAATACTATATGTGCTTCACTTATATCTTTTGAGCTTGATAGTTTTTGCTCTAGTGCTTCACTTATATCTTTTAGAGCACGGTGGTGTCTTAATTTTGTAGAAATTTCTAGTCTCTCATGCTTCACTTATATTATTTTGAGAGTCTTTTAGAACAGCATGGTATTTGCTATGGTTATAAAATTGGTCCTAGAATGGTGGGCATCCAAGTTGGGTATAATAAAAACTATCATAGGAAGTGAATTGGATGCTATGATCAATTTGATACTTGATAATTGTTTTGAGATATGGAGGTAGTGATATTAAAGTCATGCTAGTTGGGAGATTATGAATGCTTGTGTTGAAGTTAGCAAGTCCCGTAGCTGCACGTATGGTTAAAGTTGTGTAACAAATTTGAAACATGAAGTGTACCTGGCTTGTGCATCCTTATGAGTGGCGGCTGGGGATGAGCGATGGTCTTTTCCTACCAATCTATCCCCCTAGGAGCATGCGCGTAGTACTTGATTTTTGATGACTTCTAAATTTTTGCAATAAGTATATGAGTTCTTTTGACTAATGTTGAGTCCATGGATTATACGCACTTTTACCTTTCCGCCTTTGCTAGCCTCTTCGGTACCGTGCATTGCCCTTTCTCACCTTGAGAGTTGGTGCAAACTTCGCTGGTGCATCCAAACCCCGTGATACGATACGCTCTATCACACATAAACCTCCATATATCTTCCTCAAAACAGCCACCATACCTACCTATTATGGCATTTCCATAGCCATTTCGAGATATATTGCCATGCAACTTTCCACCGTTCCGTTCATCATCATCATGACATACTTTACTTTTGTCATATTGCCATTGCATGATCATGTAGTTGACATCGTATTTGTGGCAAAGCCACCATGCATTATTTTTCATACATGTCACTCTTGATTCATTGCACCATACCGATACACCGGTGGAGGCATTCATATAGAGTCATATCTTGTTCTAGTTTCGAGTTGTAATTCATATGTTGTAATCAATAGAGTGTGATGATCATCATTATTAGAGCATTCCCCGAAAAAGAAAAAAAAGAAAGGCCAAAAGGAAAAAAAAAGAAAGGCCCAAAAAAGAAAAAAAAAGAAAAAGAAGAAGAAAATAAATAAAAAGGCCAATGTTACTATCTCTTTTTCCACACTTGTGCTTCAAAGTAGCACCATGTTTTTCATATAGTGAGTCTCATAAGTTGTGTTTTTCATACTAGTGGGAATTTTTCATTATAGAACTTGGCTTGTATATTCCTACGATGGGCTTCCTCAAATGCCCTAGGTCTTCATGAGCAAGCAAGTTGGATGCACACCCACTAGCTTTCTTTTGTTGAGCATTCATTTATAGCTCTAGTGCATCTGTTGCATGGCAATCCCTACTCCTCATGTTGACATCAATTGATGGGCATCTCCATAGCCCGTTGATTATCCTCGTCAATGTGAGACTTTCTCCTTTTTTTTCTCCACACAATCCCCATTATCATATTCTATTCCACCCATAGTGCTATATCCATGGCTCACGCTCATGTATTGCGTGAAGGTTGAAAAAGTTTGAGATTATTTAAGTATGAAACAATTGCTTGGCTTGTCATCGGGGGTATAGAAGTTGGGAACATCTTTGTGTGACGAAAATGAAGCATAGCCTAACTATATGATTTTGTAGGGATGAACTTTCTTTTGCCATGTTATTTTGAGAAGACATGATTACTTTGATTAGTATGCTTGAAGTGTTACTATTTCTTTTATCAGTATGAACTTTTATTTTGAATCATTTGGATCTGAACATTCATGCCACAATAAATAAAATTACATTATGAATTATGCTAGGTAGCATTCCACATCAAAAATTCTCTTTTTATCATTTACCTACCCGAGGACGAGCAGGAATTAAGCTTGGGGATGCTTGATACGTCTCTAATGTATCTATAATTTTTGATTGTTCCATGCTATTATATTACCCCTTTTGGATATTTATGGGCTTTATTTTACACATTTATATCATTTTTGGGACTAACCTACTAACCGGAGGCCCAACCCATATTGTTGTTTTTTTGCCTATTTCAGTATTTCGAAGAAAAGGAATATCAAACGGAGTCCAAACGGAATGAAACCTTCGGGAGCATGATTTTTGGAATGAATGTGATCCAGAGGACTTGGAGTGCAAGTCAAGAAGTAGTCGAGGCTCCCACGAGATAGGAGCCCCCCCATAGGGCACGCCCCCCTGTCTCATGGGCCCCTCGGGCGGCCACCGACGTACTTCTTGCTCCTATATATACCTACGTACCCCGAAAACATCCAGGAGCACCACGAAACACAATTTCCACCGCCGTAACCTTCTGTATCCGCGAGATCCCATCTTGGAGCCTTCGCCGGCACTCTGCCGGAGGGGGAATCGACCATGGAGGGCTTCTACATCAATATCCTTGCCCCTCCGATGAGTTGTGAGTAGTTTACACAGACCTACGGGTCCATAGTTATTAGCTAGATGGCTTCTTCTCTCTTTTTGGATCTCAATACAATGTTCTCCCCTTCTCTTGTGGAGATCTATTCAATGTAAACTCTTTTTGTGGTGTGTTTGTCGAGATCCGATGAATTGTGGGTTTGTGATTAAGTTTATCTATGAATAATATTTGAATCTTCTCTGAATTCTTTTATGTATGATTGAGTTATCTTTGCAAGTCTCTTCGAATTATCAGTTTATTTTGGCCTACTAGATTGATCTTTCTTGCCATGGGAGAAGTGCTTAGCTTTGGGTTCAATCTTACGGTGTCCCTACCCAGTGATAGAAAGGGTTGCAAGGCACGTATTGTATTGTTGCCATCGAGGATGACAAGATGGGATTTATATCATATTGCTTGAGTTTATCCCTCTACATCATGTCATCTTGCTTAATGCGTTACTCTGTTCTTATGAACTTAATACTCTAAATGCAGGCAGGAGTCGGTCGATGTGTGGATAATAGTAGTAGATGCAGGCAGGAGTCGGTCTACTTGTTGCGGACGTGATGCCTATATACATGATCATGCCTAGATAATCTCATAACTATGCGCTTTTCTATCAATTGCTCGACAGTAATTTGTTCACCCACCGTAATACTTATGCTATCTTGAGAGAAGCCACTAGTGAAACCTATGGCCCCCGGGTCTATCTCTTATCATATTTGCTTTCAATCTACTTTTATTTGCATCTTTACTTTTTGCATCTATCTTATAAAATACCAAAAATATATTTATCTTATCATACTATCTTTATTAGATCTCACTTTCGCAAGTGGCCACGAAGGGATTGACAACCCCTTTATTGCGTTGGTTGCGAGTTCTCAGTTTGTTTGTGTAGGTGCGTGGGACTTTTGAGGAGCCTCCTACTAGATTGATACCTTGGTTCTCAAAAACTGAGGGAAATACTTACGCTACTATCGCCGCATCACGCTCTCCTCTTCGAGGAAAACCAACGTAAGCTCGAGACGTAGCAGGTCTCCTGACAGGGAGAGAGATTTTAATGAGTTTAGCACGTCGCCCAAGGGCGAGAGCTGGAAGATATCCGCGGAGCTAAACTCCATGATCGGTGCCCAGTCAGATACGATGGGCATGGATGCACGCGGTTTGGAGCCTATGGCCAAAGATGAGGCCGAGGGTCCAATGACACAGACCTCATTGGAAGTGGAATCTGTGTTCGGCTCTATCGTCGTTGAGTGTGTGGCTTTCGTGGCGGGGCCCATCCTCCCGTCCTCAGATGGCATGATCTGCACTGGATTTAAAGCCAGGGAAGCTGCAGGTGTGGTCTCATGAACACCGTTTGATGGCAGATCTAGGTCATGCTCGTTGCGGCTGTAGGATGCACCGGTCATGGGCTCGAACCCGTCGAAGATCAAGTCTCTGTGGATATCGGCAGTGTAATTCAGGCTTCCAAACCTGACCTGATGGCCAGGGGCGTCGCTAACGATCTGCTCTAGATGGCCAAGCGAGTTGGCCCGCAATGCAAAGCCACCGAATACGAAGATCTGTCTGGGGAGGAAAACCCCACCCTGGACCGCATCGTTGTGGATGATTGAAGGAGCCATCAAGCCTTATGGTGATGACACAGTGGAACTCTCAATGAAAGCACCAATGTCGGTGTCAAAACCGGCGGATCTCGAGTAGGGGGTCCCGAACTGTGCGTCTAAGGCTAATGGTAACAGGAGGTGGGGGACACGATATTTACCCAGGTTCGGGCCCTTTTATGGAGGTAATACCCTACTTCCTGCTTGATTGATCTTGATGATATGAGTATTATAAGAGTTGATCTACCACGAGATCGTAGAGGCTAATCCTAGAATCTAGCCTATGATTGTTGTTGTCCTATGGACTAAACCCTCCAGTTTATATAGACACCGGAGGGAGCTAGGGTTACATAGAGTCAGTTACAGAGAAGGAAATCTACATATCCGAATTGCCAAGCTTGCCTTCCACGCCAAGTAGAGTCCCATCCGGACACACGACAAAGTCTTCAATCTTGTATCTTCATAGTCCAACAGTCCGGCATAAGCATATAGTCCGGCTGTCCGAGGACCCCCTAATCCTGGACTCCCTCAATCATTATTATCATGAAAACTAGAAGAACACGCTTTCACAGACCAATCTTTTTTAGCATGCATCCTAGCGGTTCTTTCTTTGCACTCATCAATGGAAATTCTCTAGGCTTTGACAGACTCATTGATATCATGCTTAGGTGGAATAGATCTAAGTTTCGAAGAATCAACATCAAGAGAAATTCTATCCACGTTCCTAGCCAACTCATCAATCTTAAGCAATTTTTCTTCAACCAAAGCATTGAAATTCTTTTGCAAACTCATAAATTCTTTAACACTATTCTCAAAATCAAAGGGCATCTTATTAAAATTTCCATAAGAGTTTTTGTAGGAATTACCATAATTATTAGAGGAACTACTAGGGAACGGCCTATAGGATTAAGATTTCGTCTATACGCGTTGTTACCAAAATTGTTCCTACCAACAAAATTCACATCCATAGATTCATTATTATTCTCAATCAAAGTGGACAAAGGCATATCATTAGGATTAGAAGAAACACTTTTATTAGCAAACAATTTCATAAGTTCATTCATCTTTCCACTCAAAACATTAATCTCTTCAATTGCATGAACTTTTTTACTAGTGGATCTTTCGGTGTGCCATTGAGAATAATTAACCATAATATTATCTAGGAGCTTAGTAGCTTCTCCTAGAGTGATTTCCATAAAAGTGCCTCCCGTGGCCGAATCTAAAAGATTTCTAGAAGCAAAATTCAATCCAGCATAAATTTTTTGTATAATCATCCAAAAGTTCAAACCATGTGTAGGGAAATTATGTATCATTAATTTCATCCTCTCCCAAGCTTGTGCAACATGCTCATGATCAAGTTGCTTAAAATTCATAATATTATTCCTAAGGGAGATGATCTTAGCAGGAGGAAAATACTTAGAGATAAAAGCATCTTTGCACTTATTCCATGAATCAATACTATTTTTAGGCAAAGATGAAAACCAAGTTTTAGCACGATCTCTAAGCGAAAACGGAAATAGTTTCAATTTAACAATATCATTATCCATATCTTTCTTCTTTTGCATATCACACAAATCAACGAAGTTGTTTAGATGGGTTGCGGCATCTTCGCTAGGACGGCCAGAAAATTGATCTTTCATAACAAGATTCAACAAAGCGGTATTAATTTCACAACATTCAACATTGGTAGTAGGAGCAATCCGAGTGCTAATAAAATCATTGTTGTTGGAATCGGAAAAGTCACACAATTTAGTATTATCTTGAGCCATCGTGACAAACAATCAATCCAACACACAAGCACACAAGAAGCAAGTGAATGAGACGAACGGAAGAGGGGAGAAGAAAAGGCAAAGGTTTTCAAAAATCGTTTTAGAAGTGGGGGAGAGGAAAACGAGAGGTGAATGGCGAATACTGTAATGCAAGGGAGAAGAGTTTATGATCGGTACTTGGTATGGCTTGACTTGACGAAGATCTCCCCGGCAACGGTGCCAGAAATCCTTCTTGCTACCTCTTGAGCTTGCGTTGGTTTTTTCCTTGAAGAGGAAAGGGTAATGCAGCAAAGTAGTGTAAGTATTTCCCTTAGTTTTGAGAACCAAGGTATCAATCCAGTAGGAGACGATGCACAAGTCACCAAATACATGTACAAATAATCAAGAACCTTGCAACCAATGCGATAAAGGGGTTGTCAATCCCTTCACGGTCACTCGCAAAAGTGAGATCTGATAGAGATAATAAAGTAAATATTTGTGGTATTTTTGTTGTATAGATTGGAAAGTAAAGATTGCAAAATAGTAAATGAGATTCGATAATATGGAAACGAGATGCAAATATAATGGAAAAGAGACCCGGGGGCCATAGGTTTCACTAGTGGCTGCTCTCGAGATAGCATGTATTATGGTGGGTGAACAAATTACTATCGAGCAATTAATAGAAAAGCGCATAAGACATCTAAGGCAATGATCATGAACATAGGCATCACGTCCGTGTCAAGTAGACCAAAACGATTCTGCATCTACTACTATTACTCCACATAGCGACCGCTATCCAGCATGCATCTTGAGTATTAAGTTCATAAGAATAGAGTAACACATTAGGCAAGATGACATGATGTAGAGGGATAAACTCAAGCAATATGATATAAACCCCATATTTTTATCCTCGATGGCAATAATAGAATACGTGCCTTGCTGCCCCTACTGTCACTGGGAAAGGACACCACAAGATTGAACCCAAAGCTAAGCACTTCTCCCATGGCAAGAAAGATCAATCTAGTAGGCCAAACTAAACCAATAATTCAAAGAGACTTGCTATCAAATCATGCATATAATAATTCAGAGAAGAACAAAATTATATTCATAGATAATCTTGTTCATAAATCCACAATTCATTGGATCTCAGCAAACACACCGCAAAAGAGTATTACATCAAATAGATCTCCAAGAACATCAAGGAGAACTTTGTAATGAGAATCAAAGAGAGAGAAGAAGCCATCTAGCTAATAACTATGGACCTGAAGGTCTGTCGTAAACTACTCACGCTTCATTGGAGAGGCAATGGTGTTGATGTAGAAGCCCTCCATGATCGATTCTCCCTCCGGCAGATTGCTGGAAAAGGCCCCAAGATGGGATCTCACAGGTACAAAAGGTTGCGGCGGTGGAAAAGTGGTTTTGTGGCTCCCCTAATGTTTTAGGGTATAAGAGTATATATAGGCTAAAGAAGTACGTCGGTGGATCTACGAGGGGCCCACGAGGGTGGGGGGAGCGCCTACCCCCTGGGCGCGCCCTCCTGCCTCGTGGGCGCCTCGTTGCATCTCTGACTTCAACTCTAAGTATTCTCGTTTGCTTTCGGTCCAAGAAAGATCATCGCGAAGGTTTCATTCCGTTTGGACTCCGTTTGGTATTCCTTTTCTGCAAAACTCTAAAATAGGCAAAAAAACAGAAACTGGCACCAGGCCTCCGGTTAATAGGTTAGTCCCAAAAATAATATAAAAGAGCATATTAAATCCCATTAAACATCCAAAACCGATAATATAATAGCATGGAACAATAAAAAATTACAAATACATTGGAGACATATCATCCAGCAGCCAGCATTCTCCCTCTTTGTGTAAACCTTGTAAAATAAGAGAGAAAAGGCATAAGTATTGTACCGTAATGTGTAATAACAGCCCATAATGCAATAAATATCAATATAAAAGCATGATGCAAAATGGACGTATCAACTCCGCCGAGGTTAGACCTCGCTTGTCCTCAAGCGAAAGCCGAAATCAATAATCATGTCCACATGTTTTAGAGATAGAGGTGTCGATAAAATAAAATACAGACATGAAGGCATCATGATCATCTTTAGAACAGCAACATATATTGTCATACAATTTCTTATGCTGAAGTAACACTTGTTTCACAAGGTAATGTATGAAACAAGAACTTTATTGGAAACTAACAAACTATGATCTCAATAAATGAAGCAATTGCAATTTATCATAACGTATGAAAGAGTCAATATAAGAGCTTTTCAGCAAGTTCACATACTCAACTATCATTTAGTATTTCATAATTGCTAACACTCACGCAACATCTATGAGATCAAAGTTTCAATCGGACACAGAGAAAGATAGGGGCTTATAGTTTCGCTTCCCAACCTTTTACCTCAAGGGTAATCTCAACAATAATAGTTTATGAATATATACATCTGCGTGGATATACGGATCTTGATCTTCCCTAACATATAGTGCTTGCCAAAAGAAAAAGTATAAAAAGAAGAGGTGATGATCACCATGACTCTTGTATAAGGATAGGAAGTAAAAGTAAAAGATATGCCCTTCGCAGAGGGAAGCAGGGGTTGTCATGCACTTTTATGATTGGATGCACAAAATCTTAATGCAAAAGAACATGACTTTATATTGCCGCTTGTGATAAAGAACTTTATTATGCAGTCTGTCGCTTTTATTTCTTCCATATCAAAAGTTCGTATAAAGCTTATTTTCCTCACACTAAAAGATCATACATATTTAGAGAGCAATTTTTATTGCTTCCACCGATGACAACTTACTTGAAGGATCTTACTCAATCCATAGGTAGGTATGGTGGACTCTCATGGCAAAACTGGGTTAAGGGGTTTTGGATGCACAAGTAGTATCTCTACTTGGTGCAAAAGATTTGGCTAGCATAGGATGATAAGCAAGCTCAACATGTTGGAGGATCCATGACAATATAACTTCTATTCGGATATAAAGAAACATAGCCCATTATGTTGTCTTCCTTGTCCAACATCAACCTTTTAGCATATAATATGTTAATGAGTGCTCACAATCACAAAAGATGTCCAAGATAGTATATTTATATGTAAGACCTCTCTTTCTTTATTACTTCCTATTAATTGCAACAATGAACAAAACTATGCTTGTCAACTCCCAACAAATTTCATGTGACATACTTCTTATATGTGAAGTCGTCACTTCCCATAAGATCATTGTAATCTTCTTTTTCTCAAGATCATAGCAGGAAAGCAAAGCCCTCAACTCAAAACTAAGCTTTATTATATAACTCTCGAACTCAATTACATAGAGGGAACACAAAGCAAAACTCAAAGTTAGATCATACAAAAACTTTATTCTACTAAACCGAGATATAACCAAAAGGATCAAACTAAGAAAAATGATAAAGATAAAGATGTGATGGTGATACGATACCGGGACACCTCCCCCAAGCTTGGCAGTTGCCATGGGGAGTGCCCATACCCATGTATTTAGGTCTCTTTCTTCGGAGGTGGTGATGATGGAGTTGTTGATGATGAAAGAATCTTATCCTCCGTCTTCCAAGGCATAGATTCACCATCATAAAAATATGAATGAGTCTTTGGGATCCTCAAATCTGCAGCCAAACTCATCCTCTTAAATATGTATTCATACTCACAGTTTTGGTTTTGTAGGTCATAGATCTGGGCTTGGAGATGCTTGATTTTCTCATCAAGCTTGAAGATGGCCTCTCCGATGTTCTTGGCGTCCAGCTTGTGGTCACAGGTAAATTATGTGATCATGGAGTGATTGGAGTAGAGTTCGCGTTCCACCATCCCTTAGCACTTGAAGACTTGCTGCTCCATTGCTTCGAGCCTTGGCTCCATGCTTCTGGTCCTCTTTGGCCCTTGAACATCGTAGATGTGCAGCACCCCCTCACGCATCTCAATGGTTTGAGGATGTTGAAGCACCTCCTTGAGGTAGGGGTTGATGACCTTCTCAAAAAACTTGTCATTCGGAGCGCTTGGGGCCGTCATAGCGATCTAGATCTGTGAGGAAAACAACTTCAAACAAGAACAAAGGATTTTGCGTGGTACAGTGGTCAAAACCTTCGGGAGATTATATAATGAATTTTTACCAACAAAAAGGAGTGTACTACAAGAAAACGGAGTCCAGAGGGCACACGATGTGGCCACAAGCCAGGGAGGCGCGCCCCCACGGCTTGTTGCCTCCTCGTGCACTTTTCGGATGACTTTTTATATTCCAATTTCTTTAAATATTCCAAAATGGAGTAAAATTGCTTTTGGGAAAGTTTTGGAGTCGATTTACTTACCTTATCACATACCTATTCCTCTTTGGAGTCTCGGACGTTCTGGTAGGTCTCCCTTATGTACTCCTCCAATGTTATGGTATTAATAATATTGGTTTCAACATTTATGGGAGTACCTGAGATATAGTGTTTGATTCTTTGCCCGTTTACCACCTTCGGATTAGTGCCTTCGGCGTTGTTGATCTTGATGGCACCGGAATGATAAACTTCCTTGATAATGTAAGGACCTTCCCATTTAGAGAGATGCTTTCCTTCAAAAAATCTTAAATGAGAATTGTATAGCAAGGCATGGTAACCTACATTAAATTCATGCTTTTGTATCCTTTTATCATGCCATCAACTTTCTCTTTAAACAATTTGGCATTCTCATAGGCTTGGGTTCTCCATTCATCAAGTGAGATAATGTCAAATAATCTCTTCTCACCGGCAAGTTTGAAATTATAGTTGATCTCTTTAATTGCCCAATAAGCTTTATGTTCTAGTTCAACAGGTAAGTGACATGCTTTTCCATAAACCATTTATATGGAGACATACCCATAGGTTTTTTATAAGCATTTCTATAAGCCCATAATGCATCATCAAGTTTCTTAGACCAATTCTTTCTAGATCTATTAACAGTCTTTTGCAAAATCAACTTTATTTCTCGGTTACTCAGTTCTACTTGACCACTAGACTGAGGATTATAAGGAGATGCAATTCTATGATTAACATCATACTTAGCAAGCAATTTGCGGAAAGCACCATGAATAAAGTGTGAACCACCATCAGTCATTAAACATCTAGGGACTCCAAAACTCAGAAAAATAATTTCTTTAAGCATTTTAATGGAGGTGTCATGATCAGCACTACTAGTTGGAATAGCTTCTACCCACTTAGTAACATAATCAACAGCAACTAAAATATGTGTATACCCATTAGAGGAAGGAAAAGGTCCCATATAATCAAATCCCCAAACATCAAATGGTTCAATAACAAGTGAATAATTCATAGGCATTTCCTGGCGTCTACCAATATTACCAATTCTTTGACATTCATCACATGACAAGACAAACTTACGAGCATCTTTGAAGAGAGCAGGCCAATAAAAACCAGATTGTAATATCTTGTGTGCAGTTCTATCTCCAGCATGGTGCCCTCCATAGGCCTCGGAGTGACACTTGCGTAGGATTCGTTCCTGTTCATGCTCAGGTACACAACATCTAATAACACCATCTACACCTTCTTTATAAAGGTGTGGGTCATCCCAGAAGTAGTGTCTTAAATCATAGAAAAACTTTTTATTTTGCTGGTATGTGAAACTGGGGGTAAACATTTAGCAACAATATAATTCGCATACCAAGGAGTACTACTAGAAGCATTTATGACAACTAGTTGTTCATCAAGAAAGCTATCATCAATAGGTATCGGGATATTAAGAACATTTTCTAACCTAGACAAGTTGTCTGCTACGGGGTTCTCAGCTCCCTTGCTATCAATAATATGTAAATCAAATTCTTGCAGCAAGAGAACCCATCTAATAAGTCGAGATTTAGCATCCTTCTTTTCCATAAGATATTTAATAGCAGCATGATCGGTGTGAACAGTTACTTTGGAATCAACAATATAAGATTTGAACTTATCACAAGCAAATACAACCGCTAAGAATTATTTTTTAGTAGTAGCATAGTTTCTTTGAGCACTGTCTAGAGTCTTACTAGCATAATGGATAACATTTAACTTCTTATCAACTCTTTATCCTAGAACAGCACCAACAGCATAATCACTAGCATCACACATAATTTCAAAGGGTAGGTTCCAATCAGGTGGTTGAACAATAGGTGCAGAAATCAAAGCTTTCTTAAGTATTTCAAATGCTTCTACACAATCATCATAAAAAATAAATTGAACATCTTTTTGCAAAAGATTAGTGAGAGGCCTAGAAATTTTAGAGAAGTCTTTAATAAACCTCCTATAGAAACAAACATGACCAAGGAAACTTCTTATACCTTTGATATCCTTAGGACACAACATTTTTTCAATGGCATCAACTTTAGCTTTATCAACTTAAATACCTCTTTCGGAGATTTTATGCCCCAAGACAAGACCTTCATTAACCATAAAGTGGCACTTCTCCCAATTCAAGACAAGATTAGTTTCTTCACATCTCTGCAAAACTCGGTCAAGGTTGCTTAAGCAATTATCAAAAGGAGTTCCATAAAAGGAGAAATCATCCATGAAAACCTCAACAATCTTTTTACAGAAGTCAGAGAATATAGCAGTCATACATCTTTGAAAGGTAGCAGGTGCATTACATAAACCAAAAGGCATACGTCTATAAGCAAAGGTACCGAAAGGGTGATACGTCCATTTTGCATCATGTTTTCCTACTGTTATTTATGTTGTTTTATTGTATAATAATGCTTTTTGGAGTAATTCTAATGCCTTTTCTCTCATAATATGCAAGGTATGCACCAAGGGGGAGAATTCTGGCAGCTAGAAATCTGGACCTGAAAAAGCTATGTCAAGCTACCTATTCTGCACAACTCCAAATGAGCTGAAACTCCCCGAGGATTTTTTATGGAATATTTAAGGAATATTGGAGCAAATAAGTACTAGAGGAGGGCCACCAGGTGGGCACAACCCACCTGGGGTGCCAGGAGGCCCAAGCGCCCTGGTGGGTGATGCCCTCCTCGGCCCACCTCTAGTGCCCATCTTCTGGTATATAAGTCATTTTGACCTAGAAAAAATAAGGGGAGGACATTTGGGACGAAGTGCCGCCGCCTCGAGGCGGAACTTGTGCAGGAGCACTTTTACCCTCCGGTGGAGCGATTCCGCTGGGGGAACTTCCCTCCCGGAGGGGGAAATCATCGGCGTCATCATCACCAACAACTCTCCCATCTTGGGGAGGGCCATCTTCATCAACATCTTCACATCACCAACTCCTCTCAAACCCTTGTTCATCTCTTTCGTTCAATCTTTGTATCAAAACTATAGATTGGTGCCCGTGGGTGACTAGTAGTGTTGATTACATATTGTAGTTGATTACTATATGGTTTATTTGGTGGTAGATTATATGTTTAGATCCATTATGCTATTCAATACTCCTCTAATATTGAGCATGTTTATCATTTGTGAGTAGTTACTTTTGTTCTTGAGGTCACGGGAGAAATCATGTTGCAAGTAATCATGTGAACTTGATATGTGTTCGATATTTTAATGGTATGTATGTTGCCATTCTCTTAGTGGTGTCATGTGAACGTGGACTACATGACACTTCACCATATTTGGGCCTAAGGGAATGCATTTTGGAGTAGTTATTATAAGGTGGGTTGCGAGGGTGACAGAAGCTTAAACCCCAGTTTATGCGCTATTCTGTAAGGGACTGATTGGATCCAAAAGTTTAATGCTATGGCTAGAATTTATTCTTAATACTTTTCTCATAGTTGCGGATGCTTGCGAGAGGGTTAATCATAAGTAGGAGGTTTGTTCAAGTAAAAAACAACACCTAAGCACCGGTCCACCCACATATCAAATTATCAAAGTACCGAACACGAATTGAGCCAACATGATGAAAGTGAATAGATGAAATTCCCGTGTACCCTCAAGAACAGTTTGCTTATCATAAGAAACTGTTTTGGCCTGTCCTTTGCCTCAAAAGGATTGGGCTACCTTGCTGCACTTTTGTTACTACTATTGTTACTTGCTCGTTACAAATTATCTTGCTACCAAACTACACCGCTACTTACAATTTTAGCACTTACACACATTACCTTGCTGAAAACCACTTGTCATTTCCTTCTGCTCCTTGTTGGGTTTGACACTCTTACATATCGAGAAGGGCTATTGACCACATATACTTGTGGGTCATCAAGGCAATTTTCGGGCACCGTTGCCGGGGAGTGAAGCGCTCTTGGTAAGTGGAAATTGGTAAGGAAACCTTATTACTACGTGCTGAAATTTATTGTCACTTGCTACTATGGAAAACAATCCTCTGAGGGGTTTGTTCGGGGTATCTTCACCTTGACCGGAACCACAATTAGTTACTCCTCAACCTCTGCACCTACTGAAAATATCGAATATGAAATTCCTTCAGGTGTGTTAGAACAACTGCTAGCTAATCCTTATGCAGGAGATGGAACCGAACATCCTGATATGCACCTAATATATGTGGATGAAATTTGTGGATTATTTAAGCTTGCAGGTTTGCCCGGAGATGAAGCTAATAAGAAGGTTTTCCCTTTATCTTTGAAAGGAAAAGCATTGACATCGTATAGGATATGCGATGATATTGGATCTTGGAACTAGAACCGTTTGAAATTGGAATTTCATCAAAAAAAATTATCCTATGAATCTAGTTCATCGAGATCGAAGTTATATATATAATTTTTGGCCTCGTGAAGGAGAAAGCATCACTCTAGCTTGGGGGACGCTTAAGTCATTTTTATATTCATGCCCCGATCATGAGCTCTCGAGAGAAATTATTATTCAGAATTTTTATGCTCGGCTTTCTCGTAATGACCAATCCATGATCGATACTTCTTGTACTGGTTCCTTTATGAAAAAGACTATTGAATTCCGGTGGGATCTTTTAGAAAGAATTAAACGCAACTCTGAAGATTGGGAACTCGAGAAGGTAAAGAGTCAGGTATTGAACCTAAGTTTGATTGTGTTAAATCTTTTATGAATACCGATGCTTTTCGAAAGTTTAGCACTAAATATGGACTTGACTCTGAGATAGTAGCTTCATTCTATGAATCTTTTGCTACTCATGTTGATCTCCCTAAGGAGAAGTGGTTTAAATATCACCCACTAATTAAAGAACATACTAAAGAACTGGTGAAAGAAAAAGAAGAAACTATCATTTACAATGTTGATCCAGTTGTTCCCACTGCTTATATTGAAAAACCACCTTTTCCTGTTAGGATGAAGGAACATGCTAAAGCTTCAATTGTGGTTAACAAAAGTTATATTAGAACACCTAAACCATCTAAATAAATCAAAGTTTAACCTAGTGTTGCTATGGTTAACGATCTCTTAGTTGATAATATTGATGGGCGTGTTATTTACTTCTGTGGTGAAAGCTTCTAGAATTGCTAAACCTGAAGGAAAAGATAAACATAGACCAGTTGTTGGCATGCCCGTTGTCTCAGTTAAGATAGGAGATCACTGTTGTCATGGGTTATGTGACCTAGGTGCTAGTGTAAGTGCTATTCCTTTCTCTTATATCAAGAAATTAAAGATGAAATAGCACCTGCTGAAATAGAAGATATAGATGTTACTATTAAACTTGCTAATAGAGATACTATCTCACCAGTTGGGATTCCTAGAGATGTTGAAGTTTTGTGTGGGAAAATAAAATACCCTACTGATTATATTTGGTAGACCTTTCTTGAACACCGTCAATGCTAAAATAGATTGTGAGAAACAAACTGTCGGTGTTAGCTTTGGTGATGAATCTCATGAGTTTAATTTTTCCAAGTTTAGTAAACAACCTCATAAGAAAGATTTGCCTAGTAAGGATGAAATTATTGGTCTTCCTTCTATTGTTGTGCGCCCTACTGATCCTTTGGAACAATATTTGTCGGACCATGAAAATGATTTGCATATGCGTGAAAGAAATGAAATAGATAGAATCTTTTTCGAATAACAACCTTTGATTAAACACAATTTGCCTATTGAAACTCTAGGAGGTCCTCCTCCACCTAAAGGTGATCCTATGTTTGAACTAAAACGATTACTAGACACTTTGAAATATGCTTATCTTAATGAAAAGAAGATATATCCTGTTATTATCAGTGCTAACCTTTCAGAACATGAAGAAGAAAGATTATTGAAAGTTCTAAGGAAGCACATGGCTACTATTGGATATACTCTTGATGATCTTAAGGGCATTAGTCCCACTCTATGTCAACACAAGATTAATATGGAACCTGATGTTAAACCCGTTGTTGATCACCAATGTCGGTTAAATCCGAAAATGAAAGAAGTGGTAAGAACGGAAATATTGAAACTTCTGGAAGCAGGTATAATCTATCCTATAGCTGATAGTAGATGGGTAAGTCCTGTTCATTGTGTCCCTAAGAAGGGAGGTATTATTGTTGTTCCTAATGACAAGAATGAGCTTATTCCACAAAGAATTGTTACGGGCTATAGAATGGTAATTGATTATAGAAAATTAAATAAAGCTACTAGAAAAGATCATTACCCTCTACCTTTTATTGATCAAATGTTAGAAAGATTATCTAAGAACACACATTTTTGCTTCCTTGATGGTTACTCTGGCTTTTCACAAATACCTATTTTACAATCTGATCAAGAAAAGACCACTTTTACTTGTCCTTTTGGAACATTTGCTTATAGACGTATGCCTTTCAGTTTATGTAATGCACCTGCTACCTTTCAAAGATGTATGACTGCTATATTCTCTGATTTTTGTGAAAAGATTGTTGAGGTTTTCATGGATGACTTTTCTGTTTATGGGAAGTCTTTTGATGATTGTTTAAGCAATCTTGATCGAGTCTTGCAGAGATGTGAACAAACAAATCTTGTCTTGAATTGGGAAAAGTGCCACTTTATGGTTAATGAAGGTATTGTCTTGGGCCACAAAATTTCTGAAAGAGGCATTGAGGTGGACCAAGCCAAGGTTGATGCAATTGAGAAAATGCCATGGCCTAAAGATATCAAAGGTATTCATAGTTTCCTTGGTCATGCTGGTTTCTATAGGAGGTTTATCAAAGACTTTTTTAAAATTTCTAGGCCTCTTACTAATCTTTTGCAAAAGGATATTCCCTTTGTGTTTGATGATGACTGTATGGAAGCCTTTGAAACACTAAAGAAAGCCTTAATCACTGCACCTGTTGTTCAACCACCTGATTGGAACTTGCCTTTTGAGATTATGTGTGATGCTAGTGATTATGATGTTGGTGTTGTTCTAGGACAAAGAGTTGATAATAAACTAAATGTTATTCATTATGCTAGCAAAACTCTAGACAGTGCTCAGCAAAACTATGCTACTACTGAAAAAGAATTCTTAGCAGTGGTGTTTGCTTGTGATAAATTTAGATCTTACATTGTTGATTCTAAAGTAATTGTTCACACCGATCATGCTGCTGTAAAATATCTTATGGAAAAGAAAGATGCTATACCTAGACTCATTAGGTGGGTTCTTTGCTACAAGAATTTGATTTGCATATCACTGATAGGAAAGGAGCAGAGAACCCTGTGGCTGATAACTTGTCTAGACTTGAAAATATTCTTGATGACCCACAACGAATTAATGATAGCTTCCCTGATGAACAACTAGCTGCAATAAATGTTTCTCATAGTACACCTTGGTATGGTGACTATGCTAATTATATTGTTGCTAAATACATACCACCTAGCTTCACATATGTACAAAAGAAAAAAATTCTTCTATGATTTAAGACATTACTTTTGGGATGACCCACATCATTATAAAGAAGGAGTAGATGGTATTATTAGATGTTGTGTACCTGAGCATGAACAAGAACAAATCCTATGGAAATGTCACTCCGGAGCTTATGGAGGACATCACGCGGGAGACAGAACCACTCATAAGGTATTGCAATCTGGTTTTTATTGGCCTACTCTCTTCAAGGATGCTCGTAAGTTTGTCTCATCTTGTGATGAATGCCAAAGAATAGGTAATATCGGTAAGTGTCAAGAAATGCCTATGAATTATTCACTTGCTGTTGAACCATTTGATGTTTGGGGATTTGACTTCATGGGACCTTTTCCTTCCTCTAATGGGTATACACATATTTTGTTTGCTGTTGATTATGTTACTAAGTGGGTAGAAGCTATTCCAACCAGTAGCGCTGATCACAACACCACTATTAAAATGCTTAAGGAAGTTATTTTCCCTAGGTTTGGAGTCCCTAGATATTTAATGACTGATGGTGGTTCACACTTTATTCATGGTGTTTTCCGTAAGATGCTTGCTAAATATGATGTTAACCATAGAATTGCTTCACCTTATCATCTTCAGTCTAGTGGTCAAGTTGAACTTAGCAATAGAAAAATAAAACTAATCTTACAAAAGACTATTAATAGGTCCCGGAAGAATTGGTCTAAGAAATTGGATGATGTACTTTGGGCTTATAGAACAGCTTACAAAAATCCTATGGGTATGTCTCCATATAAAATGGTTTATGGAAAAGCTTGTCATTCACCTCTTGAGTTAGAACACAAAGCATTTTGGGCAATAAAAGAACTTAATTATGATTTTAAACTTGCTGGAGAAAAGAGGTTATTTGATATTAGCTCATTAGATGAATGGAGAACCCAGACTTATGAAAATGCTAAGTTATTCAAGGAAAAAGTTAAAAGATGGCATGACAAAAGAATCCAAAAGCGTGAGTTCAAAGTAGGAGAATATGTTCTTTTGTACAACTCTCATTTCAGATTCTTTGCAGGAAACTCCTCTCCAAATGGGAAGAACCCTATGTCATCGAGGAGATCTATTGATCCGGAGCTATCAAAATAAATAATGCCAAAGGGAATAACCTGAAGGTTGTCAATGGGAAATGAATAAAACACTATATCTCAGGTACGCCAATTAATGTTGAAAGCAATGCTATCCAAACTTTGACACCAGAAGAACACATAAAAGAGTCCTTCTGGAACACTCCAGAATCGTGAAAATAAGGAGGTACATGATACGGTAAGTAAACGGACTCCGAAAAATCCGCAAAAATAATTTTTGTTAGTTTTGGAATATTTAGAAAATTAGGAAAATAAGAAACTTCCAGGAAAGTAACCCTGGTGGGCATGATACACCAGGGCGTGCCAGGCTTGCCTAACGTGCCCAGGGGGTTGTGCCCACCTCGGGTACTTTCCAATCTCCGTTTTTCTTCTGTTCTGCTTGTTCCCCAAGATAAAAAATCTATATATACCTCCCGAACCTGTTAACCTTTGTATCGTGGAGAAATCTCATGTTTTCTTTTATTGTTGTTTTCTGTCAGATCCAATCCACCATGGCCTCCTCAAGCTCCTCCAAGGACAAGTTCTTCAACAACATCATCAACCCATATCTACGGGAGGTGATGCAACACCCTCAAGCTATCTAGATGCATGATGGGGTGCTGCACATCCACGATGTGCAAGGACCCAGGGGGACTGAATCCATGGAGGCTAGGCCTGGAGCCATGGAGCAGGACATCTTCAAGTGCAAGGGGATGGTGGAACGTGGGATCAGTGCCAATCACCTCATGATCGCGGACTATACCCGTGATCTCAAGGTGGATGGCAAGCCCATAAAGGACATCATCTTCTCCCTCAAGGAGCAAATCAACTTCCTCCATAGCCAGATCCACGATCTTCAAAGCTAGGTCTTTGAATATGAGGCCAGGTTTAAAGGTATGAGTTTGGCTGCCAGTTGCAGGATCCGGGAGACACACTCCTCCTCCTATGATGGTGAGCCTCTGCCATGGAAACTCGAGGACAAGAAACCTTCTACTTCATCACCACCATCTTATTCATCACCACCAAAAGAAAACTGAGTATTGGGTATGGGCACTCCCCTTGGCTTCCGCCAAGCTTGGGGGAGGCGCCCCGGTATCGTATCAATCTCCATTATCTTTTGCCTTTATTTTCTTAGTTCGATCAATGGTTATCTTGTTCTATTAGATGAATAAAAGTTTAGTTCGATCATTTCTTTTTGTGAGTTTGCTTAGTGATCAATCATTGTAATCGTGTGCGAGATATAATAAAGTCTAGTTTGATTTTTTGCCTTCTTTACTTTCTTGCTGCGATAAAAAGAAAGGAAATAAAAATAAAAGATCATATGCCAATCTTATGGTAAGTGATGACATTACACAAGGAAAAGTATAAGTAGAAAATTTTATTGTAGATTGACAAACATAGCATTGGTCAATGATGCAACACATGAAAGAATTAATAAGGGAAGAGAAGATTCACATATAAATATATTATCATGGAAATCTTTTGTGATTGTGAGCACCCATCAAAATATTATATGCCAAAATTGTTGACGTTGGACAAGGAAGACAACTTAATGATTTATGTTTGTTCATATTCACATAGAAGTCATATTGTCATAGATCCTTCAACATGTGGTGCTTGCCCCTATCTTTGCTAGCCAAAAATTCCGCACTAAGTAGAGATACTACTTGTGCATCCAAAACCCTCAAACCCTATCTTGTTTGAGAGTCCACCATACCTACCTATGGATTGAGTAAGATCCTTCAAGTAAGTTGTCATCGGTGCAAAAGGGCAATAAAAATTGCTTATAAAAGTGTAAGATCATTTAGTGTAAGGGAAAATTGAGCGTTGTACAAACTTGTGATGATGAAGAATAAAAGCGACAGACTGCATAATAAAGGTTGCCATCACAAGGGGAAATATAACGTGGCATTCTCTTGCACTAAGGGGTTGAGCATACAAACAAAAAGCGCATGGCAACCTTTGCTTCCCTCTGTGAAGGGCCTATCTTTTACTTTCATGCATTTACTTTTATGCAAGAGTCAAAGTTTTTCTCTATATTCCTTTTATTTTTCTCCTTTGGCAAGCATCATGTGGTGAGGCAAGATCTAGGCACATATGTATAGTTGAATATGGGTGGCATAAGTTATTATTGTTGACAGCAGCCTTGAGGTGAGTGTGCTGGGAGGCAAAACTATAAGCCCCTATCTTTCTTTGTGTCCGGTTGAAATGTTTTGCTCATGTGTACACGGTGAGTGTTAGCAATCATAGAAGACTAAATAATGGTTGAGTGTGTGGACTTGCCTAAAGTCTCCGATACGTGACCCTTCCTAAAAAGATGATGAATTGTAGTTGCAAAGTTGACTGGGAACATAGTTTGTTGATTTCCAATAGAGTTTATGCTTTATACTTCATTGTTGTGATGAATTTTCACTTGTTCATGAGAAGTCTATGATGAAAGTTCTATAATAAAAGTTTTATATTGAAGTTTGTTGCTATTATAATAAGTCACATGATGCTGTTATGTCCGTATTTTTGTTTTTATCGACACCTCTCTCTCTAAGCATGTGGACATGTTTTTCGATTTCGGTTTTTGCTTGACGACGAGCGAGGTCTAAGCTTGGGGGAGTTGATACGTCCATTTTGCATCATGTTTTCCTACTATTATTTATGTTTTTTATTGTATAACATTGTTTTTTTGGAGTAATTCTAATGTCTTTTCTCTCATGATATGCAAGGTATGCACCAAGGGGGAGAATTCTGACAGCTGGAAATCTGGACCTGAAAAAGCTATGTAAAGCTACCTATTCTGCACAACTCCAAATGAGCTGAAACTTCCCGAGGATTTTTTATGGAATATTTAAGGAATATTGGAGCAAATAAGTACCAGAGGAGGGCCACCAGGTGGGCACAACCCACCTGGGCGCGCCAGGAGGCCTAGGCGCGCCCTGGTGGGTGCTGCCCTCCTCGGCCCACCTCTGGTGCCCATCTTCTAGTATATAAGTCATTCTGACCTGAAAAAATAAGGGGAGGACATTCGGGACGAAGCGCCGTCGCCTCGAGGCGGAACTTGGCCAGGAGCACTTTTGCCCTCCGGTGGAGCGATTCCGCCGGGGGAACTTCCCTCCTGGAGGGGGAAATCATCGTCATCATCATCACCAACAACTCTCCCATCTTGGGGAGGGATATCTTCATCAACATCTTCACAGCACCAACTCCTCTCAAACCCTAGTTCATCTCTTGTGTTCAATCTTTGTATCAAAACTATAGATTGGTGCCCGTGGGTGACTAGTAGTGTTGATTACATATTGTAGTTGATTACTATATGGTTTATTTGGTGGAAGATTATATGTTCAGATCCATTATTCTATTGAATACTCCTCTGATCTTGAGCATGTTTATCATTTGTGAGTAGTTACTTTCATTCTTGAGGTCACGGGAGAAATCATGTTGCAAGTAATCATGTGAACTTGATATGTGTTCGATATTTTGATGGTATATGTGTTGCCATTCTCTTAGTAGTGTCATGTGAGCGTCGACTACATGATACTTCACCATATTTGGGCCTAAGGGAATGCATTGTGGAGTAGTTATTAGATGGTGGGTTGCGAGAGTGACATACCCCAGTTTATGCGTTATTCCGTAAGGGACCGATTGGATCCAAAAGTTCAATGTTATGGTTAGAATTTATTCTTAATACTTTTCTCATAGTTGATGATGCTTGCAAGAAGGTTAATTATAAGTAGGAGGTCTGTTCAACTAAGAACAACACCTAAGAACCGATCAACCCACATATCAAATTATCAAAGTACCGAACACAAATTAAGCCAACATGATGAAAGTGACTAGATGAAATTCCTGTGTACCCTCAAGAGCACTTTGCTTATCATAAGAAATCATTTTGGCATGTCCTTTGCCTCAAAAGGATTGGGCTACCTTGTTGCACTTTTGTTACTACTATTTTTACTTGCTCTTTACAAATTATCTTGCTACCAAACTACACCGCTACTTACAATTTTAGCACTTTGCAGACATTACCTTGCTGAAAACCACTTGTGCTTTCCTTCTGCTCCTCGTTGGGTTCAACACTCTTACTTATCGAAAAGGGCTGCAATTGACCCCATATACTTGTCGGTCATAAAAGGGTAAGTAAAAGTAGTTTTTTCTTGATCCTCTTGTGACACATGTATTTGGGAAAAACCAGAAAAACCATCTAGAAAGCAGAAGTGTGTATGTTTTGATAGTCTTTCTAGCATTTGATCAATAAAAGGAAGAGGATAATGATCTTTCCTAGTAGCTTTGTTTAACTTTCTAAAATCAATAACCATTCTATAACGTGTGACAATTCTTTGCAGAATCAATTCATTTTTATCATTAGGAGCAACGGTAATACCTCCCTTCTTGGGGACACAATGAACAGGACTTACCCATCTACTACAAGCAATAGGATAAATTATACCTGCTTCCAGAAGCTTTAGTATTTCATTTCTTACCACTTATTTCATTTTTGGATTCAACCGTTAGTGGTGATCAACAACAGATTTAGCATCAGGTTCCATATTAATTTTGTGCTGACATAGAGTGGGACTAATGCCCTTAAGATCATTAAGAGTATATCCAATAGCGGCACGGTGCTTCTTCAGAGTTTTCAACAATTTCTTTTCTTCATGCTCTAAAATGTTAACACTAATAATAACAGGATATATCTTTTTCTCATCAAGATAAGCATATTTCAAAGTATTAGTTAATTGTTTAAGACCGAACACAGGATCACTCTTGGGTGGTAGAGGATCTCCAAGAGTCTCCATAGGCAAACTGTGTTTCAAAACAAGCATCTGTTTAAACAAAATCTCATCTAATTCCTTTCTTTCATTCATGAAGATGTCATTCTCATGGTCTAGCAAATATTGTTCTAAAGGATCAGTAGGAGGCACAACAATAGAAGCAAGACCAATAATTTCATCTTTACTAGGAAATTCTTTATCATGGGGTTGTCTACGAAATTTGGAGAAATTAAACTCACGAGAGACATCCCCAAAACTTACACTAATAGTTTCTTTCTCTCGATCTATTTTGGCATTAACATTGTTCAAGAAAGGTCTACCAAATATGATGGGACAGAAATCATCTTGTGGGGAACCCAGAACTAGAAAATCAGTAGGGTATTTTGTTTTCCCACACAAGACTTCAACATCTCTAACAATCCCAATTGGTGATATAGTATCTCTATTGGCAAGCTTAATAGTCACATCATTGTCTTCTATTTCAGCAGGTGCAATATCATTCATAATTTCTTGATATAAAGTAAAGGGAATTGCACTCACACTAGAAACCAAATCACATAAGCCATGGTAACAATGATCTCCTATTTTAACAGAAACAATAGGCATGCCAACAACAGGTCTATATTTTTCTTTATCATCGGGTTTAGCAATTCTATCAGCTTCATCATAGAAATAAATAACATGCCCATCAATATTATCAACCAAGAGATCTTTAACCATAGCAATACTAGGTTCAACTTTAATTTGTTCAGGGGGTGTTGGTGTTCTAGTATAACTCTTACGAACCATAGCTGAAGCTTTAGCATGTTCCTTTATTCTAACAGGGAAAGGTGGTTTCTCAATATAAGCAGAACAATAGGATCAACTTTATAAGTAATAGTTTCATCTTCAGCTCTAATAGGTTCTACTATTTTTACTTCAATGGGAGGATGATATTTAAACCACTTCTCCTTAGGGATATCAACATGAGTAGCAAATGATTCACAGAAAGAAGCTACTATCTCAGAGTCAAGTCCATATTTAGTGCTAAATTCACGAAAAGCATCGGTATCCATAAAAGATTTAACACAATCAAACTTAAAAGATTTAACACAATCAAACTTAAGGTTTATACCTAACTCCTTACCTTCGTAGAGTTCCCAATCTTCAGAGTTGCGTTTAATTCTTTCAAAGAGGTCCCATTTGAATTCAATAGTTTTCTTCATAAAAGAACCAGTACAAGAAGTATCGAGCACGGATTGATCATTACGAGAAAGCCGAGCATAAAAGTTCTGAATAATAATTTCTCTTGAGAGCTCATGATTGGGGCACGAATATAACATTGATTTAAGCCTCCCACAAGCTTGAGCGATACTTTCTCCTTCACGAGGCCAAAAATTATATATATAATTTTGATCATGATGAACCAGATGCATAGGATAAAACTTCTGATGAAATTCCAATTTCAATCGGTTGTAATTCCAAGTCCCAATATCATTGCATAGCCTATACCATGTCAATGCCTTCTCCTTCAAATATAAAGGGAAGACCTTCTTCTTGACTTCATCCTCGGGCAAACCTACAAGCTTAAATAATCTACAAACTTCATCCACATATATTAGGTGCATATCATGATGTAAAGTTCCATATCCCGCATAAGGATTAGCTAGCAGTTTCTCTACCATACCCGAAGGAATTTCATAATAAATATTTTCAGTAGGTTCAGTAGGTTGAGGGGCAACTCTTTGCTCTTCCGGTCGGGGTGAAGATACCCCGAACAAACCCCTCAAAGGATGATTTTCCATAGTGACAAGTGACAGTAAATTTCAGCACACTATATAAATTTTTCCTTACCAAAGGCGCTTCACCTCCCGGCAACGACGCCAAAAAAGAGTCTTGATGGCCCACAAGTGTAGGGGATATATCGTAGTCCTCTCGATAAGTAAGAGTGTCGAACCCAATGAGGAGTATAAGAAAATGACAAGCGGTTTTCAGCAAGGTATTTTCTGCAAACACTAAATCTATCGGTAACAGATAGTTTTGTGGTAAGATAATTCGCAACAGGTAACAAGTATCAAGTGTAACAAACGTGCAACAGGGTGGCCCAATCCTTTTTGTAGCAAAGGACAAGCATGGACAAACTCTTATATAAAGCAAAGCGCTCCCGAGGAGACATGGGAATTACTGTCAAGTTAGTTTTCATCATGCTCATATGATTCGTGTTCGTTACTTTGATAGTTTGATATGTGGGTGGACCGGTGCTTGGGTGTTGTCCTTACTTGGACAAGCCTCCCACTTATTATTAAGCAGTCTCGCAAGCATCCGCAACTATGAAAGAAGAATTAAGATAAATCTAACCATAGCATGAAACATATGGATCCAAATCAGCCCCTTACGAAGCAACACATAAACTAGGGTTTAAGATTCTGTCACTCTAGCAACCCATCATCTACTTATTACTTCCCAATGCCTTCCCCTAGGCCCAAATCCTGGTTAAGTGTCATGTAGGCGATGTTCACATAACACCGCTAGAGGAAAGACAACATACATCTCATCAAAATATCGAACGAATACCAAATTCACATGATTACTTATAACAAGACTTCTCCCATGTCCTTAGGAACAAACGTAACTACTCAAAAAGCATATTCATGTTCATAATCAGAGGGGTAATAAATATCATTAAGGATCTGAACATATGATCTTCCACCGAATAAACCAACTAGCATCAACTACAAGGAGTAATCAACACTACTAGCAACCCACAGATACCAATCTGATGTTTTGAGACAAAGATTGGATACAAGAGATGAACTAGGGTTTGGAGAGGAGATGGTGTTGGTGAAGATGTTGATGGAGATTGGCCCCCTCTCGATGAGAGGATCATTGGTGATGACAATGGCTTGATTTCCCCCTCCCGGAGGGAAGTTTCTCCGGCAGAACAGCTTTGCTCGAGCCCTAGATTGGTTCTGCCCAAGTTCCGCCTCAAGACGGCGGCGCTTCGTCCCGAAAGCTCTCTTATGATAATTTTTTCCAGGTCAAAACCCTCCATATAGCAGAAGATGGGCACCAGAGACCTGCCAGTGGGCCCACAAGCCCTAGGGGCACGCCCAGGGGGGTAGGGTCTGGTATTTCTTCATCCAATATTTTTTCTATATTCCAAAATAATTCTTCGTAAATTCTCAGGACTTTTGGAGTTGTGCATAATAGGTCTCTCAATTTTGCTCATTTTCAATTCCAACTGCCGATATTCTCCCTCTTTGTGTAAATCTTGTAAAATAAGAGAGAAAGGGCATAAGTATTGTACCATAATGTGTAATAACAGCCCATAATGCAATAAATATTAATATAAAAGCATGATGCAAAATGGACGTATCAATGGTGATGCTGAAAATGTTGATGGAGATTGCCCTCCCAAAGATGGGAGAGTTGTTAGTGATGACGATGGCAATGATTTCCCCCTCCGGGAGGGAAATTCCCCCGACGGAATCACTCTGCCGGAGGGCAAAAGTGCTCCTGCCCAAGTTCCGCCTCGAAACGGCAGCGCTTCGTCCTGAAAGTCCCCTCCTTATTTTTTCTAGGTCAAAATGACCTATATACCAAAAGATGGGCACCAGAAGTGGGTCGAGGAGGGCACAACCCACCAGGGCACGCCTGGGGGCCCAGGCGCACCTTGGCATCTTGTGCTCACTAGGTTAGCCCCTTGGTAGTTATTTGCTCCAGTATTATTTATATATTCCAAAACAATTCTCCGTAAATTTTCAGCTCATTTGGAGATGTGAAGAATAGGTAACTCTGACATAGATATTTCAGGTCAAGAATCTCAGCTGTTGGCATTCTCCCTTTTTGTGTAAACCTTACATATTATGAGAGAAAAGGCATTAGAATTATACCATAAAGCATTATAATGCATAAAAACATTATAAATAGGGAAAATTGCTTTTTTACCCCTGTTGGTTCCTACCCACGGGTTTTGCCCTTACTTTTCGAGCTTGCTCAGTTTTGCCCTTACTTTTTCCATCGAGGTCCCTCGAATGCCCTTTGACCATTTGACAAAAACTTTGAAAATTCATAACAAATTCATACGAACTCAGAAAAATGCAAATAAGATATCAAAATGTTCAGATAAACATTACCTTTATGGGCATATCATTTGCATTCAGGACAAAAGCATCATTTAAACTACCCGAGGTGATTAATGTTATTAACATTATTAAAAATAAATAGGTATAAACAATATTTATTTCGTGAACAAAAATTACATGCAAATGTAGGTGATGTTTTCTGGAGATTCTGATAACTTATTTGCATTTTTCTGAGTTTGTATCAACTTGTTATGAATGTTCTAATGACTTTGACCATTATTTGGAAACTTCATAAAAAGTTGATACGAACTTAGGAAAATGCAAATAAGGTATCGGGATGTTTAGAAAACATCACCTACATTTGCATATAATTTTTATTCACGAAAAAAAATATTGTTTATACCTATTTATTTTTAATAATGTTAATAGCATTAATTACCTCAGGTAGTTTAAACGATGATTTTGTCCTGAATGCAAATGATATGCCGTAAAGGTAATGTTTATCTGAACATTTTGATATCTTATTTGCATTTTTCTGAGTTCATATGAATTAGTTATGAATTTTCAAAGTCTTGGTCAAATGGTCAAAGGGCATTTGAGGGACCTCGATGGAAAAAGTAAGGGCAAAACTGAGCAAGCTTGAAAAGTAAGGGCAAAAACCGTGGGTAGGAACCAACTAGGGGTAAAAATGCAATTGTCCCTTATAAATAACAGTGGGAAAACATGATGCAAAATGGACGTATTAGACCCTAGTGACAAGCATTAAGCATAGCAAAGTCATATCAACATCAATCTCAGAACATAGTGGATATTAGGGATCAAGCCCTAACAAAATTACTCAATTACATGATGAATCTCATCCAACTCCTCACCAACCAGCAAGCCTACAAAGAAATTACTCACTCCCAGTGGGAGCATCATGGAATTGGTGATGGAGGATGGTTGGTGATAACGAAGACTGAAGATCCCCCTCTCCGGAGCCCCAAACGGGCTCCAGATCTGGCCTCCCAATGAAGAATAGGAGACGGTGGCGGCTTTGTATCGTAAAACATGATGAAACTTCCTCTCCTATTTTTTCTCCAAAATAGGATTTTATGCGTCAGGATTAGGGTCATCGGAGCCCCGAGGGCCCCACGACCCACCAGGGCGCGCTATAGGGGGGGCCCTGGTGTCTTGTGGGCAGCCTAGGCCCACCCTCTAGTGGGTCTTGGTTCCAATATTTTTATTTATTCTGAAATAATTCTCCAAAAAGTTTCGTCCAATTCCGAGAACTTTTATTTTTGCACAAAAACAACACCATGGTAGTTCTGCCGAAAACAGTGTTAGTCCAGGTTAGTTTCATACCAATCATGCAAATTAGAGTACAAAACAAGAGCAAAAGCGTTAAAAAAGTAGATATGATGGGGACGTATCACCTATCACCATGTAAATCAGTACGCAAAATACTTAAATCAGGAGCACAAGTAGCACTAGCATTCTGTTTACCAGTCACACATCTTCCTATAAAGTAAGCAAAATAATGAATAGATGGAAAATGAATGCTGCCAATTCTACCTGTTGTAACTCCCCTACTTTCACCATTATAAAGACTAATAAGAAATGCCTTGTAGTCTCCTCGGCGAGGTTCACCGAGCGAACCCTAGAATGGAATTTTACATATTTCGCAAAACTCTTCCAAAGACAATAAGATGGCATGATCATATAAATGGAAGGCTACTCGATATCAGTGCGATTAGTCATGTAGGTAAAGTTTTGAACAAAAGGTGTTAGTAAGGAAATGATATTGTGAACACTTATCAGCAAGGAAGGCGGTTAGACAAGCATTCTCCTGTTCATGAACGTTTCACATGGCCATTGGCAAGCTTTCACATTGACATTTCACGAAGAGTTATATCTTATCTCATGATAGGCAGGTCTTGCCGTATTGCAGCTTGAAGAGCCCTTAGAGAGTAACCTCTTCGTTCTCTCCATTTTTTGAAAATAAAATCAACAACTCGTAAAAAGTAAAAAAAATCAATATAATTGATAGCAACCACTCCCACAAGTTTCTAGAGGCTAAACCATGCATCAAAACTACTTAGAAACCAATAAATTTGACATCCAAGATCATATTCATGGTAACCTACAACAACAAAATGAACAAAGCATAGGCCACTTGTAGCGACCAGACCTCAAACAGTCTAATCTCTGTGCATAAGTGTCATCCCTAGATCGGTAATGCTGACATGCACAGTACTTGAGGATTTATAACAGAGTAGCAATCACACACTTATTACATCGAATGTCTCAAAAGAGAACTTATTACAATATTATGGCTTAAGGCCATCTAAAAACGATAACAACAGAAGGCTTGGAAGATAAAGTGAGTCCATCAAGTCCAACGACATCAGTGAGTGAAAGACAACGACCTATGGCACCTTACTCGTCGTTTGAAAAGTCTACAACATGAATGTTCAAGCCCGAAATGGGTCGGCACATGGAATATGCTGGCAATGTAACACATAGAGTAATGAATAGAATAAATGCTATCACTACATGCATATAGGGCTGGTGGAAAGCTCTATGGTTACAGTTTTGCATAAAGCCAATTTTTTCCTACAACAAAGGAATACATTTTATTTAACTATCATGGTGGTTGTTAAACTTTGAGAGGGTTCCTCCAACTCAATCCCAATTAAGCATCATCATTAAACCAATCAAATTATATTTAGAGTGATGAGATCAACATGATAATCCAAGAACTAGATACTCAAAACGTCCATAACTGGGGACACGGCTAACCATGATTAGTTTGTACACTCTGCATAGGTTTGCGCACTTTTCCCCACAAGACTCGAATACATCCATGGTCGGAGAAATGAGACACAGTCTTTCTGAAACAATAACTCTTTACTCTTGATGGACAGTTACACCTACTTTCCTCTACATCTGCAAGCCCACCACTGAAAGAGGTCTTGCAACGTACTCAACTATGCTAGAGCCCATAATAGCTTGTGGCTGCACACGGAAGTTTCTAGCATGAATAATCTTATGATCCCTTTGAGCCTGGGTGGCGGACCGTAGGATGATCACACGGGTACTCCGGGATATCCTTGGACAACACTGGATTCTCCAGGTGCCCTGACAACCACTGGATACTCCAGGGTGCCTTCAAGCAATCCATCCAGATGTGTATTAAAGTAGCCACCTTAAGTAAACCATTAATTAACAATACTCACATCTGTCATGAATCACTCGAACCAAACCACGTCTACAAGCATAGCATAGCAATATAAGCAACGTAGAAGTAACTCCCAAAGGTTTGATAATAAATAGGGCAATAGGTTCTACGTCATCATCTACTTCCCAAAACCCACATGTTAAACAAATCTTAACCATGCAATTGTTTGGGGATTGATCTAATGCAATCAAACTGGGTAGTAAAGAGGTATGATCAAAGTGTTACTTGCCTTGCTGATGATCCGTGAAACCTAGAGACTCGTAGTAGCACGCTTCGCACTCTGGGTACTCTATCGCAAACAAACAAGCATACAATAAGCACTCAACTAGAAGCACGGGTAAAACTCAAATAAGAGATCTAACCAGAAAGTTCAACTTAAGAACTCCGGTTTGCAAAAAGAATCAAATCAAATGAAGCAACGAAACTCAAACTGCGAAAGAAACAAGATTCGTTTGCTAATATGGACTTAAGTCAAATTTTACGGTACCAAAATCTTGTTCAAGTTGATTAAGCAGAAAGAGGGCTTTGAGACGAAGATCTAGGCGCTTGAATCGCCCGATTCCGATAAACGAGCGAAAAGATAAACTAAAACGAAAATCAGGGTAGAAACCGCGATAAAAAATAATCACGGAAAAACCCTGGAAAAAGAAAAATTGACGAACAAGCTAACGAACGAACGTTCGCTGTCTGCCACTAACGGATGAACACCGTTCATTAAAACGAACGTATGGATGAACGTCTGCTATTTAGGTAAACCGAGAAAACTGAACCGATCTAATCTAAAAAAAGTAAACCTAGGTTTCCAAAAAACCGAGCGGTTTTTCAAAAAGAACGAATCGGCGGCGGCGGCGGTTCTAACTCCGGCAAGGCTCCGGCGAGGCAAGGCGGCTCCGGTGGGGTCCTGCTGCGGCGGGGGGACTCCGAGGCGGCGGTGAGGTGGCGGTGGGGCGGCGACGAGGCACGGCGGCGCGGCGGCGGCTTGCGGGCGGCGCCGCTCCGGCTTGCGGCAGCGCTGGCGTCGGGTGGCGGGGTGGGGTGGCGAGAGGCGGCGGGGGTGGGGTATTTAAGGAAGGGAGGGGGCTCAGCGGCTTGCGGAGGGGGTCGAGGAGAAGGAGTCCTCCTCGGACGCGACGGCGGTGGCGTGCACCAGCCGGACTCCCGGTCGGAGTCGGTCGGGCGAGGCGGGGCACGGGCGAGGCCGGCCCGGCTCGGCTGGGCCGCTGGCCCAGTCGGGCATGCGAACAATTTAAAAAAAATTCTGCCGAAATTAAACAAATCCTAGAAAATAAAATAAAAATCTAAAAATGCCAAAATAAATTTTCACCGTCTAAATAAAATATTTAGAACAAGATGAACATTTTATTGGCCTAAAAATGCAATTTTGAAAACATGCAATTTTTCTAATTCACAAAAAATTGCAATAAAATCCAAATAAAACTATTTATTTGATTTTAATATTTTTTTCCTCTAATATTTCATTTATTTTGTAGAAGTCATTTTATCTCCTCTCATATATTTTTTTATTTTAGAAATATTAGGAAAGAAAAATAATTAAAACCAAAATGATCCACTTTTCAAAAATTTGAGAAAACTCAAATATGAAAATAATGAAATCCCCAACTCTCTCCGTGGGTCCTTGAGTTGCGTAGAATTTCCAGGATTAACCAAAATGCTATAAAATATGATATGCATGATGATCTAATGTATAACATTCCAAATTGGAAATTTGGGATGTTACAAACCTACCCCCCTTAAGATGAATCTCGCCCTCGAGATTCGGGTTGGCTAAAAAATAGGTGCGGATGGTCCTTCCGTAGGTCTTCCTCTCTTTCCCAGGTGGCTTCATCCTCGGTATGGTGGCTCCCTTGAACTTTGCAAAACTCTATAACCTTGTTGCGTGTGACTCGGCTGGCAAACTCAAGAATCTTGACTGGTTTCTCCTCGTAGGTCAAATCACTGTCCAACTGAATCGCTTCCAGTGGCATTGTATCTCTCAGATGAATATCGGCCATCTCTGCGTGGCACTTCTTCAACTGGGAAACGTGGAACACGTCGTGAACTACTGACAATCCTTCGGGCAATTCAGACTTCGTAATTTGTCTCCTTGCGTTTAGAATCCGCATAGCTCTTCTGCCTGGACTGGGCTACCTTGAGTCTATCTCGAATCAGCTTAACCTTCTCTTCAGATTCTTTAATCAAATCCGGTCCAAACAACTGACGGTCTCCAACTTCATCCCACAACAACGGTGTCCTGCACCTCCTTCCGTACAAAGCTTCAAACGGGGCCATCTTCAAACTAGCTTGATAGTCGTTGTTGTAAGATAACTCTGCATATGGCAAATTGTCGTCCCAACTAGATCCATAATCTAGTGCACAAGCTCTCAGCATGTCCTCCAGAATCTGATTGACCCTCTCGGTCTGTCCATCTGTGTGTGGATGAAAGGTTGTACTGAACTCTAGCCTGGTACCCAAAGTTTCATGCAACTGATTCCAGAACTTTGAGGTGAACTGTGTTCCTCTATCTGATACAATGGTCCTCAGAACTCCATGTAGACATACGATCCTAGTCATGTATATCTTTGCCAACTTAGCACTGGTGTAAGTGGTCTTCACTGGGATGAAATGAGCTACCTTCGTCAACCGATCGACTACAACCCATATCGAGTCATAGCCTGAATGAGTCCTGGGCAATCCTGTGATAAAATCCATGCCTAGCTTATCCCACTTCCATTCGGGTATCGGCAATGGCTGTAGCAATCCTGCTGGCTTCTGATGATGTGCCTTCACTCTCTGACATACATCACAAACTGCTACATACTCCACAATATCCTTCTTCATTCCGGTCCACCAGAAATTGTCCTTCAAATCCAGATACATCTTGGTATTTCCTGGGTGAATCGAATACGGCGAATCATGGGCCTCCTACAGAATCAACTTCCTGATCTCTGGGTCATTAGGCACATATACGCGGTCCTCAAACCATAAGGTATCGTGCTCATCCTCACGAAATCCTTTAGCTTTTCTTTTGCTCATCCTTTCCTTTATCTCGGCAATCTCCTTGTCCGTCTTCTGAGCTTCCCTGATCTTATTCATCAGAGTAGACTGAATCTCCAATGTTGCTACATAACCTCTCAGAACTATCTCCAAACATAGCTCACGAAGATCCTCTGCTAACTCCTTGGGTAACTCTCCGGTCATGAGTGTATTAACATGACTCTTGCGGCTCAACGCATCGGCTACTACGTTAGCCTTTCTGGGATGATAATGCAACCTCATATCATAATCCTTGATGAGCTCCAACCATCTCCTCTGCCTGAGATTCAACTCCTTCTGCATGAAGATATACTTCAAACTCTTGTGATCCGTGTACACCTCACAATGTTTTCCGATGAGAAAGTGTATCCATGTCTTCAACGCATGCACTACGGCTGCTAACTCCAAATCGTGTGTAGCATAATTCAACTCATGGGGTTTAAGTTGTCGTGAGGCATAAGAAACAACTCTTCCCTCCTACATAAGCACTGCTCCAAGTCCTCAACGAGAAGCGTCGCAATACACCTGGTAATCCTTGCGTTGATCTGGAAGAATCAACACTGGAGCTATAACCAAACGCTTCTTCAACAACTCCGTCATGGGTTTTGCAATCTTAGAGAAATTCTCAATGAACCTCCGGTAGTGTCCTGCGAGTCCAAGAAAACTCCGGATCTCCCCAACTGGCGTGGGTGCTTCCTAGTTTGTCACAGAGACAACCTTGGTGGGGTCTACTGCTATTCCTTCTCCGGATATAACATGTCCGAGGAATCCAACTTCCTTCAACCAAAACTCACACTTGCTGAACTTGGCATATAACTGATGTTCTCCGAGCTTCCCAAGTACCAAACGCAAATGCTCTTTATGCTCCTCTTCACTCTTCGAGTAGACCAATATGTCATCAATGAACACCACGATGAACTTATCCAAGAACTCCATAAACACCTTGTTCATCATGTTCATGAAATAGGCAGGTGCGTTAGTCAGACCAAATGACATAATGGTATACTCATATAGCCCGTACCTTGTGGTAAAAGATGTCTTTGGTATATCCTGCTCTTGAATCTTCAGCTGGTGGTATCCTGATTGCAGATCGATCTTGGAAAATACTTTAGCTCCCTATAACTGGTCAAACAAATCGTTGATCATCGGCAGTGGGTACTTGTTCTTGATTGTCACTTCATTCAATCCACGATAATCAACAACCATTCTGAACTATCCATCCTTCTTCTCCACTAGAAGTACTGGTGATCCCCAAGGTGATGAACTTGGGCGAATATAGCCTTTATCCAGTAATTCCTTAATCTGCTTCTTAATTTCCTCCAAATTCGTTGCGAGCATCCTGTACGGTCTCTTAGATATTGGACCTGTGCCTGGCAAAAGCTCAATCAAAAACTCAATGTCTCTATCTGGTGGCATGCCTGGCAACTCTTCTGGAAATACATCAGGGAAATCCTTCACAACTGGTACTTCCTCCTGTACAACTCCTGATAAGGAATTTACTTGAGTCCTCTTCGGCACATGTCGGGATACATCAGGGAAATCCTTCACAACTGGTACTTCCTCCTGTACAACTCCTGATAAGGAATTTACTTGAGTCCTCTTCGGCACATGCCGGGATACATACTTAATCCTCCTTCCTTCTGGGGTGGTGAGCATAATCGACTTACTGGCGCAATCGACATTTCCTCCATACATCGATAGCCAATCCATACCCAAAATCACATCCAAACCTTGCGACTCCAGAATTATCAGGTCTGAGGGGAAAACATGCCTACCTATGGTCAATGGCATCTGAAAACATCCTTGGCTTACCATATGTTCCGCTCCTGGTGAGCTTACTAACATAGGTGTTCTAAGAACTTTGGTGCGCAACTTATACTTATCCACAAATCCCCTTGATATGTATGAATGCGATGCACCAGTATCGAAAAGAACGATTGCAGTAAATGACTTAACCAAAAAACTTACCTATTACTACATCGGGCTGGGGTTCAACCTCCTCCACGTTAACGTGGTTCACCTGTCCCCTATTGAAAGGGTTGGGCTTCTTCCTAGAGCTTCCATTGCCATTTCCATTCTTTGCTTCAGAACACTCCGTGGCGTAATGCCCATTCTTCCCGCACTTGAAACAAGTAATGTGACTTAGATCCTTCTTGGCGGGCGTTGCTGGGTTGGAACGATTCTGACCGTTGCTTCCTCCTTTACCATTCCCATTCTTGGGGCCACTATGGTTGTGAGAACTCCCTCCATTGTGATTGTGACCTCCATGGTTATGGTGAAGGGGTCCTCCCGAGTTCGGGGTAAAATGGGGCCTCTGCTGAGCTCCTGAATTGTACTTCCCTTGTCCATACTTCCTCTTGCGGTTGTCAATCTGCTGTTGCTTCCCTTCAATCATGAGAGCTCTATCTACCAACTCCTGGTAGTTGTTGAAGGTTGCCACCATAACCCGCATGCTCAGCTCATCATTCAGTCCTTCCAGAAATTCTCCTCCTTAGCTGCATCAGTAGCAACGTCATCTGGGGCATAACGTGCTAACTTACTAAAATCATCCACATACTGGCCCATCGTGCGTCCTCCTTGGCGCAAGTTGCGAAACTCGCGCTTCTCCATGGCCATAACTCCTGCTGAAACATGGGCTATGCAAAAAGCCTGCTGAAACTGATCCCATGTGACAGTGTCGATGGGGTAAGTGGCTGTGAAATTCTCCCACCATGATGCTGCGGGTCCGTCAAGATGATGTGCGACAAAACACACTCTCTCTGCATCTGTGCATCCTGCAGTGGTCAACTCCCTTCCAATCTTGCGGAGTCAATCATCTGCAACTATCGGCTCGGTGCTACTGGAGAACACCGACAGATTCAGCCTTGAGAAACGGGCTAAGTGATCAACAGGTGGTGGTGGTGGGTTATTGTTGTTGTTGTTATTCCCCTGGTTCTGATTCTGGACTAGTATCTGCATCAATGCATTCTGCTGCTGGATCAATTGAGTGAGCTCCGGTGGGAAAGAAAATCCATTATCACGTCTCGGAGGCATCTGATGGGTTTAGAAAAGATGAGAAAACAGAATAGAATGAGATCTAGAGGGAAAACACTACCCATATGCACATGAGACAAACACAAACATATCACTTCAATCAATTCAAACAAGGGCATACATCAATCCAACTATCGTTACAAAAGTGCTCGGACTATACTATATACATGGGAGAATACTACTACTGATATGGTGGTCGACTAGAAAACTTGATCGGTGGAAGACTCCATTATATCTGCTCCAGCTTCATCAATGTAGTCAACATCGCTATCGGGGTCCGAGTCGGTGTCGTCGATGATGACGTAGTTCTCCGGACAAGTGGAATCATCGTCTTCTCCTCCTGGTGCGGGGTCTCCCATGAATACTCCTAGCTTCCTCGTCAGATCGTCATTCTTCTCCACGAGTATCGTCATTTCCTCCTCATATCCATTGCGTGTAGACTTGAGTTCTTCCTCCGGCTTTGTGATCCTGGTCATTGCCTTCTTCAGATCTATCATGCCTGCGCACATATGGTTCTCCTAGCGACGAATGTGCTGGTTTAACTCCTGGATGAAAGCTGCAATGGACCTATCCTTCCTGGTGCTGATCATCTCCTATTGCTCATCTCGTGAAAGCACAAGTGCTCCCTAGGTGGTTTTGGTAATTAATGTCAACATATCTCTTATTGGACTAACACTTTTATCTAGTATGTTTCAGATAAGTTCAACAATGGAGTGGCATGGACTAAAGGATGTGGGAACTCCTTTAAGATGCTAAGGACAAAGGATTGGCTCAAGCTTCAAGCTGAAGACTCTTCATTTTACATTTTAGTGATCCAAGATCACATTGAGTCTATAGGAAAAGCCAATACTATCAAGAAGGGATGAGGTGTTGCTTAATGAGTTTCTTGCTCCACAGTGCTTAGTGATATGCTCCAAAACCCTCAACTACTTTCCCACTTCCACACATATGTCCTAAACCTAAAGTCAAACTCGGCCACACCGATTCTTTCTATCCGACGCCACCGAGTTCAGATGTCTTAGCCACTGCCACAAACCCTAAGCAAATCGGTCTCACCGATAGGGATCTCGGTCTCACCGATAGGGATCTTGGTCTCACCGAGATGGGATTGTAATCTCTCTGTGTATGTCCATTACCAAAATCGGTCTCACCGAGTTTGAGCAATCGGTACTACCGAGATTACAATGCAAACCTCCTGGTTGACTCATTAACAAAATCGGTCCTACCGAGTTTGTGTAATCGGTCCAACCGAGTTTGCCTGACCAACTCTCTAGTTAGCTGTTTACCAAAATCGGGCTCACCGAGTTTGCGTAATCGGTCTCACCGAGATTACGTTATGCCCTAACCCTAACCATATCGGTCCTACCGAGTTGCATGTCGGTCCCACCGAAAACCCTAACGGTCACTAGATTTACTAAATCGGTCTGACCGAGTTTGTTGATTCGGTCCCACCGAGTTTGGTAGATTGTGTGTAACGGTTAGATTTTGTGTGGAGGCTATATATACCCCTCCACCTCCTCTTCATTCATGGAGAGAGCCATCAGAACAAACCTACACTTCCAACTTACCATTTCTGAGAGAGAACTACCTACTCGTATGTTGAGGCCAAGATATTCCATTCCTACCATATGAATCTTGATCTCTAGCCTTCCCCAAGTTGCTTTCCACTCAAATCTTCTTTCCACCAGATCCAAATCCCATGAGTGAGAGTTGAGTGTTGGGGAGACTATCATTTGAAGCACAAGAGCAAGGAGTTCATCATCAACGCACCATTTGTTACTTCTTGGAGAGTGGTGTCTCCTAGATTGGCTAGGTGTCACTTGGGAGCCTCCGACAAGATTGTGGAGTTGAACCAAGGAGTTTGTAAGGGCAAGGAGATCGCCTACTTCGTGAAGATCTACCGCTAGTGAGGCAAGTCCTTCATGGGCGACGGCCATGGTGGGATAAACAAGGTTGCTTCTTCGTGGACCCTTCATGGGTGGAGCCCTCCGTGGACTCGCGCAACCATTACCCTTCATGGGTTGAAGTCTCCATCAATGTGGATATACAATAGCACCACCTATCGGAACCACGCCAAAACATCCGTGTCTCCAATTGCGTTTCAATCCTCCAAACCCTTCCCTTTACATTCTTGCAAGTTGCATGCTTTAATTTCCGCTGCTCATATACTTGCATACTTGCTTGCTATGGATTGTGAATGTTAAACTTGTGCCTAAACTCCACTTAAACTTAAAGTACTTAAAAACTGCAACTTTTGTACTTAGTGTCTAATCACCCCCCCTCTAGACACCTCTTCTCAAGGTCCTACATCTCGGCGTCGATAAATCTGGTAGATAGTATCCTTGAGATCCTTGTGGTAAACTTCTCCAATGCGTCCCATGGTGATGTGGGCTGCCATGCTCTTTCCTAGACTCCAGGTTGGTGCATCAAAGGAAAACTCTATGGGCTCAGTGACTGGCATGAACGTCCTTCCTGGAACTTGAACTCGAATCATCCAATGCTCCTCTTCTGGTAAAGTGGCAATGTAGGTCCAGGTGAAGCTTGATATTCCAATGTTCAGGTATCTAGTGACTTCCTTCCCCTTTATGTGGTGTCGCTTAGACGCCCGACTGCGGCATGCATTTTTTTTATTTACCTTTCGAGGCGTCGCTCCAGACACCCGATCGGTTTTTGTTTCAGTTTTTTTATTTTATTTATCAAGTCCTGCAAATCTTACCATTGTTATATGAGCATCATCCTTTATTCATGATGCATCCATGCATTCATTGATTATATCTTTTGTTCGAACTGTCTTGCGAGTACTTTCAAGTACTCACCTGGCTTGTTGATTTGGCCAGATGCTGATGAAGGCGATCTCTTGGATGAAGAGTTTGATAGCGAGTCTGACGCCTAGAGGAGTCCCAGTCAGTCCCATGCGATCCTGTCTTGGTCATTGTATTGTCCGCTTCCACAACCCCGAATAAATTCATCGAGCCTCACCTCGATGCTTGATGTACTGCCAGTAGAAGTCAAGTTACCCACTGTCGTCCGAAAGGGGTATCTTCATCCGGTTGGGTGAACTTGTTCCTTGCATCCGCCATCCTATAGAGTAGAAAAGGGAGAGGAGTCAGAAATGAGAAGAGAGTAGTGATCTAGGGCTTTAGCTTAGTGGTCGTGTCCTACAGTCGGTGTGTGCTCTTATACCATCTTGTAGCGACCAGACCTCAAATAGTCTGATCTCTGTGCATGAGTGTCATCCCTGGATCGGTAATGCTGACATGCATAGTACTTGAGGATTTATAACAGAGTAGCAATCACACACTTATTACATCGAATGTCTCAAAAGATAACTTATTACAATATTTTGGCTTAAGGCCATCTAAAAACGATAACAGCGGAAGGCTTGGAAGATAAAGTGAGTCCATCAACTCCAACGGCATCAGTGAGTGAAAGACAACGACCTATGGCACCTTACTCGTCGTTTGAAAAGTCTGCAACATGAATGTTGCAGCCCAAAATGGGTTAGCACATGGAATATGCTGGCAATGTAACACATAGAGTAATGAACAGAATAAATGCTATCACTACATGCATATAGGGCTGGTGGAAAGCTCTATGGTTACAGTTTTGCATAAAGCCAATTTTTCCCTACAACAAAGGAATAAATTTTATTTAACTATCATGGTGGTTGTTAAACATTGAGAGGGTTCCTCCAAATCAATCCCAATTAAGCATCATCATTAAACCCAATCAAATTATATTTAGAGTGATGAGATCAACATGATAATCCAAGAACTAGATACTTAAAACGTCCATAACCGGGGACATGACTAACCATGATTAGTTTGTACACTCTACAGAGTTTTGCGCACTTTTCCCCACAAGACTTGAATACATCCATGGTCGGAGAAACGAGACACGGTCTTTCTGAAACAATAACTCTTTGCTCTGGATGGACAGTTACACCTACTTTCCCCTACATCTGCTAGCCCACCACTGAAAGAGGTCTTGCAATGTACTCAACTATGCTAGAGCCCATAATATCTTGTGGCTGCACACGGAAGTTTCTAGCATGAATAATCTTATGATCCCTTTGAGCCTGGGTGGCGGACCGTAGGATGATCACACGGGTACTCCGGGATATCCTTGGACAACATTGGATTCTCCAGGTGCCCTGACAACCACTGGGTACTCCAGGGTGCCTTCAAGCAATCCACCTAGATGTGTATTAAAGTAGCCACCTTAAGTAAACCATTAATTAACAATACTCACATCTGTCATGAATCACTCGAACCAAACCACGTCTACAAGCATAGCATAGCAATATAAGCAACGTAGAAGTAACTCCCAAAGGTTTGATAATAAACAGGGCAATAGGTTCTACCTCATCATCTACTTCCCAAAACCCACATGTTAAACAAATCCTAACCATGCAATTGTTTGAGGATTGATCTGATGCAATAAAACATGGTAGTAAAGAGGTATGATCAAAGTGTTACTTGCCTTGCTGATGATCCGTGAAACTTAGAGACTCGTAGTAGCACGCTTCGCACTCTGGGTACTCTATCGCAAACAAACAAGCATACAATAAGCACTCAACTAGAAGAATGGGTAAAACTTAAATAAGAGATCTAACCAAAAAGTTCAACTTAAGAACTCCGGTTTGCAAAAGGAATCAAATTAAACGAAGCAACGAAACTCAAACTGCGAAAGAAACAAGATTTATTTACTAATCTGGACTTAAGTCAAATTTTTACAGTACCAAAATCTTGTTCAAGTTGATTAAACAGAAAGAGGGCTTCGAGACGAAGATCTAGGCGCTTGAATCGCTTGATTTCGATAAACGAGCGAAAAGATAAACTAAAACGAAAATCAAGGCAGAAATCGCGATCGAAAATAATCGCGGAAAAACCCTGGAAAAAGAAAAAACTGACGAGCAGGCTAACGAACGGACGTTCGCTGTCTGCCACTAACGGGTGAACATCGTTCGTTAAAACGAAAGTACGGACGAACGTCTGCTATTTAGGTAAACCGAGAAAACCGAACCGATCTAATCTAAAAAAACAAACCTAGGTTTCTAAAAAAACGAGCGGTTTTTTTAAAACCGAATCGGCGGCGGCGGCGATTCTACCTCCGGCGAGGCGAGGCGGCTCCGGTTGGGTCCTGCTACGGCGGCGAGGCTCCGAGGCGGCGGTGGGGCGACGACGAGGCGCAGCGGCGAGGCACGGCGGCGCGGCTCCGGCTTGCGGCGGCGGCGGCGTTGGGTGGCGAGAGGCAGCGGGGTGGGGTATTTAAGGAGGGGAGGGGGGCTCGACGGCTTGGGGAGGGGGTCGAGGAGGAGGAGTCCTCCTCGGACACGGCGGCGGCGGCGTGCGCCGGCCGGACTCCCGGTCAGAGTCGGTCGGGCGAGGCGGGGCGGCGGCGAGGCCGGCCCGGCTCGGCTGGGCTGATGGCCCAGTCGGGCGCACGAACATTTAAAAAAAAATCCGCCAAAATTAAACAAATCCTAGAAAATAAAATAAAAATCTAAAAATGCCAAAACAAATTTTCACCGTCTATATAAAATATTTAGAACAAGATGACATTTTCTTGGCCTAAAACTGCAATTTTGAAAACGTGCAATTTTTCTAATTCACATAAAATTGCAATAAAATCCAAAAAAAACTATTTATTTGATTTTAATATTTTTCCTCTAATATTTCATTTATTTTGGAGAAGTCATTTTATCTCCTCTCATATATTTTTTTAATTTAGAAATATTAGGAAAGAAAAATAATTAAAACCAAAATGATCCTCTTTTCAAAAATTTGAGAAAACTCAAATATGAAAATAATGAAATCCCCAACTCTCTCCGTGGGTCCTTGAGTTGCGTAGAATTTTCAGGATCAACCAAAATGCAATAAAATATGATATGCAACGATGATCTAATGTATAGCATTCCAAATTGAAAATTTGGGATGTTACACCACTAGAAAAAAAACTAATTGGACCAATGGAGGAGTCACATACCAAGGAGCAATCCCTCCAAAAAAAATTCAGAAACAGAGCTCCGAGGAAGGAAATAAAAAATTGTTCGTGGAACAACAAGAACACAAGCTATGAAGTGAGAAAGAAATTTTCTGGAGGAAGAAGGCAGGGTCCATGGGTCCCACAAGCCCACATTGCGCGCCTTAGGGAGGGGGTGGTCGCACCACTAGCACTTGTGGCTAGCAGGTGCACCCCCCTCAGGTGTATTCAGTGCCAATTTTTTTAAAATATTGGGAAAAATTAGTGATAAATTTTTATATTATTCTGGGAACTTTTTTTTGCACTTTTTATTATATAGAAAACTTAGAAAATGGGCAAAACAGAATAATCTATGGCATTTAAACTTTACTAAAACTAATTCAAACAGAGGATAAAGTAAAGTTACAGAAAGATGTGCTTACACAATTCATCGATCATATGCTTTTAAAAAAATCCATTAATAAGATTGATCGACTCTTATTAACAAACTATTTTCGAGCTCATAAACTGGAGAATTTTTGTAAAAGCACTATGTGATCTCAACTTGAATAGGCATGGTTCCAATCATGATAGTTTGGTATTCCTTTTTGGGAATCTGAAGAGAAAATTCAAAGTATCCAATAGTGATAGTCATAATTTTTTAAATATAATTGAGACTATTTACTTTATTTGGCATCCTCGAGAAATAAACGGCATGCTCATCGCCATTAAAATAAAAAGTTACCTTGTTTTTATTACAATCAATAACAATCCTGCAGTGTTAAGAAAATGTCTTCCAATGATGAACCACATGCTGTCGTCCTCGGGCATATAAAGTACAACAAACTTCGTTAAGATCATAATTAATATTAGCAACCACAACCGTAACATCCTCATAAACACTAACAAGGACAGTAGACTTATCCGCCACTTGCAAACAAATTTTAGTGGGTATCAATTTATTCAAGTCAAGTATTTTATAAAGAGAGAAGGACATGACACTAGCACCAGCTCCCAAATCACATAAATGAATTATAACTATATGGTGTGTGATGTGCTATCTACGAACGATAACACTTAGGACAGCGACAAAGTACTTGAAATGTTTACACATGATGATGCGTGTTGTATTATGCAAGTTGCGGTCGGTGGACAAGGGATGGACGACTACTTGGCGTGGAACTACATGAACGACGGGTGCTTTACTGTTAGGCCTTCCTATAACCTTTGCATGTCGATGAGACGAGCGAGGATCGGACAACCAGAGCCCCCCTCAACGATGCAGGATCATAGGGAGTGGCTTGCTCTCCGGAGTACTAGTGCTCCAAAGAAAACAAAGATCCCCATATGTGGAGAGGGATGTGAAATGGATTAGCGTTTGGATCAGAGCTGCATCACCCACATATAAAGCCCGGAATACTTTGTGTAGCATGTGGTTAAGAGTAGACAATAATTCATAGATTCTGGAAGTGCCCTCACTCACACCTTTTTGGGGAAATTATGTTCTTGAAAAAGGGAATTCCGATGGCGATACTGCCACCCGATCAGCTCTTAGGGCACATTGCAAGGATGCCGCTTGACTGTCTAACCCAGGCAGGTGAGAAGGAGCATCCCATAATGATCCAAGGATTGTATGGGCTTTGGCTCACATGAAATGAAACTTGGGGAGGAAAACACATTGCGGAGCCACATGTGACAGTAGACCGGGCATATTGCCGAGTGAAGAGGTGTGCAAAAGCCAAGAAACAAGATGCTGAAAGTGGAGTAGATGGAGCATTGGCGGCCGCCGAAACACAGATGGATCAAGGTGAATGCTGATGGTACAATCCCCAAGCTTGGTCGTAAGGGTGGGGGAGGTGTGGTGATTAGGGACCATGATGGAGCGTATAGAGGTGGAGCCTGTTAATTCCTTCCCGCTATCTCTTATCCAGAGACCTCGGGAATTCTAGTAAGTAGGCAAGTAGTGCAACCTGCAACGGAGCTGCATGTATAAGGAATATAGTTAGAACTAGATAGCAAATTGGTTGAGGCAATGTTAAATGATCCAACAAACCACTTATGTGCTAAAGGTCCAATGATCAAGGACGTCAAGTCGATGCTCAAAGCTTTCCAGGCGTGTCAGGTGACTTAGCTTTCTAGGCGTATTAGGTGATTTGGGTTCGACGATCGGAAATCATGTAGCTCACACTCTTGCGCGGGAGGGTGTTAGTAATGAGATGAGAAAACTCCGGTTGGATGCTCCGCTAGATAGTATTTTGAGCTTTATATCTTTAAAGATTCCAAATTGTGTTTAAATAAAAAGTGAACCTAGTTACCTCAAAAAATAGGGGTGGCCAAAACATGCTAACACGCAGACTAGTACTTGAAAAACTAAAAAAGGTTAGATGCAATGTAATAAGGATCGGAGGGTGTACTTGCTTCTACTCTAGTTCTTCACTCTTACATGGTAGTTCGTACATTGGATTTAAATTTGATAATCTCCTATTCACCCCTTCTAGTTGATAAACCTCGGTCTTTCAAATTATTTGTTAATATTCAAGTCAAGAGAGCATTTGTATGTTGTCACATTCAATGCTAAATCTTTGTGTGGAGTTCGATTAACACACAACCAACCGTATGAGCATTTCTTTACAATTAGTTATAGATGCCATGGAGGAATAGAAAAGTCGGGATCGACAATACATCCCGTGGAGAATTTAACTTAGTGTAACCACACAAGAGTACTCACACATTAATTCTGATCACGGTTGCATGGGCGCTTGCTCACTCCCCAATACTATGTCTTCATCTCCCACATATATATTTTTTAAACCGTGAACAACTTAATATTTTTTTACATAAAACTTCGACAAATCTGAGCACAACATTCTACAAATTTAGGCTTTCAAACTGTTGTAGACCGTTAGAAAGTACATGCACAAAATCTTCGTCAATATAATCTTGAACTTCAAAATCCCCACAACTACTCAGATCTATGAAAGGATTCAGAAAATGTACCTCATACTTCTTTCTGCTTTGAAAGGTCGAGCATGGTGATGAGAAAGACACCCTTCCTGGACTTCTCAAAAGCGAGCACTCGTGGTGTGTGCTTTCTAGATGACAAAGGAAGGGAAAGGTGGAGGAGACACGATGACCACGATCGACAAGGACAAAGGCCGTGATGAGAGAGGCGGGACAACATGTCTCATCTTGCACATGAGGTGATAACATGGCACAATTTCCCTAGTGTGACCCTACACAAAGCGCGATGATGTGATTATCGGTTGCTCCAGTGGAGAGGCATGATAGACTAACATAAATATCATGATGGGTGGGCTCTGCCAATTTGTTGTTGCCATTTTGCTTCATTTTAAATACCAATTTCTCGCAAAGACATCATCAAGAGATACTTTAGGGAGAGGATAGTGCTCCTTCTGTTCACTGTTATAAGTTGTTCAAACTTTTGTTCTAAATCAGATGTATAAATGCGTGTTTTAGTGTGTTTATTTATTTATTTCAGTCTGTGTATAGTTTATAGTGAAATCCAAAACGTCTTATAATTTAGACACAAGGAGTAGTACTTTTCACCTTTCATACACCTTTTCCAAACCATATACCAGTTAGTTTTTTCCCGATGAATGTTCATGGTAGTCAATTTTTCTATAACTTCATAATTATCAGTTTTTTTTTGCGAGAACTTCATAATCATTAGTTAATTGAACGTTTTTACATGTACCTCTAAGACTACTCACAGTGAGAGTAACATAGGTGGTAACATCACACATCTCTAAGCAAAAAACAGATGATGTGGCGAGTAATTAAGGCTGGTTGTAATGAGGAGTATCATATACTAGTATTATGCATATGATACTAGTATATGATACTACCTCCGTAATGCATCTTATCATAAGTTAATATCTTAAGTTGTCTTATTAATTGCCATGCATGACACAAAGTAGTACAACATTTAATATGATACGGTAATACGATATCACATCCTCTCTTTCCTCATTTAATTGTGTGCCGCATCATTCAAAAAGTCTACTTGGCATGCATGATACCGCTTATGATACTCCCATTATGACCAGCCTAAGGCTGGTTGTAATGGGGAGTATCATATACTAGTATCATGCATATGATACTAGTGTATGATACTACCTCCCTAATTGTGACGCCCCCGATTCAATCGTACACTAATCATGCACGCAAATGTGTATGATCAAGATCAGGGACTCACGGGAAGATATCACAACACAACTCTACAAATAAAATAAGTCATACAAGCATCATAATACAAGCCAGGGGCCTCGAGGGCTCGAATACAAGTGCTCGATCATAGACGAGTCAGCGGAAGCAACAATATCTGAGTACAGACATAAGTTAAACAAGTTTGCCTTAAGAAGGCTAGCACAAACTGGGATACAGATCGAAAGAGGCGCAGGCCTCCTGCCTGGGATCCTCCTAACTACTCCAGGTCGTCATCAGCGGGCAGCACGTAGTAGTAGGCACCTCCAGTGTAGTAGGGGTCGTCGTCGACGGTGGCGTCTGGCTCCTGGACTCCAGCATCTGGTTGCGACAACCAGAAAGAAAGGAAAGGGGAAAAAAGGGGGGAGAAAGCAACCGTGAGTACTCATCCAAAGTACTCGCAAGCAAGGAACTACACTACATATGCATGGGTATATGTGTAAGGAGGCCATATCAGTGGACTGAACTGCAGAATGCCAGAATAAGAGGGGGATAGCTAATCCTGTCGAAGACTACGCTTCTCACAGCCACCGTCTTGCATCAAGTAGAAGAGAGTAGATTGAAGTCCTCCAAGTAGCATCTCCAAGTAGCATCTCATAGCATAATCCTACCCGGCGATCCCCTCCTCATATCCCTGAGGTAGAGCGACCACCGGTTATATCTGGCACTTGGAAGGGTGTGTTTTATTAAGTATCCGGTTCTAGTTGTCATAAGGTCAAGGTACAACTCCAAGTCGTCCTGTTACCGAAGATCACGGCTATTCGAATAGATTAACTTCCCTGCAGGGGTGCACCACATTCCCCAACACGCTCGATCCCATTTGGCCGGACACACTTTCCTGGGTCATGCCCGGCCGCGGAAGATCAACACGTCGCAGCCCCACCTAGGCCAAACAGAGAGGCCAGCACGCCGGTCTAAACCTAAGCGCACAGGGGTCTGGGCCCATCGCCCATAGCACACCTGCACGTTGCGTACGCGGCCGAAAGCAGAACTAGCCCCCTTAATACAAGAGCAGGCTTACGTTCCAATCCGGCGCGCGCCGCTCCGTCGCTGACGTCTGAAGTGCTTCGGCTGATACCACGACGTCGGGATACCCATAACTACTCCCGCGTAGATGGTTAGTGCGTATAGGCTCGTAGCCAACTCAGATCAAATACCAAGATCTCGTTAAGCGTGTTAAGTATCCGCGAACGCCGAACAGGGCCAGGCCCACCTGTCTCCTAGGTGGTCTCAACCTGCCCTGTCGCTCCGCCATAAAGATCCACACAGAGGGCCGTCGGGACAAAGGTCCTTTCAGCCCCCAATCCGTGAATCACTCGCGGGTACTCTTCGAGCTGACCCGACTTTAGTCACCATCTGTATAGTATGTATGTATGTATAGTATATACCCGTGATCACCTCCCGAGTGATCACGGCCCAATAGTATAGCAAGGCAGACTGACAAGAATGTAGGGCCAATGATGATAAACTAGCATCCTATACTAAGCATTTAGGATTGCAGGTAAGGTATCAACAGATGTAGCAACAATGTCAGGCTATGCATCAGAATAGGATCAACGGAAAGCAGTAACAGGCTACACTACTCTAATGCAAGCAGTATAGAGAGTAGAATAGGCGATATCTGGTGATCAAAGGGGGGGCTTGCCTGGTTGCTCTGGCAAGAGAGAGGGGTCGTCAACTCCGTAGTCGAACTGGGCAGCAGCAGCGTCGGTCTCGTAGTCTACCGGAGAGAAGAGGGGGAAGAAACAATGAATACAAGCAAACAGATGCATATCGATGCATGACATGTCAAGAAGCGATGCTAGGCGTGCCCTAACGTGGTATAGGTGGTACCGGTCAAGGGGGGAAACATCCGGGAAAGTATTCCCGGTGTTTCGCGTTTTCGGACAGATGAACCGGAGGGGGAAAGTTGCGTGTTCGATAGGTTAGGGGTGTGTGGTGGACGAACGGACTGCGTATCCGGAATCGTCTCGTCGTTCTGAGCAACTTTCATGTTGAAAATATTTTAATCCGAGTTACGGATTAAAAGATATGATTTTCTAAAGATTTTATTAATTTCTGGAATTTATTTAATTATTTAATTAATTCGGAAAATGGATTTATGACGTCAGCATGATGTCATGCTGACGTCAGCAGTCAGCAGGGTTGACTTGGTCAACCTGACATGTGGTCCGTGGGACCCACCTGTCATTCTCTATTTAGGTTAATTAGGGTTTAGGTTAATCTAATTACAGTTTAATTAGACTAACAGGTTAATTAGATTAATTAAGTAGGATTAATTAACTTAATTAATTTAGTCAATTAATTAATTATTATTATTATTATTATATTTTTTAATTCTTTTTTTTAATTTCTTTTCTCCTTTTTCTTTAACAGGGGCATGGGGGCCACGGGGCAGTGGCCCAAGGGCCAAACCGGGTGCGGGCGTGCGGTTACCGGGCACAGGGGCTCGCGGGTGCGAGCGTTCATGCCCGAGGCCCCATCCAGGCGCGACAGGGAGAAGGCCCCTGGGCGCGGCGAGGTCGCCGGTGACGGGAAGCCGGCGAGCGCTTGCGGGGTGGCAGACGACGCGGGGCGAGGTGCGAGCGGGTGTGGCCTCGCGCGAGCGTGCGGGACGCGTAGGCGCGACAAGCAGGGGCTGCCGGGGGTGAGCAACGGCACGCAGGCGCGGCCAGGGCTCCGGGGCGCGGCGGCCGCGGCAGGGGAGCCGCACGGGGAAGCGGGGAGGGCCGGGGACGGTACGGCCGGCGCGGCAGGGCGCGGGCGACGGTGGTCGAGGCGGCGGGAGCACGGGGCCAGCGTCGCCGGAGGGAGAGGAGGCCGGGGACGGTCACGGAGGTCGCGGGCGCGGCGGATCCGGCGACGGGAGCAGAGGGGGAGGAGCGGGGCGATGCTCACGGTGGGGGGAGGCGCATAGGGTCTAGGCAGCGTGCTCGGGGGCGGCCGGGGACGACCGGCGAGGAGGAGGGCGGGGAGGCGTTCGGCGGCGACGGGCGGTCCGGCGTGTGGCGGCGGTGGTCTCCTCCCGATCCAGATCGGGGGAGAGGGGGGATATTTCGGGGGGGGGGAAGTGGGGGCTGTCGTTGGGAGTGGGGGGGGGGAAGGGGTGGATAAGGGAGAGGAGTGGGGGGGCCGACCTGGGCCGGCCTGGTTGGCCCGATGGCCAGCTGGGCCGCGGTCCAGCAGGGGGGGGGGGCTTCCCTCCTTTTGTTTTGTTTTTTTCCCTTTGTATTTTCTTTTATTATTTCTTTTCTGTTTAAAACATTTAATCCATTTAGCCATTTTATAAAAATATGTCTGTTGCACTATAATTACCTTTGTAATATTCGTCAACCACCGAACAATTTTATTTTAAATTTTGAAAACTTTTATTGTTTTCATCAATTTGAATTTTGAATTTGAACGGTTTCGAATTATTGCGAGGAAAGCAACAGTAATCGGGATGACGTGCCATGATTAGCGTGGGATTACTGTAGCAAGATTATCCGGGCGTTACAAATCTCCTCCACTACAAGAAATCTCGTCCCGAGATTTTAGGAGGTAGAAGGAAACAGTGCGGGGTATTCATCACGCAGGCGATCCTCGCGTTCCCAGGTGGCTTCGTCTTCAGAGTGATTTGACCACTGGACCTTGAAGAACTTGATCGCCTTCTGACGTGTGCGGCGTTCAGCTTGGTCGAGAATGCGGACCGGATGCTCTTTATAGGAGAGGTCCTGTTGCAATTCGAGCACTTCATGATCCACAGCTCGGATTGGGTCCTTGAAGCAACGGCGGAGTTGGGACACATGGAACACATCGTGAACCTGAGAAAGGTTCGGCGGAAGCTCCAATTGATATGCCACTTTTCCACGCCTCTCGAGGATAGTGAAAGGACCAATATAGCAGGGAGCTAGCTTGCCCTTGATCCCGAAGCGGTGAGCACCCTTCATTGGTGTAACGCGAAGATAGGCCTTCTCGCCAGGTTGATAGATCATGTCTTTATGATGACGGTCATAATTACTCTTTTGGCGTGACTGAGCAGTCTTGAGATTCTCGCGAATAATGCGGACTTGATCTTCGGCATCTTGGATAATATCCGGACCAAAGAGTGGACGTTCCCCAGTTTCTGACCAGTTCAGAGGGGTTCGGCACTTTCGTCCATATAACACTTCGAAGGGGGCCATCTTCAGACTAGCTTGATAGCTATTATTATAAGAGAACTCAGCATACGGAAGAGATTCCTCCCATTTCTTGCCGAAGGAAATAACACAAGCTCGAAGCATGTCTTCGAGAACTTGGTTGACACGTTCAACTTGCCCTTGTGACTGAGGATGAAAAGCAGTGCTGAAAGACAGATGAGTGCCCATAGCTTCTTGGAAACTTGCCCAGAATCTTGAAGTGAATAAACTGCCACGGTCTGAACTGATAACCAGTGGAATACCGTGAAGCGAAACAATTCTGGACATGTAGAGAGTTGCAAGCTGACTAGCAGTGATCGTTTCTTTGACCGCCAGAAAATGTGCAACCTTAGAAAGTCGGTCAATGACGACAAGAATAGCATCATTACCCTTTTGCGATTTGGGAAATCCAGTAACGAAGTCCATCTCGACATGGTCCCATTTCCATTCAGGAATAGATATAGGTTGCAGAGTTCCAGCAGGCCTTTGATGTTCTGCTTTGATACGACGGCAAACGTCACATTCAGCAACATAACGAGCAATGTCTTGCTTCATGTTAGACCACCAGAATCTCTGGCGGATGTCTTGGTACATCTTTGTACTACCAGGGTGGATACATAGAGGCGTATCATGAGCTTCTTTCATAACCTCCTGAGTCATATTCAGGTTTTCCTTCTTACACGGCACCACTAGGCGGCCTTTGAAGTACAAGGCGCCATCATCAGCAATAGTGAAGGATGAGGGACTTCCTTCTTTGAGGTCTTGCTTAATCTTGTAGACTTCAGAGTCAAATCCCTGCATTGTCTTTATGGTGCCCACGAGATCGGGTTCAACAGCCAGGGTATAGAGGGAACCCTGGGAAACAACACGGAGATTCATCTTGCGGAACTCCGGAGGAGGGGGAGCGAGTGCACCCGGAGGAACAATATGGAGGTTTAGCTTTCTGAATTCTTCAACAAGTGAGGGCTGAACTTTGTGAACCTGGAGGTGGTTGCAGTAAGACTTGCGGCTCAAGGCATCAGCCATTACATTAGCCTTGCCTGGGGTATAGGAAATACCCAAATCAAAGTCTGCAACAGTCTCCATCCATCTCTGCTGACGGAGGTTCAGGTCTGGCTGAGTAAACAGATACTTCAGACTTTGGTGGTCAGTGAAGATCTCGCAACGATTACCGAGTAGGTAATGTCGCCACTGTTTTAGTGCATGAATGACAGCAGCAAGTTCGAGGTCGTGAACTGGGTAGTTCTCTTCGTGAGGGCGCAATTGCCGAGAGGCATAAGCAACCACTTTGCGCTCTTGCATTAGGACACAGCCTAGTCCTTGACGGGAAGCGTCGCAGTAAATGACGAAGTCCTTCTTAGTATCAGGAGGAGCTAGTACTGGGGCAGAAGTCAACTTGTCCTTGAGTGCCTGGAAACTTTCCTGACATTTATCTGTCCATTGGAACTTGACGCCCTTATGCAATAGGTTAGTCAGAGGCCTGGCAATCTTGGAGAAGTTCTCGACGAATCGACGGCAGTAGCTGGCGAGACCGAGAAAACTTCTGACTTGCTTAACGTTCTTCGGAGGAGTCCAATCGAGAATAGCCTGAACTCGTTCAGGGTTAACGGCAATACCATCTTTAGAGATGACATGCCCAAGATAGGTTACTTCGGGAAGCCAGAATTCACATTTGGAGAACTTGGCATAAAGTTGATGCTCTCGTAGCTTTTCCAGCACGAGGCGAAGATGTTCAGCATGTTCCTCTTCGTTCTTGGAAAATACCAGAATATCATCCAGATAAACCACGACGAACTTGTCGAGGTAATCCATGAATATATAGTTCATCAGGCGAGAGAAGGTGGCTGGAGCATTGGTTAAGCCGAAAGACATGACGGTGTACTCGTATGAACCATAACGAGTCACAAAGGCGGTCTTGGGGATATCTTCCTCACGAACACGGATCTGGTGGTAACCCAACCTCAAGTCGAGTTTAGAGAACACTGATGAACCAGCCAATTGATCATACAGATCATTGATCCGAGGAAGAGGATACTTATTCTGAATGGTAGCTTGATTTATAGGACGGTAGTCTTGGACCAATCGGTTTGTCCCATCTTTCTTCTTGACAAAGAGAGAAGGTGCTCCCCAAGGAGAGCAACTTGGGCGAATGAAACCACTTCGAAGAGATTTATCGATTTCCTCCTTAAGCTCAAGGAGTTCATGCGGCGGCATCTTGTAGGGTCGCTTGGCTATAGGAGTGGTGCCTGGTTTCAAGTCGATGACGAATTCGACAGCTCTAGCAGGGGGAATCCCTGGGAGTTCTTCAGGAAAGACGTCTAGGAATTCACGCACGACGGGAATGTTTTCAATGCCCTCGAGTGGTGCAGCGTTCAATGCGTTTAAGGCATAAAGTCTGGCCTCGGCATTCCGAACCAGATGAGCATCGTAGCTAATTATTTCATCAGAAGGGTGTAGCAGATGGACGGTCTTAGTGGCGCAAACGATAGAAGCAGTATGCGCCTTTAACCAATCCATTCCCAGAATGAGGTCAATGTTAGACGACTTCAGTATAATGGGCGAGGCACGAAACTCCAACCCTTCGATTTCCACAGGGACGTCAATGCCAACCATGGAGGTCTGACATTGTCCCGCGGGGGTTTTTACCACTACCGAAGTGTTCATCTGCTCAAATTTAACATCGTGCTTGTATGCAAATTCTTCTGACATGAATGAATGCGATGCACCTGTATCAAATAAAACGGATGCTGGTACTGAATTTACGAGGAGTGTACCCATCACAGTAGCAGGCTGGTCTTGAGCTTCATTCAGATCAATGTGGTTGGCATGAACACGGCCATAAGACTTGGCATTGTTGTTGCGGGCCTGGTTGTTTCCACGGCCAGTAGCTGGAAGGGCCAGTTGATTCTGATTCTGAAAGCAATCCCTAGCACGGTGACCTGGTTGACCACACTTGTAGCACAGGCCATTATTGGGAGTGGGAACAGGAGCTTGGGGTGGCGGAGCTGGAAGCCTTGGCTGCCTAGTTGGAGCAGCCGGCAGACGAGGTGCAGCGTAAGACTGCCTTGGGGCTGGTGCATTTGGACGGTACATGCTGTTCGGGATCCATATCTTACGCTTCTGCGAGGGCGGGCCCGAAGATGAGCCCGTGTCACGGTTGCGCCTTTGAGAGCTCTGGTGTTCTTGCAGACCAGTCTCAACATTGATGGCCTTATTCACCAAGGTGGCGAAATCGGCAAAGTCATGCACTAGAAGTGCGAGCTTGATGTCAGCTTGAAGGCCTTCACGGAACTTCTCCTGTCTGCGAGCATCAGTTGCAATGTCTTCTTCAGCATAGCGGGATAAGTCCAGAAACTCCCGCTGATAAGCTTCAACAGTCTTGTTGCCTTGGGTGAGGTTGCGAAACTCACGCTTCTTCCTGTCCATGACTCCCTGAGGAATGAAGCGGGCACGGAAGGCAGCCTGAAAGTCTGGCCAGGAGATGATTGTCCCAACTGGCAGAGTACGCCTGTGGCTGTCCCACCATTGAGCTGCGGGTCCCTTCAGGAAGAAGGAAGCAAAAGTGACATAGCTGGCAGGGGCTACATCAGCAGACTCCATCTCATAGGTGATGTCACGGAGCCAGTCATCAGCATCCAGCGGCTGGGTTGAGCTGCGGTACACACTTGGGTTGAGGCGTATGAAATCCTGCAGAGTTGTTGTGTTTGGATGCTGGTTCATATTGGGGCGAGGAAACTGAGCCATCATGTTTTCCATGAACTGGCGATTCATCTCAAGCTGTTGGATCATACCAGCCATGTACTCAGGCGGTGGTGGGAAGTTGCCACCACGACCACGACCAGCTGGTCTAACCATCCTGCTAATATATAACAGGGGTAGTTCAGTATTGAGAAATTTGCATAGACAAGAGTCATTCATGATGAAACATGCATAATGAAAGGAGCACGACAGATACCACATAGATAGTCGGCATAACTTACAAAAGGGGTCGGACATAGAGTTCAGTACACAGAGTTCAGTACATAGATTAAGTCATCATAGGCGGCACGCAGGCTCGCGAGTGCATCTAAGACTAATGAGCAAGACTACATCAGTCCCAGGAGGTACTGTGAAGGTAGCTGTAACCTGACAGCTGGTAGTGAGGCAACGGATAGTCCTCCACGTCAGTGGCCTGGGGGCCGCGGATACTCTGGTGTAGAACCCGACGCTCAGGTGGCAGAAGAGGACCAAGTGCGGGAGAGTAGCCTCCCACCTCTGGCCATCCGACACCGTGGGGCATCACGGTCCTGGCTGGGTAGATCGCAGAACGCGGCAGCTGTCCAGACCGGACAAAGGGGTGCAACCGCGTCAGAGCCCTGTAAAGGTGCTGACGAGTGGTGTACAACTCGTGGCGAAGAGCTCTGTTAGCTCGGTCCAGCCCATCAGCATGCAGAACCAGGCGCTGATGGTGGAAAGGCTCTCGGGTGACGGTGGAGTAGGCGGCAGTGTAGTATCCCTCCGCACCAACGTCAGATGCGATAGGAATGTGCCTGAAAGGGGAAGTGTCCAATGCCTGATACTCTCCACGAAGACGTGTCAGAGCAGCATGAGCCGCATCGTGGACTGCCATCTCGATGGTCACTCCAACACCATGAGCGGTGTGCAGCACGGTAGTGGACTCATACTCCCGAGAGTAGAGGTGGACGATGGCACGGTACTGCTCCTGGTTAAAGTCCTGGTACTCCTCGTAGACGGTGTACTCAGGGTGCCAGCGATAACCCAGATAGGTCATCATATCAGCTAGCACAGCAGGTGATCCTGAGGCACCAATGGCCGCAGTGTGGCGCACGACCTGCCTCGTGGGTTCCATCTGAAAACAAAGATGTTTCAATGGAGTCAAATGACAACATGGGCACTATTCAAAATGCTATCCTACAGAATAACTATGGCTTATCCAACTTCGGGGTGAACGTGGTAACGGGATCCTAATGTTAGAGTTAGTAAATTCGTTTAACCCGAGTAGAAAAGAGTTCAGAGTCCCAGAGTAAAGGTCGAGGAGTAAAAGATCCTAGTACCACCCGATGGCGACGTGGGCCCGTAAGGCACACAGCCAAGTTAGTAAAAGTTTTTGTAATGTCTAGACTCGACTTCGGCCAAGGAGTGTGGAAGGGGGATTCCTACAGGCAGTCGGCTCTGATACCAACTTGTGACGCCCCCGATTCAATCGTACACTAATCATGCACGCAAATGTGTACGATCAAGATCAGGGACTCACGGGAAGATATCACAACACAACTCTACAAATAAAATAAGTCATACAAGCATCATAATACAAGCCAGGGGCCTCGAGGGCTCGAATACAAGTGCTCGATCATAGACGAGTCAGCGGAAGCAACAATATCTGAGTACAGACATAAGTTAAACAAGTTTGCCTTAAGAAGGCTAGCACAAACTGGGATACAGATCGAAAGAGGCGCAGGCCTCCTGCCTGGGATCCTCCTAAACTACTCCAGGTCGTCATCAGCGGGCAGCACGTAGTAGTAGGCACCTCCGGTGTAGTAGGGGTCGTCGTCGACGGTGGCGTCTGGCTCCTGGACTCCAGCATCTGGTTGCGACAACCAGAAAGAAAGGAAAGGGGAAAAAGGGGGGAGAAAGCAACCGTGAGTACTCATCCAAAGTACTCGCAAGCAAGGAACTACACTACATATGCATGGGTATATGTGTAAGGAGGCCATATCAGTGGACTGAACTGCAGAATGCCAGAATAAGAGGGGGATAACTAATCCTGTCGAAGACTACGCTTCTCGCAGCCACCGTCTTGCATCAAGTAGAAGAGAGTAGATTGAAGTCCTCCAAGTAGCATCTCCAAGTAGCATCTCATAGCATAATCCTACCCGGCGATCCCCTCCTCATATCCCTGAGGTAGAGCGACCACCGGTTGTATCTGGCACTTGGAAGGGTGTGTTTTATTAAGTATCCGGTTCTAGTTGTCATAAGGTCAAGGTACAACTCCAAGTCGTCCTGTTACCGAAGATCACGGCTATTCGAATAGATTAACTTCCCTGCAGGGGTGCACCACATTCCCCAACACGCTCGATCCCATTTGGCCGGACACACTTTCCTGGGTCATGCCCGGCCTCGGAAGATCAACACGTCGCAGCCCCACCTAGGCAAACAGAGAGGCCAGCACGCCGGTCTAAACCTAAGCGCACAGGGGTCTGGGCCCATCGCCCATAGCACACCTGCACGTTGCGTACGCGGCCGAAAGCAGAACTAGCCCCCTTAATACAAGAGCAGGCTTACGTTCCAATCCGGCGCGCGCCGCTCCGTCGCTGACGTCTGAAGTGCTTCGGCTGATACCACGACGCCGGGATACCCATAACTACTCCCACGTAGATGGTTAGTGCGTATAGGCTCGTAGCCAACTCAGATCAAATACCAAGATCTCGTTAAGCGTGTTAAGTATCCGCGAACGCCGAACAGGGCCAGGCCCACCTGTCTCCTAGGTGGTCTCAACCTGCCCTGTCGCTCCGCCATAAAGATCCACACAGAGGGCCGTCGGGACAAAGGTCCTTTCAGCCCCCAATCCGTGAATCACTCGCGGGTACTCTTCGAGCTGACCCGACTTTAGTCACCATCTGTATAGTATGTAAGTATGTATAGTATATACCCGTGATCACCTCCCGAGTGATCACGGCCCAATAGTATAGCAAGGCAGACTGACAAGAATGTAGGGCCAATGATGATAAACTAGCATCCTATACTAAGCATTTAGGATTGCAGGTAAGGTATCAACAGGTGTAGCAACAATGTCAGGCTATGCATCAGAATAGGATCAACGGAAAGCAGTAACAGGCTACACTACTCTAATGCAAGCAGTATAGAGAAGAGTAGGCGATATCTGGTGATCAAGGGGGGGGCTTGCCTGGTTGCTCTGGCAAGAGAGAGGGGTCGTCAACTCTGTAGTCGAATTGGGCAGCAGCAGCGTCGGTCTCGTAGTCTACCGGAGAGAAGAGGGGGAAGAAACAATGAATACCAAGTAAACAGATGCATATCGATGCATGACATGTCAAGAAGCGATGCTAGGCGTGCCCTAACGTGGTATAAGGTGGTACTGGTCAAGGGGGGAATCATCCGGGAAAGTATTCCCGGTGTTTCGTGTTTTCGGGCAGACGAGCCGGAGGGGGAAAGTTGCAGGTTCGATAGGTTAGGGGGTGTGGTGGACGAACGGACTGCGTTTCCGGAATCGTCTCGTCGTTCTGAGCAACTTTCATGTTGAAAATATTTTAATCCGAGTTACGGATTAAAAGATATGATTTTCTAAAGATTTTATTAATTTCTGGAATTTATTTAATTATTTAATTAATTCGAAAAATGGATTTATGACGTCAGCATGATGTCATGCTAACATCAGCAGTCAGCAGGGTTGACTTGGTCAACCTGACATGTGGGTCCCGTGGGACCCACCTGTCATACTCTATTTAGGTAACTAGGGTTTAGGCTAAACTAATTACTGTTTAATTAGACTAACAGGTTAATTAGATTAATTAAGTAGGATTAATTAACTTAATTAATTTAGTCAATTAATTAATCATTATTATTATTATTATATTTTTTAATTCTTTTTTTTAATTCTTTTTCTCCTTTTTTTTAACAGGGGCATGGGGGCCACGGGGCAGTGGCCCAAGGGCCAAACCGGGTGCGGGCGTGCGGTTACCGGGCACAGGGGCTCGCGGGTGCGAGCGTTCATGCCCGAGGCCCCATCCAGGCGCGACAGGGAGAAGGCCCCTGGGGCGCGGCGAGGTCGCCGGCGACGGGGAAGCCGGCGAGCGCTTGCGGGGTGGCAGACGACGCGGGGGCGAGGTGCGAGCGGGTGTGGCCTCGCGCGAGCGTGCGGGACGCGTAGGCGCGACGAGCAGGGGCTGCCGGGGGGGAGCAACGGCACGCAGGCGCGGCCAGGGGCTCCGGGGCGCGGCGGCCGCGGCAGGGGAGCCGCACGGGGAAGCGGGGAGGGGCCGGGGACGGTACGGCCCGGCGCGGCAGGGCGCGGGCGACGGTGGTCGAGGCGGGGGAGCACGGGGCCAGCGTCGCCGGAGGGAGAGGAGGCCGGGGACGGTCACGGAGGTCGCGGGCGCGGCGGATCCGGCGACGGGAGCAGAGGGGGAGGAGCGGGGCGATGCTCACGGTGGGGGGAGGCGCGTAGGGTCTAGGCAGCGTGCTCGGGGGCGGCCGGGGACGACCGGCGAGGAGGAGGGCGGGGAGGCGTTCGGCGGCGACGGGCGGTCCGGCGTGTGGCGGCGGTGGTCTCCTCCCGATCCAGATCGGGGGAGAGGGGATATTTCGGGGGGGGGGGGAAGTGGGGGCTGTCGGTGGGGAGTGGGGGGGGGGAAGGAGTGGATAAGGGAGAGGAGTGGGGGGGGGGGCGACCTGGGCCGGCCTGGTTGGCCCGATGGCCAGCTGGGCCGCGGTCCAGCAGGGGGGGGCTTCCCTCCTTTTGTTTTGTTTTTTTTCCCTTTGTATTTTCTTTTATTATTTCTTTTCTGTTTAAAACATTTAATCCATTTAGCCATTTTATAAAAATATGTCTGTTGCACTATAATTACCTTTGTAATATTCGTCAACCACCGAACAATTTTATTTTAAATTTTGAAAACTTTTATTGTTTTCATCAATTTGAATTTTGAATTTGAACGGTTTCGAATTATTGCGAGGAAAGCAACAGTAATCGGGATGACGTGCCATGATTAGCGTGGGATTACTGTAGCAAGATTATCCGGGCGTTACACTAATGCATAATATCATATATAAGTATCATGTAGTACTCTATTTATTGTCATGCATGACACAAAGTAATATAGCATTTATTATGATACGGTATCATGATATGATACTCCACCCTCTTTTTCTTCATTTAATGCTACGACACCTCATTAAAATTGTCTAGTTGACATGCATGATACTAGCTACTCCCTCCGTCCCATAATATAAGACGTTTTTTGACACTACACTAGAGTCAAAAAAACGTCTTCCATTATGAGACGGAGGGAGTATAATACTACCATTACGACCAGCCTAATGAGGAAATAATGGCATGTGGTAACATAACTAGTTACTGTAACATCACACATACCAAGACAAGATAAGTTTACAACCTAATAAATTAAGTGTGAATGACACCACATATATGTTACTCTCCACTATATCTGGCCATGGGCTGGGCCGGGCCGGGCTTGGGCCGGGCTTGGGTCGGGCCTAAAAAAGCCCACTGCAGAAAACTGAGGCCCAGGTCCTCCCAGATCCTACCATTGGGCCTACTTTTCAAGTCCAAGCCCGACCCATCTGGTGAAAAGCCCTGAGAAGCCCTTAAGGCTTAGGGCCATGGGTCAAGCCTCTTCCTTAAAATTACAGTATGCCAAGCCCAAGCCCATGCAGGCCCTATTGGTGGGCTCAAAACTCAGTCCCAAGCCCGGCCCATGGGCAAGCCCATCGGGCCTAGGCCCTGTATTTTAGGGCCTGGCCTGGGTGGGCCGACAGGGCCGGGCCTGGATGGCCAGGACTACTCTCCACAATAGAGGTAGTAACTTAGATTAGTAACATTTGCATGTTATTAATCTAAGTTACTACCCATTGTGACTGGTCTAACTTGCAGAATAACCGCGTTCCTAATTTTGTTGACACTTCCACGTTTGTATAATTAATTAACTGCATGGCCAGGACTCAACCTTTCATCCTTTCAGCAAAAGGCAAACCAACGGCCCAGATCAGACAAACTTTTCCCCTTCCTCTCTTCTCCTTGCTGACGAAGCATCCTCCTCGCGGTTTCTCACAGTCACATGAGTCTCGTCCCCCAACAAAATCGATTGCAATTAGAAAATCAATTAAGAATACCCGTAAATTACCAAACACGCGCTGCCACCGACCGATCGAGCCACCGACCCCCAGAAGTTCCACCGAAATTCCCCGTCGACCACAGCAGCGGAGGGGCTCCCAGATCTCGCCGGCGCGGGCACCGGCGGACGAGATGTCGCTCAACATGAAGACGCTGCAGCAGGCGCTGGCCAAGGCGTCGGCGGTGATCGAGAAGACGGTGACCACCACGGTGCAGGAGGTCACGGGCCCGCGGCCGCTGCAGGACTACGAGCTGCTCGACCAGGCGGGCTCGGGCGGCCCGGGGCTCGCGTGGCGGATCTACACGGCGCGCCCGCGGGACGCGGCGGCATCCACGCCGTACCCCGTCGTCTCCGTTTGGGTGCTCGACAAGCGCGCGCTCTCCGAGGCGCGGGCGCGGGCCGGGCTCTCCAGGGCGGCGGAGGACGCGTTCCTCGACCTCGCACGCGCTGACGCAGCGCGCCTCGTGCGGCTGCGTCATCCGGGCGTGCTCCACGTCGTGCAGGCGCTGGACGAGACCAAGGCCGCCATGGCCATGGTCACTGAGCCGCTCTTCGCCTCCGTCTCCAACGCGCTCGGGTGCCTCGACAACGTGGGCAAGGTGCCCAAGGAACTCAAGGGCATGGTACCGACATAGCACTCACGCCTTTGTTTGATCTTCATCATTCCTGGATATCTAGCTTTGCACCTTCGCAATTAAGTGGATGCTATGGAGGCTAGAGTTTGTGAAATTGGCGATTTAGTTCAAGTATACTGGTAGTATCAGTGTGGGTATTGTTACATTACTCACTGGTAGTAACTAGTGATCAGTCACCGCCAGCAAGCAAGTTCAGGTGATCAGTGTCTGTTTTCATATAGACGAGAGTGAGAAACTGATAGTTTTGCCCAATTTGGTCCATTATTTAGCACCATGGTGAATGCCCAGTGTAATCCATGATATCGAATGTGTCATTTCAGTGTTGTATCCGCAAATTTCACCAAGTGGAATCACCTATGTTTTTAAAACTTCACAACAAGCCCTTCTTCACATTAACTTCCTTTAGTGGGTTCATTTTACTGAAATCGTGAAGTCCTGTGGCATTTCTCCAGTCTTGTTACTTCTTATGCACTATTTATAAAAATCTCGTGGCATCATTTTACCCCAGGGTGGCTCCGCCATTGACATGTGGTAGGAACATACGAGATTAACATGATTGACTTCACTAACAATAGGTTTGGGTCAGACTGTGTTGATTTCTTCTATTATAAAATTGTTAGTTTTTCAAGTGATATTTCAGGGAGTTAGATTGCTATCGAGTAAGCTTGTCAACCAATGCACTCGTAAATATCATCTGTGGTTGGGTCCTTGTAGAATTTTTCTTGCACGGAACTTGTGGGGTCAGTAGCGCATGACAATTGGTTGGTTTTCGACTCTACTATGGTTTGCTTATTTTCCGCCTGTGTTCCAGGAAATGGGGATACTGGAGATTAAACATGGATTGCTACAAGTTGCAGAGACGTTGGATTTTCTCCATAACAATGCCCATCTTGCACATCGAGCTATATCACCTGAGGTTGCAACTTAGCAGATTTCTTATGTTCACAGTTTCTGCGTGGTTTTATTTCCTGTAATTTATATATTTTGTTATGCACTCATCAGTATCCCCCGTCATTAAACTAGCTCTATTGTTCATTTGTACCATACTGTCTAGGCTGGCTGGCCATTATATCCTTCTGCTTTATACTTGCACTTAGTTACTCAGCAAAATCAGTTCAAACCTTCTCTAATGGTTAATACATATTATTGTCTTTATACTGATTATTTGCTAAATTTTCCGTTCTGACATCATGGTTGGTAGCACAGAGTTTAATAGTACCTGCAAATCATCCATCCCGTAGAAGGCTTGATTTTGTTTTCTGTTTCACGACAACTGTCCCTGGCATCAGGAGTCTCCTTTCAAAATAAACGTCTATCGAGGAAATAAAAGTAGTATCTTAATTCAGTACTTCACTTCTAAACCTCATTACTGCTTTAGAATAGGCTAAGTGGTTGTAGCCTACCATTTGTAGGGCCATGCATGGTCACTGCTAACTCTTTCTTAGATTAGTGTTCCATTTGTCTGTGCCAAAGGTAAGGTGAGGACAGTTATAAGAAACAATGGTAGCAGTTCTTAGTATATTCTACTGCCCTTGCATGCTTTTGATATTGCTGCTTATAAGCGTGTGCATGTCTAAACTTCTATGCTGTAATAACTTGGTCTCTTTTGCAGACGGTCTTTATAACTTCAAGTGGATCTTGGAAGCTTGGAGGTTTTGGTTTTGCTCTTTCTGTTGACCAAGCCACAGGTGGTTTGGCATCATCGCAGCAATTCCATTATTCGGTTAGTACTTATGACATTGTACTTCGTGAGTAATGTGCTGATTTGTTTTACCATTTTGGATATATTAACCAGTTGGCATCTTCTTTCTTTGAGCCATAACAGAGTATTTCGATAGAATTGTTTAGTATTCTCTTAAGTCCTAGCTATGTAGATTGCAATGGAGCACAGCACTAAATTGGACAGAAATTCTCTCTATTTATCTGCCATATAATTTTTCCTAGTCATGAATATATATTTTCCACATTACCCGTCAAATATGTGCTACAACTTCTGCAGTGTTGCTTAAGGTATTTGCAGATAACATGGACTTGCGTAGCTCTATAACCACTTATATGCTGCGGTCGACAGAAACTGTCATTTAATTTGGTCAGAATGGTTCTGTGAACAGCTAAACATCATTTGCGACTAAGCATATTCTTTGCACACTTGCTATTTTTTGCTGATACTTTCGCTGTGATTAGCAAAGTAAATAAGAATCATAACCTCTTTATATCCTTGATTGCTCTTTAGGACTATGATGTCGAAGATACAGCTTTACCTCTTCAACCATCTCTGAACTATACTGCACCAGAATTGGTCCGCAGTGGTGATTCTAAAGTAGGCTCTACCTGTGACATATTCAGTTTTGGATGCCTGGCTTACCACTTAGTGGCTCATAGACCACTTCTGGATTGCCATAACAATGTGAAAATGGTATGTCTTTAATCTGGCACATGCTTTGTCAAAATAGAATGTATTTAATTTGGCTCTACCTTTGACTTATGCTACGGTTGCATGTGCAGAAAATATACTGACATGTCCCCTGTTATTGCAGTATATGAATTCATTGACATATTTAACAAGTGAAGCCTTTTCTAATGTTCCTACTGATCTGGTGGCTGATTTGCGAAATATGCTATCAGTTGATGCAGCATCACGCCCTAGTGCGATGGCCTTCACAGGTAAAGTATCGGTTGTGTTTTCCTAATTTGGTGTATAAGTGCTTGTAGAATGGAGTTTCTGGATGTTGTCACTAATGGTGTTAACTGCTGACAGCACTAAAAGTAGGTTGAAATGCTTTTGATACATTACCCTTACCCTTTTCCTTCTTACAGGCTCTTCTTTCTTCCGGCATGATACAAGGTTGCGGGCTCTTCGTTTCCTTGACCATTTGCTTGTATGTATTTATGACTCCTTCCATTTCTCCTAGATAAGTTTAAACCTTTTGAGTTTCACTGCTATGTGTATCAAGCTTTCTTCTGCTTTCTTCTTTGCAACCTGAGAATCACAACTGACCAATTTAAGCTTCAGTTACTTGCTAGACTGTTAGCTGCAGATGGTTCTGATGTTTATAAAATATCCCTTTCAGGAGAGAGATAACATGCAGAAGACAGAATTTCTGAAAGCATTAACGGATATGTGGAAAGACTTTGATTCCCGAGTTCTTCGATATAAAGTATGTGCAATCCATTCTCTCTACTTTGTTTCAGTTCAGAGGAGCTGTAATTACGTATGTCCAATAAAAATCTTTACTTGCTCTTTCGTGCCTTTCTCAGATGCATGATAAAACTTTATTGCTTAAACGGCCATAAACTGCTCAAACTCTATAAAGTTTCCATTTCGTCAAGTATCCAGTGCTCAACTTTCCTTGTGGCCTGAAGCTCCGTTCAAAACGAAAGAGCTAATTTTGAGGGTGTACTTGTTTCCTGAAAAATGTTGAGGCTGCCAACAACTAAAGGTTGTAATATGATAAACAAAGAAAAAAAATGTCCACACCTCAAATTCCTGGCTTCTATGTTACAGAACTGAATTGGTTCATTCATTGGTCCATCTGAATTCCAAATTTCTTGTCCCCTATTTCAGTAAGTTTGTTAATGATGTGTGTGATTAACTTTAATTTGCACATGGTGTTCATCTGAACCTTACTTATTCAATTAAATATACATGCATTGTAATGCTCAGTTGATAGATTTTCTTTTTGATAGCTGACTCTCATTTTTTGACCAGGTTCTTCCACCTCTTTGTGCCGAGCTACGTAATATGGTCATGCAGCAGATGATTTTGCCCATGGTTCTGACAATAGCAGAATCACAGGTACTTCTCCTAAAAAAACAGTACATGATACCATCTTTTATTTATTGATTATTAGCTAACAGCAAGATGTTATGGTTAATTAATTCTAACAACTAGCACTTAGCTCAACCTTGTATCTGCTTACCTGGCTAGTTTCTTATATCTACGTACATGTGTTGTAACCTCTCTTTCTGTGGTTTAGCTCATTCTTGATTCAAAGCATGCTAACCTACCAGAATTGGATTATCCCGTATGACACCTCAATTTAAAATAGCTCTTAGTTATTGAAAGCAATGAAATTTGAAGCTATGCTATGCTGCATTTTCTTTAGTAATACCAACTTCTGAAGATCATTTTTTCTGCCCTCTTTCTGTTCTGCAGGATAAAGATGACTTTGAACTTTCAACATTGCCTGCTCTTGTTCCAGTATTTACTTCAGCATCAGGTGAAACTCTTCTTTTGCTTGTGAAGCATGCCGATCTCATTATTAGCAAGGTAATCATGTATATTTATGAAGTAAACTAATTCTGATTCTTGTTTTAGCCCTGTTAGGTTTCGCTATGATTGAATGCAATGTTTATCTTGATCCCTGAAGGATCTTTACAAACTAAAGTTTAGTGGAATCTGCCATTTGTGTTTGAGACCCCTGCCATTATTAACTTATAGTTGCTGTGTCCCCCGTTGCAGGCCACAAACGAACATTTGATATCACATATCCTTCCTATGCTGGTACGGGCTTATGATGATACTGATCCCCGTCTGCAGGAAGAAGTTTTGCGACGAACAGTAACACTGTCTCGACAACTTGACATGAAGGTTAACCTTGTTTTTTTATTTGCTAAATTGAAGAACAGCCATTGAGTTCACCATCAAGGAATTATTTTTTCTATCGATTGCTTGGATTATGTCTCTGATGATGGATGAGCTTACCAAGTTATTATATGAATAATAATCCACATTATGTGTTTATTCATTATTTTTGTGAATAATGCATCTACATTATGTATTCATGTGTTGGTTTCTTCTTGCAGCTACTGAAACAGTCTGTGCTGCCACGCGTGCATGGATTAGCTTTGAAAACTACAGTTGCTGCGGTATGCACAGCATATGATTTGATTCCAGTAATTTATCTATTAACATTAATCGGGTCAATATGCTTATGCAACAAACGACCATAATAATAACGCTCTTGATGAATGGCTAGGTTATATAAAATATTTGAGACTAAATTGCCGTCTTCATTCCTGTTTTAGCAGACACATTCGCACACGAAAAGGAAAATATAAGGATAAGGGCCATGACATAACGAAATATATGATTTTTCTTGTGTACAGTGTACTCATGCCCTTTGTCATGCATTATCTGTCTTCTGCTTCGTATCTGCTCTGTTTTTAGACATTTTACCGTCATTTATTACAATATTAACAATGCTGGTTTTCTGCTCAAATTCATGACAATGATGTGAATAGTCCTTTCTAAGTTGCTCTGGACATTATTGATTGCTGAATTAAGGTTTACCTAGCAATATATAGTGATGCAGAGTTTATATTTAGTGGTGTAGGATTGCGGGGTACCGCATCTGTTGGGCCTTAGTTTACTTCACATGATTGTTCTATATCACGACACTGTTGGGTATTGCTGAATTAAGACATACTCAATTTTTCCAAATATCTGCTGGTTGCTACTGCCTCTGAACCTCATTTTCTAGAAGGCAGCATTGTGTACCCTATATCGTTTCATAAGTGTATGTGCTTTCTTATGATCGTAAGTGCCCTGCAAATGTAGGTGCGAGTAAATGCTTTGCGCTGTTTAGGAGATCTTGTTCCATCGTTGGATAAAACAGGTATAGTAGAGATCTTGCAGACTCTTCGGCGTTGCACAGCTGTTGACCATTCTGCCCCAACCCTTATGTGCACCCTTGGAGTTGCTAATGCGATTTATAAACAGGTTACCCTTGATATGTTTGTTCACTATCGCTGAACTTCCTGCACTCCTTGCCAATTTATTTACCTTCTACCAGTACCTTATGTAACTAAATTCTCATTAATCCAGTGTGGTGTTGAGTTTGCTGCGGAGCATGTGGTTCCTCTAGTCTTCCCATTGCTCACGGCACAACACCTGAATGTACAGCAATTTGCCAAGTATATCCTATTTGTCAAGGATATCACAAGGTACCAGTTACTATATTCAATCAATCAGTTGTACTCTCTCCATGGAGCAATTAATTTATCAACTAAACTACCGTGTGCTTCTACAGCAAGATTGAAGAAAAGCGTGGCGTGACAGTTACGGATAATGGGCATACAGAGGTAAAAGTATCGCCTTCAATCTCAAATGGGATTCATTCTAAGCCAACTTCAGGAGGCCTGGGACAAACTGGACAAATGCCAGCTGCAAAGAGCACTTCTTGGGATGAAGACTGGGGCCCTACTAAGAAAACCAGTGCCCCGCCACTCTCTTTTGATTCTAGTGCTCAAACAAAGCAACCCTCAAAAGACCCTTTTGATTTCAGTACCCAAACAAACCAACCCTCGACACTTCCCTTCGATCTTAGTACTCAAACGAAGCAGCCATCGACAGTCACTCAGGTTGCAGCATCTACAATCCCGTCTGCACAACCACTTCCATCTCTGCAATCTCTTGCACCTAGTTCAGGACATCAAACTTCTGGTTCATGTGTTCCTGTTGACATTGAGTGGCCTCCTAGAATGAGCACATCATCTGACTTTAATGCACCATTCTCAGCTAACAAGGATAGTAAATCTGGAGGGCTGTCTAACGATGGGGTTGATGATGTTGATCCTTTTGCCGACTGGCCCCCCAAACCAAGCAGCGCAGCCAGCATTTCAGCAGTGGAGCGCCTGCCAAGCACAAATCAAAGTATTTCTGGGTTGAATACAGGGAACATGGGGTTTGGTGGTAGCAGTACTTCGCTTGGACAAATGAAAACAAACCAGGTGAGTTGGTCAGCGATACCAAACAATACAAATATAATGGGCATGAATTCAACTACCAGCTATTTGAACCAAGGCAACTCATCTCTGGGATATGGAAATCCGATTGGAGGACCGAGCTCAGGTCTCTCCAATGCAGCTAGTTCCATTGCAGGCCAGAGCATCAGGCAACCAAAATCTGATTTTGGTTCACTATCACAGTTATCCAGTGGCACACAGGGCCCACCCAGGCTTGCCCCTCCTCCATCTGCTGCTGTTGGAAGAGGGCGTGGTAGAAATCAAGGGCAGTCAGCCCTCTCCCGAGCATCACGGACTCCCAATTCCAATGTTTCATCAGAGCAGCCACCTTTTCTTGATTTACTGTAGCAAATACAGGAGTGTCCATGTTCTTCGTTCTGCAAACGGCACTGGATAGCTCACATCGTTCAAGCCTTGTATATGATGAGCATTACACTTTCCTGAAACATGGGTCAGTGGAAACTGGGTTGCCTTTGTTGTTAGCCCCAAGGAAGCTGCTTCAGGAAAGGGCCTTCCTGTGGTTAGAGAATGTATTCTTGCTTAGGGTTTTCTCGATTTCAGCACTGAGGCCGTCTTTGGGGTGGTGAGGCAGCATTAATTTTATTTGTGTATATCTTTGTCCAGGCTCTGCTGTAATGTCTAGAGTTCACAAATGGTTGTGGTGATGTGAAATTTTGAATGTTGAGAATGTACCACCAGAATCCGATGGGCCTCGTGAAGGTGGAAACCTACACAATTCATTTATGCCGGGAAGGGCCCATGTCGTGTAATTGCCAAATTTGGGCCCATCTGTAACTCTGCCTGGAAAATGTGGGTGGAAACACTTGTTAAATGCTCCACTAGTTTCTTGTATTGTGATTATTACTGTCAAAGTGAATATGCTTATTTTCGCACATTGCCATCAAAGTGAACATGCTTATTTTGCACTTCAGTTCCCAACTAATTCCGCTTTGTTTAGAAATGTATCCTTGCCATGCCCAACCAAAAATGTTAGAGCATCTACAGCTGGACCGGGCAAATCCGGTCCCCTATACATTTGCAGACGTGTCCATGGACCATGACAACTAGATCATCTAACCATGACAACTAGATCATCTAACCCCATTGAATGAAAAAAATGAAATTTGATTTTCAGGAAAATTTTGGGTCATACCTCAAAAGTCTGCTTCCACAACAATGTCAAGCAAATCCTCAAATCCATACTAATGTCATGCAACGTTAAACTCAAGCACGTAGTTCAACGCACATATATCATAGGAAGTTCATACATGTCATCCGACTACCAAAATGGTGAAGTATCGAGCGAAAACGGCCATTCAGTGAAAACTATCCTTGTACGCCTTTGGATCACGAATGTATGGTATAGATCAGAGGTGGGAATCCCACCAACCACTTAACCACACTTTTTCTGAAAACACCTTGTCCGTACGTGCTAGCCTGGTAAGGGTTCAGAAAAAAAAAACAGATCGTGTTCAATCTGTGCCGCCATGGAGCCTCGTCCCGCGCCGATCGCCATGTGCGCTGGCCCTCGGGCGGACGTGTGCCCTAGCTCTCCAACGGCCCCATCCTTGAGCACTCTTCCTCGCCCTCCAACTGTTCCGTCCAGGAGCGCTCGCCCTCCGCCGACGGTGACCCCCCACCTTTCACCGGCCCTGACCATGATTCAGATGCTCGAATGTTAATTGATAACCTTTGGAAGGGGAAGAAAATCTACCAAGGGTTCTTCTTGAGTATGTTCTTGGTGATGAAAATCGGCTGACACATGTATTTTACTAGGAGATTATCATTTGCTAGGATTATGATGCAGTCCTGAATGACAACTTAGATGGCCTTGTATCTCTGAATATTTGTACTGACGCTCATTGGTACTTGTGCTGACATTTTGCTAGGAGACTATCATTTTATCTGTGAATATTTGTACTCTAGCTCATGTTTTGGGTGAATTTTAGATGGCCTTGTATCTCTGAATATTTGTACTGAAGCTCATGTGTTGGATGTATTTTAGATGGCCTTGTATCTCTAAATGTTTGTACTGAAGCTCATGGACACTTGTGTCAATATTTTATCAGGAGATTATAATTTTATCTCTGGATATTTGTACTAAAGCTCACTTGTTTGATGCATTTTAGATGGCCTTGAATATATGTGCAAGAATATTGTTTCTCATGGCAAACTGTTTCTTTTTACTAGCTAGAATTAGACAGGGGTAATAAGGCACAAGAGGTTAATTGATTAGTGTCAATTCCCGTTTACTGTAGCTGATGGATTAGTCAACTCAGAATTTAGCAATACGGAAGATGTTAACCACCAGTACATACATGGCATGTCACTGAATTCTAGCTGTCTGAATATTATCTCATGAATTTCAGTTATCACCGAGTACCAACATGCTTGGCATGAGTGGGTGTACAAATATACATAGATAACATCAGCACACGAATTTTTCAGTACACCGGCACTATGAATCAGGGTGTCAGTGAAGAATGAGCATGGATGTAAAAGAAGGAAAATCCTTTTATGTTATCCATGTCACTGAAATGTCAGAAAATATTTCTTGTACATCCACATGCATTCAAGTATTTTCTGTAGATCCACACTAATTCACATGCAGCAAAAGAACTACGGAGTAGGATTTATCTGCTCATCCACATTCACATGGAGCAGTTTTGAAGGGCAAGCAAGCCCCTGGGTCGCCGTTGCATGGATGCAGCGGCACGGGCCCACGTCAGCTCGCTCCGTCCGTCCCTCGTGTGGGGGCAGCGCCGGGTCGCCGTCGCATGGATGCAGCACTGCGGCCGCTTGGTCTCCCTCGCGTGTTTGTGAATCGCCGGGTCGCTAAGGTCGCCGCCGCGCGGAGGCATCACCATGGCCGTTGGGTCGTCGTTGCGTGAGCGAGCGCCGCGGCGGCCTCCAAGTCGCCGTCGCTAGGAGAACGGTGCTGCAGTCAATCGCCGTTGAATCGACGTGGCCTCCGGATCGCCCTCGCGGTTGGAGAAAAAGTAGGAAGGGGATAATTCCCCCAAAAAAATTCTTGAGCTACTTATTGTTAGTATAGAGGGTTCTCGGAAAAAGTGTGGTTAAGTGGCTGGTGGGATTCCCACCTCCGATCTGTACCATACGATCTGAAGGCCTACGCGGATAGTTTTCAAGTTTCACTGAACAGGCGTTTTCACTCGATACTTCGCCTACCAAAAATTAACATGTTCTACTAGTTATGAATGATACAACAATGGATGAATTTCACCCATGGCCGCCTTTGCCCTTGCCTTTGCTCTTGCCATCTTTGTTGCAGAAGTAGTTGTCAAAGGCACAATATGGATTGAGTCAGATCTACTCTTGCTGGAGTTGTCCGATCCATCACCGGCCTCCTACTCTTTTGGGGCAGTTCGAAGAGGGAATAGACCGCCCGATTTTGATCCTTTGCAAGTGCACGTGCAATCTGGGCTTGCCGTTTCGTGATGATGCGGGCACGAAGGGCTTCCTCGTGCCTGCCCAAGGTGGCATGCGACTCGGCCTGCGCGGCTTGCCACGCCCTCGTTCTCGTACGGTGGGCATGCTGGTGCTCCACAGGTGTTGGGTTGTGCCGCGTGCTGGTGTTGATCTCGGACTCGGAGTCCTCTGCCGCGGGGATGAGGCGCCATCACATGGGCTGTGTCGCCAACACGGGGATGTCGTTCCAGCGCCATGGTACCTCTAGCCAATGGTCAGCACGTCTGGCTCTGCCGCGGTAACGTGCCTCAAGCCATCGATGCCGCTGGATCCAAGTGTAATTTGCATAGGAAACCTGTCGGAGCGAGTCCAACTGCGGAGCTGGGATTTACTCCGAGGACAAGCGGAGAGCTAGCCGGACGACCAACTCCTCATTCCCGCATGGAATGAGGTCCCAGTCAATGGATCCGGAGATCTTTGATTCGGATCCACCGCGTGCCATGTCGGAGAGGAGCTTGGGAGCGGATTGTGAAAGTGAAGTGAAGTGTTTAGGGTTTGGTCCATGATGCAGATAGGGATGAATATTGATGGGGTCGGGTAGGTCACGTGGGCCGGATCTAACGCATCGGACGTGCCAGAATGTCCTTATATCTGCTCCACATATGACCTGGACATGAGGGATGTCGGTCAACATGGACGTTTGGGTTAAATTTGCCAGGTCCGGTTGAGTGACAATTTACTTTAGTAGCCGAGGCCGCCCGGACTTCAGGAGGACATAGGACCTCGGGTTGTAGATCCTCTTGCAACCCTAACTAGCTGTTGTGCCCTTAAGGAGAGCGCCTTGTATTTGTATTCTATGCACCCTTTTGCAACAATGTAAAATATTGGTTGTCTTGGTTGGCATGGCAGGAGTATTTCGGTTCCATTTCTGCCTGCCACTTGGAAGAGCACCATGCAAGTTCAGACGATTGTCTGTTGGGAAGCAAGCACCGTCCGGTCCCGTCAGGGGACAGGAGAGCTCAAGTTTTCCGTGTTGTTGCAGTAGTCAGTTGCATACACGTACAATGCATTCATGGGCCGCGACCTGCGAGGCAAGGAATACTTTGCACAGTACGCACGCGACGCACAAAAACAGGAGGCTACAAAGGGGATGGATGCAACGACGGGGGCATTCGATTCCTGGGTGGACATGTACCCAAATCTATATGTTTCTACTAGAGGATACCTCGCTCGTTGCGGCGGAAACTGGTTGCAATATATTCCAATGAGATTTTATTGTGTAGAACATAAATATTTAGATTAATAATATCATCTAATTATTCTATATTGTAAAACATTTTTTCCGTACATGATTGTGCATTGAGGTAGAATTTTTCCATGCAAGCATGCTTGCATTGCTAGTTGGGTGGAGCATGCAATTAAGAAAAATTGAAAAAATAATTGATGAGGCGGCATGTGTGGTGATGTGGCATATGTGCGTCTTGAGATAAATACGATAGTGCGGATCACATATGTATATACTCCCTCCGTCCTTAAAAGAGTGTACTTTCCAACTTTGTTGGAGGGCCAAACTATCTCAAAGCTTGACCGAGTTTGTCCAAAAATACATTAATGTAAACCAAATAGGTATATGATGAAAATATATTTTATCATGAATCCAATGCTATAAATTTGATGGCATAAATGTTGGTGTATTTTTGCATAAATAAAGTCAAACATACAAAAGGTTGACTTTCCAATAAAATTAAAAGTACACTCTTTGAAGGACGGAGGGAGTATAGGATATGTACTCCCTCTCTTCCGATTTAGAGAGATCATCAACCAATGTAGATTGTGAGTGGATGACACGACTTTTGTGGATACAACACTATCCAGTGAAATGTTCCTCACTTGTTCAACTCTTGAAGCAATTATTGCATTATCCTTCCTCTCATTGGACTTGCACACGATGCATGTAATTTCTTTTTCAAAGATCCAGCAAATTGCTGGCATTCATATATTAAGCAGGAAGCAACGGGAAAAATGTTAAACAGGGGGTGATCCTAAGATCAAAGGAAAAAATTTAGGAGGGAAAAGGCACAGAAGGCCGTTCATCTATGCAATACAACTTAGCCGATCCCTGCTAGTGGCTCTGCAAACGGTTGCTATAGGCATTTGGCACCTTCTTGACGCCACAACTTGATGTTTCGCCTTGCCGCCACTAGAACATCCTTCCTCTGGGCCACTTTGCCTCTGAATGTGCACTGGTGCTGCTCCAACCAGATTTCCGAAAGCATGAGAGTGACAATTGTCGTGATTCCCTTCCGGTTTGCCGTCACGGTGTTACTAATGATCCTCTCGACGATGTCCATTGAGTGGTTGAGGGAGGAACATAGGAGAGGGTGCACGGCTTGGCAGCCGTTCCACGTAGCCACCTTCTCCCAGATAGCCCTGAACAACTCACATTACCAGAATAAGTGAATTGAGCTTTCTAATTGTCTGAAGCAGAGCTGGCAGAAGTATTGGTTCTCCCATCCCCGTCTCTGCAGCATGTCGTTACACCACAGACGGTCTAGATGCAGCAACCACGCGAAGATCTTGAGACGTCCGAGAGACCAGGCACTCCAGAGAAGACATCCGAGAGCCCAGGCACTCCAGAGAATCGCCTTGAAAGGGGTCTTGATAGATCCTTGGAATTAGGCTTGATACGCTGATGACGCACTGTACTCCCCATTTTCCGTGAGCTTCCACTTAACCTCATCAGGTTGGCCCAGCCGGATTCACGCTCTGGAGGATCTTATCGATCTCTCCAAGCTCAAGAACTCCTGGAGCATGGGGTTTATGTTACCATGCGATAGGTCCTTGATCCAAATGTTGTCCCGCAGCGCCGCCTTTACAGTCTTGTTTTTCCTTCTGGAGTGTTTGAACAGGCGCGGGAAGGAAGTCTTGAAGGGTTAAGCGTTGGCCCAGGCACAACCCCAGAAGGTGGTCGTGCGTCCGTCCCCAATGGTGATCGTTGTCATTGCGCTGAACGCAGCCTTGTCTCTGTCATCACATGGTACTTCCATCCCCACCCACGGTCGATCTGGGTTCTTCCAAGAGTGCCATAGCCATCACAACCTTAGTGCCCTACTGAATTTCCCAAGGTTGAGAATGCCAAGCATGCCGTAATCTGTCAGTGAGAAAATTTGGACCAATTAACCTTGCACTTTTCGCCTGACAGTTCCTCGTCCTGCGCCCATAGGAATTTTCAACGGGATTTGTACACCTCCTTGAGGAATTTTTAGGTATCCGCAGCATTGTGATTGCAAACGTTGGCAGTGAGCTTAGGACTGCTCTGACGATAACCCTCTTGGCAGCGATGGACATCAGTTTTCCTTTCCATCCGGCAAGCTGAGCTTGAATCCTGTCCAGAATAAACTGCAGATGGACTAATCTGAGCCGCTTGATGGTGAATGGTAGGCCTAGGTATGTGAGGGGGAAGTTTGTGTGTTGACCGCCAAAACTCTGTAGAACCTGTTCCATATTGATATCAGAGCACCTGATCGGTGTGGCCATCGGCTTCTAGAGGTTAATTATCAATCATGTGGCTTCCCCAAAGCTGTGTACAATTTGCATGAGTGCTTCAATCTCGTCCTTGATCGGATTTGCAAAGATGACCGCATCATCCGCGTATAGGCTCACCCTCAGCTTAGTTTCTCTGCCCGACAACGGTTGGAGCAGACCTTGGTCGCCAGCAACTTGTAGCAGCCGGTGTAGGGGGGGGGGATCAATGGCAATGATGAACAACAGAGGGGCTAGGGGATCGCCCTGCCTCAATCCTTTGCGGTGCCAGACAGGCAACCCAGGTATACAATTAAGCATGAAGGAGGAGTATGAGGTGGATAGTAGCAGCGTCACCCAGCCCCACCAACGGGAGATTGAGCCCAACTGTTGCATGAGCTCAATCAGATAGGTCTAGGATATACTGTCAAAAGCCCTGGTGATGTCAAGTTTCAGCAGCACTTCCAGTGTGTTCATCCTGTGCAGTGACCCGACTCCATTCTGAACATACATAAAACTGTCTTGAATGCATTTTTACTTCATGAAGGCTGTTTGGGCAGGTGAAATAATCAGGTGGATGATCTTTGACAGGGGGATGGATAGCACTTTTGCAATGAGCTTGGCTATGGAGTGGATGAGGCTAATGGGGCGAAAATCTGATATTTTCAAAGCCCCGTCCTTCTTCGGCAATAAGGCAACAAGAACAGAATTGAAGTCACGGAGGTTTTGGCCAGCACAATAGTAGAATTGGTTGAAGGCAAGCGTAACATCTTCCTTGATTGTTGCCCAGCAGGATCTATAGAACACCCCATGGAAGCCGTCCAGACCCGGCGCCCTATCCATCGGCGAATCCTTGACCGCCTCCCATACCTCCTCCACTGTGAATGGGTTATCGAGGCTGGCGTTTGGGACGGTCGGCATTTGCAGCTGTTGCCAATTGAGAGTAATGAAGGAAATATGCCCTACAAGCAATAATAAAGTTATTATTTATTTCCTTATTTCATGATAAATGTTTATTATTCATGCTAGAATTGTATTAACGGGAAACTTAGTACATGTGTGAATACATACACAAAACAAAGTGTCCCTAGTATGCCTCTACTTGACTAGCTCGTTTATCAAAGATGGTTATGTTTCCTAACCATAGACATGTGTTGTCATTTGATGAACGGGATCACATCATTAGGATAATGATGTGATGGACAAGACACATTTGTTAGCTTAGCATCATGATCGTTACAGTTTCATTGCTACTGCTTTCTTCATGACTTATACATGTTCCTCAGAGTATGAGATTATGCAACTCCCGAATACCAGAGGAACACCTTGTGTGATCTCAAACGTCACAACGTAACTGTGTGATTATAAAGATGCTCTACAGGTGTCTCCGAAGGTGTTTTTTGGGTTGGCATAGATCGAGATTAGGATTTGTCACTCCGTGTATCGGAGAGGTATCTCTGGGCCCTCTCGGTAATGCACATCACTATAAGCCTTGCAAGCAATGTGACTAATGAGTTAGTTGCCGGATGATGCATTACGGAACGAGTAAAGAGACTTGCCAGTAACGAGATTGAACTAGGTATGATGATACCGACGATCGAATCTCGGGCAAGTAACATACCGATGACAAAGGGAACAACGTATGTTGTTATGCCGTTTGACCGATAAAGATTCGTAGAATATGTGGGAGCCAATAAGAGCATCCAGGTTCTGCTATTGGTTATTGACCGAAGATATGTCTTGGTCATGTCTACATAGTTCTCGAAACCATAGGGTCTGCACGCTTAACGTTCGATGACGATATGTATTATGAGTTATGTGTTTTGATGACCGAAGTTTGTTTGGAGTCCCGGATGAGATCACGGACGTGGCGAGGAGTCTCAAAATGGTCGAGACGTAAAGATCGATATATTGGAAGGCTATATTTGGACATCGGAAAGGTTCCGAGTGATTCGGGAATTTTTCGGAGTACCACGGAGTTACGGGAATTCACCGGGAAAAGTAATGGGCCTTATTGGGCTTTAGTGGAGAGAGGCGATAAGGGCCAAGAGGTGGCACGCCCCCCCCCCTGCCCAAACCGAATTGTACAAGGGGTGGGGGCGCAGCCCCCCTTTCCTTCTCCCTCTCCCTCTCTTTCCTTCTCTCCTACTCCGAATAGGAAAGGGAATCCTACTAGGACTTTGGAGTCCTAGTAGGACTCCCTATGCTTGGCGCACCCCCTAGGCTGGCCGACTCCTCCCTCTCTCCTTTATATACGGGGGGAGGGGAGCACCCCAAGGAGACACAAGTTTCTCTCCCAACCGTGTGCGGTGCCCCCCTCCACAGTTACACACCTCGATCATACCATCGTAGTGCTTAGGCAAAGCCCTGCGCTGGTAGCATCATCACCACTGTCGCCACGCCGTCGTGCTGACGGAACTCACCCTCGTCCTCAACTGGATTAAGAGTACGAGGGACATCATCGAGCTGAACGTGTGCTGAACGCGGAGATGTCGTATGTTCGGTACTTGGATCGGTTGGATCACGAAGACGTTCGACTACATCAACCGCGTTATTGAAACGCTTCCGCTGTCGGTCTACGAGGGTACGTGGACACACTCTCCCCTCTCGTTGCTATGCATCTCCTAGATAGATCTTGCGTGATCGTCAGATTTTTTTTTGAAATTACCGCGTTCCCCAATAGTGGCATCCGAGCCAGGTCTATGAGTAGATGTTATATGCACGAGTAGAACACAAGTGAGTTGTGGGCGATAGTAGTCATACTGCTTACCACCAAGGTCTTACTTTGATTCGGCGGTATTGTTGGATGAAGCGGCCCGAACCAACATTACATGATCGTGTTCATGAGACTGGTTCTACCGACGTGCTTTTGCACAAAGGTGGCTGGCGGGTGTTTGTTTCTCCAACTTTAGTTGAATCGAGTTTGACTACGGCCGGTCCTTGTTGAAGGTTAAAACAACACACTTGACGAAAAATCGTTGTGGTTTCATGCGTAGGTAAATACGGTTCTTGCTAGAAGCCCGTAGCAGCCACGTAAAACTTGCAACAACAAAGTCGAGGACGTCTAACTTGTTTTTGCAGGGCTTGCTGTGATGTGATATGGTCAAGGCATGATGTGATATAAATTGTTGTATGAGATGATCATGTTTTGTAACAAATTTATCGGCAACTGGCGGGAGCCATATGGTTGTCGCTTTATTGTATGAAATGCAATCGCCATGTAATTGTTTTACTTTATCACTAAGCGGTAGCGATAGTCGTAGAAGCAATAGTTGGTGAGACAACAACGATGCTACGATGGAGATCAAGGTGCTGCGCCGGTGACGATGGAGATCATGACGATGCTTCGGTGATGGAGATCATGAGCACAAGATGGTGATGGACATATCATGTCACATATTTTGATTGCATGTGATGTTTATCTTTTATGCATCTTATTTTGCTTAGTACGGCGGTAGCATTATAAGATAATCCCTTACTAAATTTCAAGGTATATGCGTTCTCCCTGAGTATGCACCGTTGCTATAGTTCTTCGTGCCGAGACACCACGTGATGATCGGGTGTGATAAGCTCTACGTTCACATACAACGGGTGCAAGCCAATTTTGCACACGTAGAATACTCGGGTTAAACTTGACGAGCCTAGCATATGCAGATATGGCCTCGGAACACTGGAGACTGAAAGGTCGAGCGTGAACCGTATAGTAGATATGATCAACATAGTGATGTTCACCATTGAAAACCACTCCATCTCATGTGATGATCGGACATGGTTTAGTTGATTTGGATCACGTGATCATTTAGATGACTAGAGGTATGTCTATCTAAGTGGGAGTTCTTAGGTAATACGATTAATTGAACTTTAATTTATCATGAACTTAGTCCTGATAGTATTTTGCAAATTATGTTGTAGATCAATATCTCACGTTGTAGATTCCCTATGTTTTTTATATGTTCCTAGAGAAAACTAAGTTGAAAGATGATAGTAGCAATGATGCAGACTGGGTCCGTGATCTGAGGTTTATCCTCATTGCTGCACAGAAGAATTATGTCCTTGATGCATGATACGTCTTCAACGTATCTATAATTTTTGATTGTTCCATGCTATTATATTACCCCTTTTGGATGTTTATGTGCTTTATTTTACACATTTATATCATTTTTGGGACTAACCTACTAACCAGAGGCCCAGCCCGTATTGCTGTTTTTTGCCTATTTCAGTATTTCAAAGAAAAGGAATATCAAACGGAGTCCAAACGGAATGAAACCTTCGGGAGCGTGATTTTTGGAACGAACGTGATCCAGAGGACTTGGAGTGCAAGTCAAGAAGCAGCCGAGGCGGCCACGAGAGGGTAGGGCGCGCCCACCCCTACAAGGTGCGCCCCCTGTCTCATGGGCCCCTCGGGCGGCCACCGACGTACTTCTTCCTCCTATATAAGCCTACGTACCCCGAAAACATCCAGGGAGCCAACAAAATACAATTTCCACCGCCGTAACCTTCTGTATCCGCGAGATCCCATCTTGGAGCCTTCGTCGGTGCTCTGCCGGAGGGGGAATCGACCACAGAGGGCTTCTACATCAACACCATAGCCTCTCCAATGAGTTGTGAGTAGTTTACCACAGACCCTCGGGTCCATAGTTATTAGCTAGATGGCTTCTTCTCTCTTTTTGGATCTCAATACAATGTTCTCCCCCTCTCTTGTGGAGATCTATTCGATGTAAACTCTTTTTGCGGTGTGTTTGTCGAGATCCGATGAATTGTGGGTTTATGATCAAGTTTATCTATGAGAAATATTTGAATCTCCTCTGAATTATTTTATGTATGATTGAGTTATCTTTGCAAGTCTCTTCAAATTATCAGTTTGGTTTGGCCTACTAGATTGATCTTTCTTGCCATGGGAGAAGTGCTTAGCTTTGGGTTCAATCTTGCGGTGTCCTTACCCAGTGACAGCAGGGGTTGCAAGGCACATATTGTATTGTTGTCATCGAGGATAAAAAGATGGGGTTTATATCATATTGCTTGAGTTTATCCCTCTACATCATGTCATCTTGCTTAATGCGTTACTCTGTTCTTTATGAACTTAATACTCTAGATGTAGGCAGGAGTCGGTCGATGTGTGGAGTAATAGTGGTAGATGCATGCAGGAGTCGGTCTACTTGTTGCGGACATGATGCCTATATACATGATCATGCCTAGATAATCTCATAATTATTCGCTTTTCTATCAATTGCTCGACAGTAATTTTTTCACCCACCGTAATACTTATGCTATCTTGAGAGAAGCCTCTAGTGAAACCTATGCCCCCCGGGTCTATCTCTTATCATATTTGCTTTCAATCTACTTTTATTTGCATCTATATTATAAAATACCAAAAATATATTTATCTTATCATACTATCTATATTTGATCTCTCTTTCACAAGTGGCCATGAAGGGATTGACAACCCCTTTATTGCGTTGGTTGCGAGTTCTTTGTTTGTTTGTGTAGGTGTGTGGGACTTTTGAGGAGCCTCCTACTGGATTGATACCTTGGTTCTCAAAAACTGAGGGAAATACTTACGCTACTATTGCTGCATCACCCTTTCCTCTTCAAGGAAAACCAACGCAAGCTCAAGACGTAGCAAGAAGGATTTCTTGCGCCGTTGCCGGGGAGGTCTTTGCTCAAGTCAAGCCATACCAAGTACCCATCACAAACCCATCTCCCTCGCATTTACATTATTTGCCATTTGCCTCTCGTTTTCCTCTCCCCCACTTCACCCTTGCCGTTTTATTTGCCCTCTCTTTCCCAATCTTTTCCTCTCTTTTCCGTTTGCCTTCCCGTTGCCCTGGCTGAATCAAAAAGAACTAAGGGCCCCTTCCTAGGTCCTGGTACCTTGGATAACCTCTCTATCCTCTCTAAGCTCATAAATAATGATGCTACAGAAAGACACACCGGGGTCACCAATGAGAGCTTGAATAATTTTGATGAGGATGACTCTGGAATTTTTCTTTATTTACTTGATGAGTCTTTAAAAGATGCTTGGGATAGGTTATTAAGGATTCGGGCTAGCTATGTGCCAAAATATCAAATCGTAGTCTACTTAAAAAGTTTCTATGTTGGCTTGCCCGCTTCTTTCAAACAAGTTTTAGGTTCTATTTTTGAATAAGGTTTTATTGAAGGGGATGCTATAGATACTTATGAAAAAATTAAAACCATATTTAGGCACCCTATGAATGATAAGGTTGAATCAACTACTCTCGTGTGCTTTTATCAAAATGAAATTATCAAAGAGATGAAGTCTAGCCTAGATGCAAATTTCCGTAATGTGCTTAATCTTACTTCATCCATTAATGGCAATGTGCTTACCCTAAATAGAAGAATGAATGCCATTGAAAGGAGAGCTTCTTCCTCCTTTCCGAGTGCCAAAGATGGCACTACTTAGATCTATCTTCGCTTTTATGCCTAGCTAGGGGCGTTAAACGATAGCGCTAGTTGGGAGGCAACCCAATTTTCTTTGAGTTTTTGTTTTTGTTCCTGTTTAGTAATAAATATTGCATCTACCTTCTGTTTACATGTGTTTTTATCTTTTAATTAGTGTTTGTGCCAAGTGGAACCTATAGGATAACCTATGATGATAGTTGATTTGATTCTGCTGAAAAACAGAAACTTTGCACGCACGAAATTAGTTTTGTTAAATCACAGAAACGTGATTTTGCGTTGATTCTTTTTTCTGCTGATCAATAGACAAATTTTCCAGGACTTCATATTTTGGTAGGATTTTTAAATTTTCAGAAGTTTGCGTTAGTTACAGATTGCTACATACTGTTTTGTTTTTGACAGATTCTGTTTTTCGTGTGTTGTTTGCTTATTTTGATGCATCTATGGCTAGTAAAATAGTTTATAAACCATAGAGAAGTTGGAATAAAGTAGGTTTAACACCAAAATAAATAAAGAATGAGTTCATTACAGTACCTTATGTGGTGGTTTTGTTTTCTTTCACTAACGGAGTTTATAAGATTTCCTGTTGAGTTTTGTGTTGTGAAGTTTTCAAGTTTTGGGTAAAGCTTTTATGGACTATGGAATAAAGGGTGGCAAGAGCCTAAGCTTGGGGATGCCCAAGGCACCCCAAGATATTCAAGAATAGCCAAAAGCCTAAGCTTGGGGATGCCCCAGGAAGGCATCCCCTCTTTCGTCTTCGTTCATTGGTAACTTTACTTGGAGCTATATTTTTATTCGCCACATGATATGTGTTTTGCTTGGAGCGTCGTGTATTATATTAGTCTTTGATTTTTAGTTTAACACAATAATCCTTGCTGTACACATCTTTTGGGAGAAGCCTACTTGATTAGAATTTGCTAGAATACTCTATGTGCTTCACTTATATCTTTTGAGCTTGATAGTTTTTGCTCTAGTGCTTCACTTACATCTTTTAGAGCACGGCGGTGGCTTAATTTTGAAGAAATTGCTAGTCTCTAATGCTTCACTTATATCCTTTTGAGAGTCTTTCAGAACATCATGGTATTTGCTATGGTTACAAATTTGGTCCTAGAATGATGAGCATCCAAGTTGGGTATAATAAAAACTATCATAGAAAGTGAATTGGATGCTATGATCAATTTGATGCTTGATAATTGTTTTGAGATATGGAGGTAGTGATATTAGAGTCATGCTATTTGAGGTGATTATGAAAAATACTTGTGTTGAGGTTTGTGATTCCCGTAGCATGCACGTATGGTGAACCGCTTTGTGATGAAGTTGGAGCACAATTTTATTTATTGATTGTCTTCCTTATGAGTGGCGGTCGGGGACGAGCAATGGTCTTTTCCTACCAATCTACCCCCCTAGGAGCATGCGCGTAGTAATTTGTTTTGATGACTTGTAGATTTTTGCAATAAGTATATGAGTTCTTTTGACTAATGTTGAGTCCATGGATTATACACACCCTCACCCTTCCACCATTGCTAGCCTCTCTTGTGCCGTGCAACTTTCGCCGGTACCATACACCCACCATATACCTTCCTCAAAATAACCACCATACCTACCTATTATGGCATTTCCATAGCCATTCCGAGATATATTGCCATGCAACTTTCCACCATTCCGTTCATATGACACGCATTACTTTTGTCATATTACTCTTTGCATGATCATGTAGTTGACATCGTATTTGTGGCAAGGCCACCTTCAGAATTTTCATACATGTTGCTCTTGATTCATTGCATATCCCGGTACACCTCCGAAGGCTTCATATAGAGTCATATCTTGTTCTAGCTTTGAGTTGTAATTCTTGAGTTGTAAATCCATAAAAGTGTGATGATCTTCATTATTAGAGCATTTTCCTAGTGAGGAAAGGATGATGAAGACTATGATTCCCCCACAAGTCGGGATGAGACTTCGGACTTTACAAAAAGAAAAAAAAAGAAAAAAAAGGAGAAAGGCCAAAAAGAAAAAAAAGAGTCCAAAGAAAAAAAAGAAAAAGAAAAAAAAGAGAAAAGAAAAAATAAAATGAGAGAAAAAGAGAGAAGGGACAATGCTACTATCTCTTTTTCCACACTTGTGCTTCAAAGTAGCACCATGATCTTCATGATAGAGAGTGTCCTAAGTTGTCACTTTCATATACTAGTGGGAAATTTTCATTATAGAACTTGGCTTGTATATTCCAATGATGGGCTTCCTCAAAATGCCCTAGGTCTTCGTGAGCAAGCGAGTTGGATCCACACCCACTTAGTTTCTTTTGTTGAGCTTTCATATATTTATAGCTCTATTGCATCCGTTGCATGGCAATCCCTACTCACTCACATTGATATCTACTAATGGGCATCTCCATAGCCCGTTGATACGCCTAGTTGATGTGAGACTATCTTCTCCTTTTTGTCTTCTCTACAACCACCATTCTATTCCACATATAGTGCTATGTCCATGGCTCACGCTCATGTATTGCCTGAAAGTTGAATTTTTTTGAGATTATTAAAGTATGAAACAATTGCTTGGCTTGTCATCGGGGTTGTGCATGATTAAATACTTCGTGTGATGAAGATAGAGCAACAACCAGAATATATGATTTTGTAGGGATAACTTTCTTTGGCCATGTTATTTTGAGAAGACATGATTACTTTGATTAGTATGCTTGAAGTATCACTATTTCTTATGTCAATATGAACTTTTATTTTGAATCATTTGGATCTGAACATTCATGCCCCAATAAAGAAAATTACATTGAGAATTATGCTAGGTAGCATTCCACATCAAAAATTCTGTTTTTATCATTTACCTACTCGAGGACGAGCAGGAATTAAGCTTGGGGATGCTTGATACGTCTTCAACGTATCTATAATTTTTGATTGTTCCATGCTATTATATTACCCCTTTTGGATGTTTATGGGCTTTATTTTACACATTTATATCATTTTTGAGACTAACCTACTAACCGGAGGCCCAGCCCGTATTGCTGCTTTTTTGCCTATTTCAGTATTTCGAAGAAAAGGAATATCAAACGGAGTCCAAACGGAATGAAACCTTCTCGAGCGTGATTTTTGGAACGAACGTGATCCAGAGGACTTGGAGTGCAAGTCAAGAAGCAGCCGAGGTGGCCACAAGAGGGTAGGGCGCGCCCACCCCTACAGGGCGCGCCCCCCTGTCTCGTGGGCCCCTCGGGCGGCCACCAACGTACTTCTTTCTCCTATATAAGCCTACGTACCCCGAAAACATCCAGGGATCCAACAAAACACAATTTACACCGCCGTAACCTTCTGTATCCGCGAGATCCCATCTTGGAGCCTTCGCCGGTGCTCTGTCGGAGGGGGAATCAACCATAGAGGGCTTCTACATCAACACCATAGCCTCTCCGATGAGTTGTGAGTAGTTTACCACAGTCCTTCGGGTCCATAGTTATTAGCTAGATGGCTTCTTCTCTCTTTTTGGATCTCAATACAATGTTCTCCCCCTCTCTTGTGGAGATCTATTCGATGTAAACTCCTTTTGCGGTGTGTTTGTCGAGATCCGATGAATTGTGGGTTTATGATCAAGTTTATCTATGAGAAATATTTGAATCTCCTCTGAATTCTTTTATGTATGATTGAGTTATCTTTGCAAGTCTCTTCGAATTATCAGTTTGGTTTGGCCTACTAGATTGATCTTTCTTGCCATGGGAGAAGTGCTTAGCTTTGGGTTCAATCTTGCGGTGTCCTTACCCAATGACAACAGGGGTTGCAAGGAACGTATTGTATTGTTGCCATCAAGGATAAAAAGATGGGATTTATATCATATTGCTTGAGTTTATCCCTCTACATCATGTCATCTTGCTGAATGCGTTACTCTGTTCTTTATGAACTTAATACTCTACATGCAGGCAGGAGTCGGTCGATGTGTGGAGTAATAGTAGTAGATGCAGGCAGGAGTCGGTCTACTTGTTGCGGATGTGATGCCTATATACATGATCATGCCTAGATAATCTCATAATTATTCACTTTTCTATCAATTGCTCGACAGTAATTTGTTCACCCACCGTAATACTTATGCTATCTTGAGAGAAGCCTCTAGTGAAACCTATGGCCCCCGGGTCTATCTCTTATCATATTTGCTTTCAATCTACTTTTATTTGCATCTTTACTTTTTGCATCTATATTATAAAATACCAAAAATATATTTATCTTATCATACTATCTTTATTTGATCTCACTTTCGCAAGTGGCCGTGAAGGGATTGACAACCCCTTTATTGCGTTGGTTGCGAGTTCTTTGTTTGTTTGTATAGGTGCATGGGACTTTTGAGAAGCCTCCTACTGGATTGATATCTTGGTTCTCAAAAACTGAGGGAAATACTTACGATACTATTGCTGCATCACCCTTTCCTCTTGAAGGAAAACCAATGCAAGCTCAAGACGTAGCAATGCACCGCTAGGTGACAGACCTATTGCAGGAGCAGATGCGGATGTTATGAACGTTTGGCTAGCTCAAAATGATGACTACTTGATAGTTTAGTGCACCATGCTTTAAGGCTTAGAACCGGGACTTCCAAAATGTTTTGAACACCACGGAGCATATGAGATGTTCCAATAGCTGAAATTAGTATTTCAGACTCATGCCCATGTCAAGAGGTATGAGACCTCTGACAAGTACTTTGCCTAAAAAAATGGAGGAGAATTGCTCAACTAGTGAGCATGTGCTCAGAATGTCTGGGTACTACAATCACTTGAATCAAGTGGGAGTTAGATAAGATAGTGATTGACAGAGTTCTCTAGTCACCATCACCAAGTTACTGGAACTTCATGATGAACTATAGTATGCAAGGGATGACGAAATGGTTTCCCGAACTCTTCGTGATGCTGAAATCGATGAAGGTAGAAATCATGAAAGAGCATCAAGTGTTGATGATTAAACAAGACCACCAGTTTCAAGAAAAGGGCAAAGGGAAAGAAAGGGAACTTCAAGAAGAATGGCAAGCAAGTTGTCACTCCCGGAAGAAGCCCAAAGCTGGACCTAAGCCTGAAGCCGAGTGCTTCTACTACAAAGGAAATGGTCACTGGAAGTGGAACTGCCCCAAATATTTGGCGGATAAGAAGGATGGCAAAGTGAACAAAGGTATATTTGATATACATGTTATTGATGTGTACCTTACTAGTGCTCGTAGTAATCCCTGGGTATTTGATACTTGTTCGGTTGCTAAGATTAGTAACTCGAAACAGGTGTTGCAGAATAAATAGAGACAAGTTGAGGATGAAGTGACGATGTGTGTTGGAAGTGGTTCTAAGATTGATATGATCATCATCGAGCACTCCCTATACTTTCGAGATTAGTGTTGAACCTAAATAAATGTTATTTGGTGTTTGAGTTGAGCATGAATATGATTAGATCATGTTAATTGCAATACGGTTATTCATTTAAGACAGAGAATAATTGTTATTCTGTTTACATGAATAAAACCTTCTATGGTCATACACCCAATGTTGATGGTTTATTGAATCTCGATCGTGGTAATACACATATTCATAGTATTGATTCCAAAAGATGCAAAGTTGATAATGATAGTGCAACTTATTTGTGGCACTGCCGTTTGGGTCATATCGGTGTAAAGCACATAAAGAAACTCCATAAAGATGGACTTTTGGAATCACTTGATTATGAATCATTTGATGCTTGCGAACCGTGCCTTATGGGAAAGATGACTAAAACTCCGTTCTCCGAAACAACGGAACGAGCTAGTGACTTATTGGAAATAATACATACTGATGTATGCGGTCCAATGAGTGTTGATGCTCGTGGCGGGTATCGTTATTTTCTGACCTTCACAGATGATTTGAGCAGATATGAGTATATCTACTTAATGAAACACAAGTCTGAAACATTCCAAAAGTTCAAAGAATTTCAGAGTGAAGTGGGGAATCATCGTAACAAGAAAATAAAGTTTCTACGATCTGATCGTGGAGGAGAATATTTGAGTTACGAGTTTGGCCTTCATTTAAAACAATGTGGAATAGTTTCACAGCTCACACCACCTAGAACACCACAGCGTAATGGTGTGTCTGAATGTCGTAACCGCACTTTATTGGATATGGTGTGATCTATGATGTCTCTTACCGATTTACCACTATCATTTTGGCGTTATGCATTAGAGACAGCTGCATTCACTTTAAATAGGGCACCATCAAAATCCGTTGAGACGACGCCTTATGAACTATGGTTTGGCAAGAAACCAAAGTTGTCGTTTCTTAAAGTTTGGGGCTGTGATGCTTATGTGAAAAAGCTTCAACCTGATAAGCTCGAATCCAAATCAGAGAAGTGCGTCTTCATAGGATACCCAAAGGAAACAGTTGGGTACAACTTCTATCACAGATCCGAAGGCAAAATCTTTGTTGCTAAGAATGCATCCTTTCTAGAGAAGGAGTTTCTCTCGAAAGAAGTGAGTGGGAGGAAAGTAGAACTTGATGAGGTAATTGTACCTTCTCCCTTATTGGAAAGTAGTTCATCACAGAAATCAGTTCCAGTGATTCCTACACCAATTAGTGAGGAAGCTAATGATGATGATCATGAAACTTCAGACCAAGTTACTACCAAACCTCATAGGTCAACCAGAGTATGATCCGCACCAGAGTGGTACGGTAATCCTATTCTGGAAGTCATGTTACTAAACCATGATGAACCTATGAACTATGAGGAAGCGATGATGAGCCCAGATTCCGCGAAATGGCTTGAGGCCATGAAATCTGAGATGGGATCCATGTATGAGGACAAAGTGTGGACTTTGGTGGACTTGCCCGATGATCAGCAAGCCATTAAGAATAAATGGATCTTCAAGAGGAAGACGGGCATTTTTAGTAGTGTTACTATCTATAAAGCTCGACTTGTCGCAAAAGGTTTTCGACAAGTTCAAGGAGTTGACTACGATGAGACTTTCTCACCCGTAGCGATGCTTAAGTCTGTCCGAATCATGTTAGCAATTGCTGCATTTTATGATTACGAAATTTGGCAGATGGATGTCAAAACTACATTCCTGAATGGATTTCTAAAAGAAGAGTTGTATATGATGCAACCAGAAGGTTTTGTCGATCCAAAGGGTGCTAACAAAGTGTGCAAGCTCCAATGATCCATTTATGGACTGGTGCAAGCCTCTCGGAGTTGGCATAAACATTTTGGTAGTGTGATCAAAGCACATGGTTTTATACAGACTTTTGGAGAAGTCTGTATTTAAAAGAAAGTGAGTGGGAGCTCTGTAGCATTTCTAATATTATATATGTGGATGACATATTGTTGATTGGAAATGATATAGAATTTCTGGATAGCATAAAGGGATATTTGAGTAAGATTTTTTCAATGAAAGACCTCAGTGAAGCTGCTTACATATTGGGCATCAAGATCTATAGAGATAGATCAAGACACTTGATAAGATTTTTCAATGAGTAAATACCTTGACAAGTTTTTGAAATAGTTCAAATGGAATAGTCAAAGAAGGAGTTCTTGCCTGTGTTGCTAGGTGTGAAGTTGAGTAAGACTCAAAGCCCGACCACGACAGAAGATAGAGAGAGATAAAGTCATTCCCTATGCCTCAGCCATAGGTTCTATAAAGTATGCCATGCTATGTACCAGACCTATTGTATACCCTGCCCTAAGTTTGGCAAGGGAGTACAATAGTGATCTAGGAGTAGATCACTGGACATTGGTCAAAATTATCCTTAGAAGACTAAGGAAATATTTCTCGGTTATGGAGGTGATAAAAGAGTTTGTCGTAAAGAGTTATCTCGATGCAAGCTTTGACACCAATCTAGATGACTCTGAGTCTCGATATGGATACATATTGAAAGTGGGAGCAATTAGCTAGAGTAGCTCCGTGCAGAGCATTGTAGACATAGAAATTTGCAAAATACATATGGATCTGAATGTGGCAGACCCGTTGACTAAACTTCTCTCACAAGCAAAACATGATCACACCTTAGTACTCTTTGGGTGTTAATCACATTGCGATGTGAACTAGATTATTGACTCTAGTAAACCCTTTGGGTGTTAGTCACATGGCGATGTGAACTAATCACATAAAGATGTGAAGTATTGCTGTTAAACCACATGACGATGTGAACTAGATTACTGACTCTAGTGCAAGTGGGAGACTGAAGGAAATATACCCTAGAGGCAATACTAAAGTTATTATGTATTTCCTTATTTCATGATAAATGTTTATTATTCATGCTAGAATTGTATTAACCGAAAACTTAGTACATGTGTGAATACATAGACAAAACAAAGTGTCCCTAGTATGCCTCTACTTGACTAGCTCATTATCAAAGATGGTTATGTTTCCTAACCATAGACATGTGTTGTCATTTGATGAACGAGATCACATCATTAGGAGAATGATGTGATGGACAAGACCCATTCATTAGCTTAGCATTATGATCGTTATAGTTTCATTGCTACTGTTTTCTTCATGACTTATACATGTTCCTCATACTATGAGATTATGCAACACCCGAATACCGGAGGAACACCTTATGTTCTATCAAACGTCACAACGTAAGTGGGTGATTATAAAGATGCTCTATAGGTGTCTCTGAAGGTGTTTGTTGGGTTGGCATAGATCGAGATTAGGATTTGTCACTCTGTGTATTGGAGAGGTATCTTTGGGCCCTCTCGGTAATGCACATCACTATAAGCCTTGCAAGCAATGTGACTAATGAGTTAGTTGCGGGATGATGCATTACGGAATGAGTAAAGGGACTTGCCAGTAACGAGATTGAACTAGGTATGATGATACCGACGATCAAATCTCGGGCAAGTAACATACCGATGACAAAGGGAACAACGTTTGTTGTTATGCGGTTTGACCAATAAAGATCTTCGTAGAATATGTGGGAGCCAATATGAGCATCCAGGTCCCGCTATTGGTTATTGACCGGAGATATGTCTCGGTCATGTCTACATAGTTCTCGAAACTGTAGGGTCCGCACGCTTAACATTCGATGACGATATGTATTATGAGTTATGTGTTTTGATAACCAAAGTTTGTTCGGAGTCCTGGATAAGATCATTGACGTGACGATGAGTCTTGAAATGGTCAAGACGTAAAGATCGATATATTGGAAGGCTATATTAGGACATCGGAAAGGTTCTGAGTGATTCGGGTATTTTTTGGAGTACTAGTGAGTTACAGGAATTCACTGGGAGAAGTAATGGGCCTTATTGGGCTTTAGTGGAGAGAGGGGAGAAGGGCCAAGAGGTGGCGCACCCCTCCCCCCCGCCCAAATCGAATTGGACAAGGGGTGGGGGCGCAGCCCCCCTTTCCTTCTCCCTCTCCCTCTCTTTCCTTCTCTCCTACTCTGAATAGGAAAGGGAATCCTACTAGGACTTTGGAGTCCTAGTAGGACTCCCTATGCTTGGCACACCCCCTAGGCCGGCCGCCTCCTCCCTCCCTCCTTTATATACGGGGGGAGGGGAGCACCCCAAGGAGACACAAATTTCTCTCCCAACCATGTGCGGTGCCCCCTCCACAGTTACACACCTTGATCATACCACCGTAGTGCTTAGGCAAAGCCCTGCGCCGGTAGCATCATCATCTCCGTCGCCACGCCGTTGTGCTGACGGAACTCACCCTCGTCCTCAACTGGATCAAGAGTACGAGGGACGTCATTGAGCTGAACGTGTGCTGAACGTGGAGGTGCCATACGTTTGGTACTTGGATCAGTGGGTTCACGAAGACGTTCGACTACATCAACCACGTTATTGAAACGCTTCCGCTGTCGGTCCACGAGGGTACGTGGACATACTCCCCCTCTCTTTGCTATGCATCTCCTAGATAGATCTTGCGTGATCGTAGGATTTTTTTTTGAAATTACCTCATTCCCCAACAAGTAATTGCCCTTGCTTCTGTTGAGCCCAACTCCACGTTGAAGTGGTCAGAGATAATCCTCTCTTTATCCGTGTGGGCTGTTGCGGTGTTTCCTTCATGTTGAATGGAGTGTATGAAATTCTTGCGCCGCCTTGAGCATATCTTGGCGTGGAATATTTGTGTGATGGAGTCCCCCGCTTTTAGCCAAGTGATTCTTGATGCCTACCCTTTTCTTGCCCATTCCACAGCCACAAGGCCAATCAGATGCAGGTTGATTGATTTCCGTAGCTGAACTTCTGCTTCAGAGAGGACCCTGCAATTATCCAAGTGCAGGATCAGCTCATTGACTATGTGGAATTGCACCTTGACATCGCTAAACAAGGTTCTGCTCCGAACTTTCAGATCCTTGGTTGTTCTTTCAATTTGATCGCCAGCCTCTTGAAAGTAAAAACATGAGCAGTGGGCCTATTCCATGCCTTCTCAACAGTCTCCTAAAAGTGGGGGAAGCGCAGCCAAAAGGCTTCGAATATGAATATTGCACACCTAGGAGGTGAGGTTGCGTTGGCCAATAGTAGCAGACAATTATTGGAGCAGGCCGTCGATGCCGCCATCAACATGTCGTTGGGGAAGAGCAGCTCCCAACTGGTGTTACAAAAAACTTTATCAATGCTAACCAGAGTAGGATTCTGACGCTCGTTGCTCCACGTGGATCTACGGTTTTTACACTTGATCTCTCTAAGCCCAGCAATGTCTAGGGCGTTTCTAAAAAGACCCATGATCCTCCTATCCAGTTGAGATTATTCTTGTCCCATGCCTCATATATGATGTTGAAGTTGCTGTTTAACAACCATGGTTCTATTGCGGGGGGCACTGCACGAGAAAGCTTGAGGAGGAAGTCATCCTTACGGGCGTCGTCCGCAGACCCATAGACCGTGGTGAGCCAGAAGGACTGAGCAGTTTGCAGCATTGTGACCTTGGCGGTAATGGCGAATTGCCCTATGCTATGCGAGATGACTGAGACAAGGTTTGTGTTCCAGAAGATGGCTGCACCTCCCCTCGTCCCTATGGCGGGGGGCACAATGCAATCAACAAGGAGGGTGTCGTGGTATTCTCACGGGGGGGGGGGGGGGGGTGCAAGATGACATATGCCACAAGGTGGCTTCGTGTGAGGGCAAGACTGCTGCTGATAGGCCCGGGAGCGGGTATGCGAATAGCACGCGGTAGTTTACCCAGGTTCGGGGCTCTCCGGAGAGATAATGCCCCTACTCCTGCATGTCTGAGTATATCTGGTATATTTAGTACAGAGTGCTCCTGGAGCTGTATCTGAGGTCAGTGCCATAGGCATCTGGCATCTTGCCTCGTATATGCCTCGTATGTGGCATGCTAGTGGCCGGCCATGCTCATGGCCGTGAGCGTGTGAGTGCTCATGCGTGAGTGCCTGTGAGAGTGGTTGGTGGATGGATGGATGGTTGCTATATATAGGCATGGCTAGCTTAGCATGTAAGCTATGTGGTGGCATGGGAGCAAGGGGGTATGATGGGGTGTCATGCTTGTCCCCTGGGTCACTTCATAAATAGTTCCAGGGGACAAGTGACACTATACATGATGGCATCGAGGTACAGCCGTCTCGTCCGCGGTATGGACGCCACGTCGGGGTCTTGTCGGGCTGCAGTCGGCAGCCCGCTGGTTGGCGCAGTCGGCAGCCGGCAGCCGGCCGGGCAGAGCAGTCGGACGGGAAGCCGGCAGGAGCGGTCGGGCAGTCGGACTGAGGGGCTTTGCTAGCCCTGATGTCTTGATTTATTGTCTCACTATCTTTGGGGTATCCGTGTCCAATTACTCCGACAGTAGCCCCCAAGCCTCCGGGCAACTTGGCAAAGTTGGGCGGCGGTTTTTTAGCGAGTGTTCATGGAAATGATCATGAAAAAGACAAAGTTAGTCCACGTAGATATATCAAATGATTGCTTTTAGCATTGCAAGTTTTATGAGGAGGGTGCCGACTCGGTTTCGTCCGAGCCCCCTTCAATCTTTTTCGTGTTCCCTCCGCTTTTTGGCTTGTGCTCTCGCTCACCGGACAGCCGCTCTGCGGTGTGTGGCTGAGAGTGGGCCGCGAAGTGGAGTGTACAGTACTCAAACTCTGGGAGCGGATTTAACCGAGTAGATACTTGTAAAGGAAATGGTCGGGTCGCCCGAAGCATTTCTTTTCCCGGACGTTTTTCGCATGGGGTGACTTCCAGCTTTTGCTCTCGCTAGCCGGACAGCCGCTCTGCGGTCTGTGGCTGAGAGGTGGGCCTTTGGTACTGCACACGCTACTAAGCCGTCTGCGGGAAAAAACGTCTTAGGCCAAGCGGCCAGCCCCCGGGCCAACTCTGGCTGGCACCGGAGCAAACAGTGGTGCAACTGCAATAAAAATGAGGAGATAGCCCGCGAGCATCGCTCGGGGTTATCCGTGCTCTCATGGTGAAAAAATATGCGGGTGAGGAGCTCACATTGGTTTTCGTGTAGCCGAGGCGGAGTTTGGCAAAGACAGTCGGCGCGGCTCGGCGCTCGCGGAGTGCGCCGGCGCACCCGTTGGGTGTAGCCTTTGAGCCCACGGGTGCTCAAAGAGGGGTCTCGGCCAATCAGGCTCGACCGGCCAGGCGGCGAGGCGTCTTGCAATGCCCTTTTTTCTTCTTTTTCACTTCTGCCGGCTGCTGGCAGCCGGACAAAAATATTCTTTTGTCTGCAATCTTCCGTGGGGGCGCGCCAGCGCACCCACTAGGTGTAGCCCCCGAGATTCGGGCCGACTGCTGAGCAGTCGGGCCGGATCTTCCGGCAACTACTTTGTCTTCTTCTTCGTGGGGGTGCATCAGCGCGCCCGCTGGGTGTAGCCCCCGAGATTCGGGCCGACTGCTGAGCAGTCACGCCGGATCCCCCGGCGACCACTCTGTATTCTTCTTCGCGGGGGCGCATCAACGCGCCCACTTGGTGTAGCCCCCGAGATTCAGGCCGACTGCTGAGCAGTCGGGCCGGATCTCCCGGCAACTACTTTGTCTTCTTCTTCGCGGGGGCGTGTCAGCGCACCCACTGGGTGTAGCCCCCGAGATTCAGGCTGACTGCTGAGCAGTCGGGCCGGATCTCTCGGCAACTACTTTGTCTTCTCTTTCTTCGCGGGGGCGCGTCAGCGCACCCGCTGGGTGTGCCGCCGGAGCAGGAGGCAGACCAGCCGGCTTGGCACTGCCGACAGCGCGGGTCACGACTGACCGTCCGAGTGGCGAAGCAGGCGGACGAATCATCCGGACGGGTGTTTCTTTTCTTATCTTTGTCCCAGCTGACCTCTCTCTCTCTCTCTCTCTCTCTCTCTCTCTCTCTCTCTCTCTCTCTCTCTCTCTCTCTCTCTCTCTTTTTGCCAGTCAACTGTGGGCACCCGGCATTTTCTTCGGCCGGAACTGGGCAGCCGGATGCACACACACAACAATTTTTTTTCCTAGCAGCTGGCCATTGACTTTTTCAGCCGGATTGGGCATTCGGCCCTTTCTTGCTTGCAGTCGGCCCGACTCTTTTTTCTTTTCTTTTATTTCATCTGACTCTCGGGCAGCCGGCCATCTCACCCGGTCACTTTTTTTTATCTCCGCATGGAGCAGCCGGCTGTTGACTTTTCCCCAGCCGACTGGGCAGCCGGCAGTGTCTCTCTCTTTTTTCTGTCTAAGCAGCCAGATGTAGGCAGAGGCGACCAACGGCATGGGGCAGAGCCAGCCCGACGCGCGGGTGACGCGCGGAACCAACCAGTCGGCATGGGGCGGAGCCGGCCAGGCGAGCGGGGCAATGCAGGACGGCCCGCCGCGGAGGGAGGGGCGCAGCCTGGAGCAGGGGAGGCCGAGCACGGGGCCGGCGTGATGCGCGCAGTTGGCGGGTGGAGGTGCCGCAAGTGGCGCGCACGGGGGCGGCTCAGAGGCGAGCCAGACATGGCAAAGCCGGCCTGGGCCAGCGGAAGGCGACCAGGCGGCGAGGCGGGTGAGGAGGCGGACGTAGGGGAGACCCGGCAGCCGGTTGCGGATACGGCGGAGGCGGCGTGGAGCCAACACAGGGAGGCGGCCTGGCGGAGCAGGCGGAGCCCGTCCAGGGAGGCGGCCCGACGGAGCAGACGGAGCCGATCCGGGGAGGCGGTGTGAGGCCAATGCAGGGAGGCGGCTCGACGGAGGTGGCCCGATAGTCCCACTTCGGCTTGGGGCGCAGCAAGGCGGAGCCGGCCCAAGGTCTTGATAAATTCTGGGACGCGGGTGAGCCTACCCGTGGCCCATTACTTCGACAGTAGTCCCCGAAGCCGGTGAGGCATTGTGGTCGAGGGGCCGCGAAGTCTCAGCGGCTTCCCCCCTCACCGGGCTCCGGGAGAGCGTCGATCCGTCTTGCGGCTAGCCAACTACTGAAGCCAGCCTTGCCCAGGGGAGCTATTTGGCCGATTTTGAACTTCAAGGCGGGAAGCAGGTGGCGTGCCTCCTAAGCTTCCCGGGCCGCCGCCCGCCACAGACGCGCCACGCGGCGCACGCCAGCCCGGCCAGCCTACCACCCCACACCCCTGATGGGACGGGACAGTGGGCCGGGCCCGCCACTACCGCGCCTTGGCAACCGGGCGGTTCTGCTGCGCCAAGGGGGGCGGTTGCCATTCCCACGATCGTTTGCGGCGTGGTGAATGCGTGCGATAAATGGGGGACATGGGGTCGTGGGCGCAGTTAATCCCATGACCCACGCCCCGCCCCCTCGGCTTCATAGCCCGAGGGCTATAAGTAGGGGGATGGGAGGGGTGCGGCAAAGCCTGCGCCCCCTCCCACTCTTCTTCTTCCTCTGCTCTCTCCTCCACTGCCGTTGCTGCTCAACGCTGCTGTGGTGCTGCCGTCGTTGTTCGTCGCCGACGCACCCCTCCTCCTTACGCGGCCAGCCGGAAGCCATGGCGTGCGAGAAGGGCGGCGACTGGGACGGGTCGATAGTGATCGAGGATCACATCTCCTTCCTCCGTGACACGCGCCGGATGCCGAACGCAGCATTCGTCAAGGCGCAGGTGCCGCCGGAGGTGGAGATCTCGCCGGCTCCGCGAGGAAACGAGCGGGTCGTCTTCCGCTCGCACTTCCTCCGCGGCTTCAGCCTTCCGGTGAGCGGCTTCCTTCGTTCTTTCCTCGACTTCTACAACCTACAACCTCACCACCTCACGCCCAACGCCGTGACTCTACTCTCCGCCTTTGTCACGGCCTGCGAGGGCTACATTGGCATCCTCCCCACACTCAAGCTGTGGGGAGCGTTCTTCTACGGGAAGCTCGGCACCTCCGCCAGGGAGACGGCAGTCGAGTGCGGTGATTTCGTTGCTGTGCGCCACCCAGCGAAGCGAAACGCCTTCCCCGTCATCAAGCTGGCGCAGTCCATGAAGATGTGGCAGCAGTCCTACTTCTACATTGCGAACGTAGATCCGGCTGCCGACTTCCTCAACCTGCCGGCCTACAAGGCCGGCCCTCCCACCGGGATCCAGCCTAACTGGGGCTACAAGCCGAAGCCGGTGTCGCCATACGCAGCGGCCGCCATCGGCCGGCTCCGGGTGCTTCAGGAGTCAGAGGGCCTCGTGGCCCCCGACCTCCTGATCACCTTCGTCGAGCGCCGGGTTCTCCTGCTCCAAAGCCGCCCACATCCAATCTTCCGGATGAGCGGGCACCGCGACCCCAGCCGGCTATGCACGAAGCAGATGCTGACTGCCAAGGTCGCGCGAATGGTGAATGAGATCTCCGACCTCAAGGAGTCGGAGGTAGAGTGGCGGTACGGGAAGCGGCCGTACTCGCGCGACGATCCGCTGCCTGCCGTAAGTTTCTTCATCTTGTCCTTCTAATCTGTTTTCTTCAGCCTCGTTCTTGTCGTGATGCAACTCCTTTCTGGTTGCAGATTTACATGTCCGCGGCGATGGCCTCCCTCCTGGGGCCGGGCGATGACTACCTGCCGGACAGGACGGTGAGCGACCTGGACGACCCCAACTTGGGGGCGGGCGCCCTGGCGGACGGTGCAATAGGCGGCGGCGGCGGAGCAGGCGGCTCCGAGGAAGGCGGTGGCGTGGGGACTTGTCCCGACGACGATGATGATGAAGACGAGCCGCGCCCCACTCGAAGCTCCGCCAACACCGACGCAGGCCCCTCTACTGGGCCGCCCGCCCGTGGCGGCAAGCGCAAGTGGAGGCAGGGCGCTTTCCTGTTCGGCAGCGCCCCGCAGAAGCCCAAGAACCTGACCGCGGCGACCAGGCGGAAAGAAGCCGCGGCCAAACTGGCCAAGTACCAGAGGCAGCCGAAGGTGCCCGTCATGGTGTCGGCATAAGTATCCTTTCATATTTTCCGTCTTCTTGCCAATCCGGCTTGAGAGCTTTCCTGACTTGTATTTTTATTTCAGGGCCCCGCTGACCCTTGAGAAGTCGAGCGCCGCCTCGGTCATCAGGTCGGCGGCGACCTCCTCCACCAGCCGACGAATTGACCCGGCCGCCGACCTCTGGGAGGCGATAGAGCAGAACGCGCGGGAGGCGCGTGAGGAAGAGGCCGACCGCCTGGCCAAGGAGCAGGCAGACAAAGCCGCCGCCGCGTCTGCTGAGAGGGCGTTGGCGTGGGCGGAGGCCGATGCTGCGGAGAAGGAGCGGCTCGCGGAGGCCACACGCCGCCATGAGCCGCTGCTCGTGACGCCCCTGAACACCGTGCCGCCTCCGCCTAAGTTCGTGGCGACGGCCGGAGGGGCCGGCGACGATCCCCCGATGCGGGAGCCGGAGGGCGAAGACGTGGCTATGTTGGACGTCTTTGTGCCACCGCCACGGCCGCCACCGCCGCCAGCCAGCGGGATGCAGGACGAGCAGCTGGCCGCACCGCCGGTGCCACCGGCCGAGGACACGATGGTGGTGGACCTGATTCCTGAGGTCTGCACACCCACGCGTCGCCGCCTTGAGAAGGCGGCCTCGGCACCGCGGCCGCAGGAAGTCGATGCTACGAGCTCATCGGTCCCTGACACCGAGGTGGCCAGCGCCGCGCCCGCAGGCTGGATACACGGAGGCGGGACGGGCGCCTTGAACCAGGCGTCCCTTGATGTCCAGGCCAAGCTCCGGGCTGAAGCCGAAGCCCTCAGGCACTGCAACGAGGCCTTCCTGGAGTCGCGGGCAGCCATCCGCGTAAGCTTTCGTTGCTTTTTTTCTTGATCTTCTTGCTTTCTTCATGGGGGCGCGCTAGCGCACCCACTGGGTGTAGTCCCCAAGTTTCGGGCCGGCTGCTAAGCAGGAGGCCCGGAACTTTAACTTGTATATGTCAAATGTTGACTTGTCTGATATTCCTTCTGTAGGACTATCATAATCTCCTCGCCGTGTCCTTCAACTCCAGGGTTCGGGAGCTGGAGACGCAGACCGCCCATCTAACCGAGAGCCGGAGTAAGCTCTATCTTCCTTTCTTCGCCGGGGCGCACTGGCGCACCCGTGGGCTGTAGTCCCCGAGGTTCGGGCCGACTGCTGAGCAGTCGGGCCGAATCTCCTTAGTGTTTCTTCCTTCATTAATTACTTCTTCTTTACAGGGGCGCGATGGCGCACCCGCGGGCTGTAGTCCCCGAGGTTCGGGCCGACTGCTGAGCAGTCGGGTCGAATCTCGTCCGTGTTTCTTCTTCGTCTTGTCTGCTTGACTGATGCTCTTTTCTTCTTTCTCTTTTTCCAGAGGCCAATGCCGCCTTGCAGCAGTAGCTGGGCGAGGCCAACACCACTCTGCATGGCAAGGAGGCAGAGTGCAGTAAGCTGACCGAGGAGCGGGACCGGCTGGTCGCCAAGCTTGCCGAGCAGACGGAGGCTCTCAAGATGGCCCAGCGGGATGCGAAGGCGAAGGAGGCCGATCTCCTGGCCGAGTTCGAAACCGAGCGCGCCGCCTGGGCCGACAAGAAGGCGCAGACGACGAACCGCCTCAGCAACATCGAGGACCTGGTCGGCGGTGAGTTTCATTCTTCTTGTTCGTTGTCTTGAGCTGCCGGCCTCTTCTAAACCGACTGCTTGTTTCTGACTTTGATTTTTCCTTGCTTTCTGCCCAAATAGATTTCTTCCCGGGTAACTCCGTTGCTGCGAGCCAAGCCATCGAGGCCCAGCGCGAGGAGCGGAGGGCGGAAGGTGCGTAGATCGCTGCTGACGCCCCCCGGACCCTGAATGAGCAGATCCTCAGCATCCAGGCCCGTCTTCGGCCCGCCCATCAAGTGTTGCACCGTCTTTAGCGCGTCGGGGCCCAGGCGATTGCTGCCCTCTGGCCAGGCCTACCGGCTCCACGCACTCCAAGCCGGACCGCCGACTGGCTGGAGGTGGCGGCCAACCGCCTGGAGGCCTGGAAGGGCTCTGTAGCCCGGGCAGGAGCGCGCCGCGCCCTTGAGTTTGTCAAGACGTGGTATCCTGGGCTAGACTTAGCCCAGCTGGCCACGTTCTGGCTGGAAGCGCGGGAGGAGCTGGCAGTGGTGGAGGCTGATCTTGTCAACAGGGTGGCGGCGATCGCCGACTTCACCGACACCAGCACCTTCGTTCTGGAGGTGGTCGAGGAAGGTGGCGAAGCCCCGCAAGAGTGGCTCGGGCTGAACCCGGAGGACAGCGAGGACTCAGCCGAAGTCATCGACTCCAGCGATGAAGGCAAGGAGGGGGAGGAGGATGAGGATGAGGATGAGGAGGAGGACGAGGACAACGACATCGACATGCCGGAGGCTGGTGCGGACGATTAGCCCCACCCTGACCGGGCCTCGAGCAATGACCCGCGCTCCAAAGTGCTGACTGCTGCTGGAGGCGGCCAGGTGGTGACCGATAAGCCGCCCGTGCCTCCGACAGACGTCACCGACTCCATTGTCCAGCCTTCCGCCACCCCGACTGGCCTCGCCAACTCCAGCGTCCAGCCAGAGCCGCCTGTCGTGCCAATCGGCGCAGCTGACTCCGTCGTCCCGCCGAAGCTGCCTGTCGCGCCAATCGACGCAGCTGACTCCGTCGTCCAACCAGAGCCGCCTGCTGCACCAACTGGCACCGTCGACCCCAACATCCGGCCGGAGCAGTTTGCCATGCCAACCGGTGCTGCCGAGCCCAGCGTCCAGCCGGAGCAGTTTGCTGTGCCAACCGGTACTGCCGACCCCAGCGCCCAGCCGGAATCCTCCGCCACTCCTTAGGAATTTTATCTTTTTTCTTTTCCTGCTTGCTAGTCTGAACACTTTTGTTAAATTCGCACAATTCCACCCGTGGGGTGTATCTTAAACTTTGCTGAATGCCGGCCGATCGGCCTTTATCCATGTAAATATTCTATCGCAGCTTTGTGCTTTGTTCTGCCGATCTCTAGCTTTCCTTGCGCAAACTCCTTGCTTTTTTCCTTTGCCGCACTCCCTTAGCTATCCTCTTGCCAGCCAAGCAGCCGCTCTGCGGACTGCGGCTGGTTTGAGTACTTAACTTTTCTGCGGAAGGGAAAGTACTTAGCTATTTGGAGGTTTTTGCAAGGGAGGCAGAGGCCGGCTGCTCAGCAGCTGGTTGGGCAGGTATGGTACCGACCTCGGCTATATGTGCTTTTTCCTTAACCATTTTTCATGTGGGCACTGTCTTGCCGCGTCTGCCCGCCATGCAGTCGCTCTGCAAACTGTGGCTTCTGACAGAAGAAGTTTTAGGTGCTGACACATTACTTGTCCGACTGCAGGAGGCGGCATAGAGTAGAGGGTGGCAAACCTCCGGGCCGACTGGTCGACCCGGTTCCAGGCGGAAACCATAAAACAGAAACATACTCATGGGCATAGTACTTATCATATAGATAAAAGGAGGGCAGTCCCTGAGTTCGTCTCGGGGGACCCGGAGTCTTTGCACATGATACAAAAGGTAGCGTGATACATACTGCTTTCAATTGTAAAATCTTCGGAGGAGGTTTGCATTCAACGGCCTCTCCGTCTCCTTGCCTGAATCATCTCTTTTGCATGCTCTCGGCTTCTGGGCGTCGATCAGGTAGTAGGAGTCGTTGCCCAGCACCTTGCTGATGATGAAGGGGCCTTCCCAAGGCGCCGAGAGCTTGTGCTGGCTGGCTGTTCGCTGGATCAGCTGGAGCACAAGGTCTCCCTCTTGGAAGGATCTTGGCTTCACCTGGTGGATGGCGGACCGGCTGAGTGCCAACAGCCGGCCTTCTTCCAGCAGGTCGACGCCGTCTTCTCGCGCCTCCTTGGCGTCCGCCTCGGTGTACATGGTGACTCGCGGGGAGTTGAACTCTATGTCCGTCGGGATGACGGATTCAGCACCATAGACGAGGAAGAAAGGCGTGAAGCCGGTCGACTTGTTCGGAGTTGTGCGCAGGCTCCAGAGGACGGCCGGTAGCTCGTCGAGCCAGCAGCCGGCCGAACGCTCAAAAGGCTCGACCAGTCGGGGCTTGATACCGGACAAGATGAGGCCGTTTGCTCGCTCAACCTAGCCGTTTGACTGCGGATGGGAATAGGATGCTAAATCCAGTCGGATGCCCTGCGTCCCGCAGAAACGAGCCAAGGCTCCTTTGGCAAAGTTTGTCCCATTGTTGGTGATGATGCTATGTGGTATGCCGTACCGAGTAGTGATGTCAGCGATGAAGGTCATGGCAGTCGGCCCATTTAGTTTCTTGATTGGCCTGGCCTCTATCCACTTGGTGAACTTGTCCACAACGACAAGCAGATGAGTCATGCCGCCGTGGGCTGTCTTGAATGGCCCCACCATATCCAAACCCCAAACAGCAAATGGCCAAGCAATGGGAATAGTCTTGAGTTCAGAAGCTGGCAAATGAGGCCTGGAGCGGAATCTCTGGCACCCTTGGCACTTCTGGACCAACTCTTTGGCCTCTTTGAGAGCAGTCGGCCAGAAGAAACCATGGCGAAAGGCTTTGGTAACAAGTGCTCTTGAGGCCGCGTGGTGGCCACATTCACCCTGGTGAATGTCTCTGAGGATTGCTTGGCCCTGGTCCGGCTCCACACAGTGCTGGTACACACCAGTGACACTGCATCGAACTAGCTCCTTGTTGACTATGGTGTATGCCGCCACCCGTCATTGCACTTGTCGGGCCAGGGTCTCGTCGGCTGGCAGCTCTTTGTTTATCAGGAATTTGAGGATGGGTTGAGCCCATAATGGTGCTGCTATCTCTCCGACTGCCACGACAACAACTTGCACGAGGGAGGTTGGGCTGGGAGGCGGCGGGTTGGAGTTGGCTGCCGCCTGCTGTCTTGAAGAAGTCCCCGGGCCAACTGCTACAGTCCCCGGGCCGGGCTCTGGAATTCCCGGGCCGGGTGCGATGGTTGCAGTCCCCGGGCCTCCTGCCGAAGTCCCCGGGCTGGCTTCTGGTATCCTCAAGTCAGATCCGACTGCTTCAGGAGGGGCCGGCACGAAGATGGAGTCGGATTCTGGAGATGGCTTGGCAGACGGCTTGAGGAGGCGCTGCAAGGCGACGCCGGCTGGTATCGCCTGGAGGGTGGAGCCGATCCGCGCCACCGCTTGCTCATTGTCATTTCTTGGCACGTGGAGGAACTCGCACCCATCAAAGTATCCGCTGAGCTGCTGTACAAGGAAGTGGTAGCTCGCCATATTTGTGTCCTTGGTGCCCCAGTCGCCTGACGACTGCTGGACCACCAAGTCGGAGTCACCATAGCACAGAATCCGGCGAATGCCGAGTTCCTTGGCAAGCCAGAGTCCGTGTATGAGTGCCTCATATTCTGCTACGTTGTTGGAGGCGGCAAAATGGACTTGCAACACATATTTGAGCTTGTCGCCTTTGGGAGAGGTGAGGACGATGCCGGCTCCCAAACCGGTGCGCATCTTCGATCCATCAAAATGCATCCGCCAATGGGTGGAGTCTGGCGCTAGCGGCAAGTACTGGGTCTCAGCCCAGTCGACGAGGTAGTCGACCAACACTTGCGACTTGATGGCGGTGCGAGGCTGGTAGTAGATGGTGTAAGGGGACAGATCAATGGCCCACTTGGCCACTCGGCCAGAAGCATCCCGGCTTCCCAGGATGTCAGCAAGCAGAGCCGTGCAGACGACGGTTATTGGGTGCTCTTGAAAGTAAGGCTTCAGTTTCTTGGCGGCAAAGTGCACGCCATAGCACATCTTCTGATAATGCGGGTAGTTTTGCTTGGAGGCGGACAATACTTCACTCAAGTAATATACCGGTCTCTGGACCGACAATGCTCTGCCCTCCTCCTTGCACTCTACCACAATGATTGTGCTGACGACCCGACTGGTGGCAGCAATATAGAGGAGCATGGGCTCCTTCTTAGTCAGAGCTTCCAGGATAGGCGGGGTTGCCAACATCTACTTGAGCTGGGAGAAGGCTTCGTCCGCCTTGTCATTCCACTCGAAAAAAGTGGTCTTCTTCATAAGTTGGTGCAAAGGGAGAGCCTTCTCGCCCAGCCGATTGATGAAACGGCTAATAGATGCCAGGCAGCCGGTGAACTTCTGCACGTCCAGCAGTCGGGTGGGCACCTCCATCTTCTCAATGGCCTTGATCTTCACCGGATTGCAATCTATGCCGCGCTCTGAGACCAGAAAGCCAACGAGCTGGCCGGCTGGTACTCCAAAGACACATTTCTCCGGGTTGAGCTTGATCTGGAATCGACGCAAATTCTCAAAAGTCTCCTTGAGGTCTTCTAGCAGCGTGCCATACTTCTCCGTCTTCACCACTACATCATCCACATAGACATGGGCATTCCTGCCGAATTTCTTGAGGAGACACTTCTGCATGCAATGCTGAAACGTGGCGCCGGCGTTTCTCAAGCCGAGCATCATTGTCAGGTAGCAAAAGGCTCCGAATGGCGTGATGAAGGCGGTCTTCAGCCTGTCGGCCGGGTTCAGCTTTATGGGGTGATACTGTGAGTATGCATCCAAAAAACTCAATAGCTCGCATCCGGCTGTGGAGTCTATTACTTGATCAATCCTTGGCAGAGCAAAGGGATCTTTGGGGCAGGCTTTGTTGAGGCTAGTATAGTCAATGCACATGCGCCACTGCTTGTTTTTCTTCAACACTAGGACTGGGTTGGCTAGCCACTCTGGAAAGAACACTTCCATGATGAACCCGACTGCTAGAAGCCAGGCTATCTCTTCTCCGACAACTCTTCTCTTCTCTTCTGACAGGCGGCGCAAGGGCTGCCTGACTGGCTTGGCATTAGGTCGGACATGTAACTTGTGCTCGGCGAAATCCGTCGGAACACCCGACATGTCTTTGGGAGACCATGCGAAGATGTCATGACTCTCACGGAGGAAATCGATGAGCTCGCTTTCCTATTTGCTGTCAAGGTTTGTACCTATGACAGCGTGCCTCTCCGGGTGCTCCGGGTCCAAGGGTATCTTCTTTGTTTCCTTGGCCAGCTTGAACGAGCCCTCTACCTCCGACTCCTGGGGGATGGGCGACATTTCCGGCTTCTTGCCTGCCAATGCCACCACCGGTCAAGGAGTCGTTTCTCAGCTGCAATCTTGAGGGACTCGGCCAGCCGACTGCTATCTGCGGCGCAAGAGACCGACTTCTTGTAGTCTCTGACTACGGTCAGGATTCCCTTGGTACTCGACATCTTCATCTTGAGGTAAGCATAGTGGGGGACGGCCATGAACTTGGCCAAAGCTGGTCGGCCAAGCAGTGCATGGTAGGGGCTCTCAAGGTCCACCACTTCAAACCAAACTGGCTCACGGCGGAAACAATTCTTGTCTCCGAAGAGGACATCAATTTGGGTCTTGCCGGTTGGTAAGCAGGAAAGGCCACGGACTATGCCATGGAATACAGTCTGACTAGGGATGAGCTACTTCTGCTTGATTCCCAACTTCTCCATTGTGTCACGGTACAGGATATTGATGATGCTGCCGCCATCTATCAAGACTCTGGAGAAACATGCTGCCCGCCTCTCCGTTGCAAGGGTAGCTTCTAGGACCAGGGCGTATGAACCAGGGGAAGGCATCACTTCCGGGTGGTCGGCCCTGCTCCAACTGATAGGCTTCTCAGACCAATGCATAAATTCTAGTGTGTTGGAGGCCACTGCTTGCACTTCTTGTTGTTGCTACCGTCTGCTGCGTCTGTCATCGGCCACGCTGGTGAACACAACATAAGCTTCGTGTTCCTCCGGGTACTCATCTTGTATGGCGCCGACTAGTCGAGCCGCCGACTGCTGGGGCTGAGGAGGCGGCGGTCCGGCAGGCGGAAGAGGCAGGAGTCCATCTCCCTTGGCGATTCTGGTGAGCCAGTGACACTTCCGAGTGGTGTGGTTGGACGGCTTTGCACCATTGTGAAACTTGCAGGGTGCATCTAAGGTTTGCTCGTAAGAGAAGGCGGGCAACCAATTGGACTTGCCGCCCTTCTGCCGCTTGGGTGCAGGCTGCCCCTCCGGCTGCTAATCCTCGATCATCGCCACCTACCGGCTAGTGGAAGCCGGCTGGGTGGCCTTCCGCTTGTTGTCACCTAGTTGCTGTCGCCGACTGGTATCACCAGCCAGAGTCCGAGGGGCCTGAGGTGCCACCTTGCCGGACGCATCAACTAGGATTTCTGTCTTCATGGAGGAGTCGGCCATGGCGTGCTTGTCGGCGATGATCAGCAGCTCGTCGAGCGTCTCGGGCTCGTCGCAGAGGAGTCGATGCTTGAGGAGGGTGCCCTCTCGGTACTCGGCGGTGAAGTACTCGATTGCCTGCACCTCGTGCACGCCTTCGTAGGAGTTGCGCAGCTCGGTCCAGCGCGTGAGGTAGTCGTGAGTCAACTCTGTGGGCCCTTGGACGCACAAGGAGAGCTGTCGGGGCTTGGGAGCTTGCTTGTAGGTGCTGGTGAAGTTGCAGATGAAGGCCTCGGTGAAATCAACCCAGCTGTTGATGCTGCGGGGCTTCAGGCTGTTGAGCCACGTTCGGGCAGTGCCCTGGAGCATGAGTGGGACGTACTTCACGGCAACACGCTTATTGCCGTTTGCTATGCTGACGGCTGTCGAGTAGTCGACCAGCCAATCTTCCGGCTTCACAGAGCCGGTGTACTTGGGCGTATCTCGAGGGAGGGTGAACCCCTTGGGAAAGGGCTCATCCCGGATTCGAGGGCCGAAACAGGGCGGGCCCAGCGCATCTTCTTCTTCTAGTGCCAGGGATCGGTTGAGGCGGTTGATCCGATGGCGGGCGTCGTTCTCTCCGACTCCCTCTCGGCGGCCAAGGCGGTCGCCGAGTGTCGGGTGTGTGATAGGTGGAAGAGTGGGATATCTTGCTCCACGAGGTGGAGGAGGCGGAGGATCGCGCGGCGCTCCATCGCTCGGGGGCGGCCGTCTTCGTCATGCTCGATGGAAAGGCGAGTCCGGCTCCGGCTGGCCGCCTGCTCATTGCCTCGTTTTCCACGGGCGCCGCCAGTCGGTGTCCGGGATGTCGCGCTGTGCTCTTGACAAAGGGGTGGCTCTTCATTCCGCATGGCGGGCTCTTTAGCGCGGCAGCCGGCTTCATGCAACGCGGCAGCCGCATCTAGGAGCTGCTGGACTCGCTTCGTCATGTGGCGACGCTCGTCGCCCTCGTATTTGTCCAGCTCGTCCGTCACCGCCTGGGCGGCCCGGATATTCTCTGCAGGCGTGGCGTAGACGGGGTGCTCTGCCCCGAACATGCTAGCGATGGTCCCGCCACGCTGCCGGACAGGGCCAATGCGGCTAGGCCCGCCAGGAGCCGGCGTACCGCCGACCGCTCTGTCCATCTCGCGCCGATAGGCGTCCAAGAGGCGCCGCATGCTGGCAAGCCGGCCAGCGCTCTCGAGAAGCTGGACGCGGCGTGCCTCCAGCATCTCGGCATCTGCGTCTTCTGGGATGGGCGCTGTCAAGTCACGCAACACCGCATCGATTGGGTCTCAAGCTTCTCCGTTCGAGCGCTCGCCACTGTTAATGACGAGCACCTCCGTGATGGTGCTCCCGCCGCTGTTCTCGCGAGGAGGCGGCTCGTTGTAGATCACCATGTTAGTGGGGAACGCGTCAAGCGACGCCGTGTCGGAGTCGACGATCATCGAGTCGGTGGAGCCAACAGACTCCAGGTCCACAACAGGCTCACTGGTGACGTGAAGCTAGTCGAGAAGGCTGACGAGGCGGCTCTCGGGGCAGCCGGTGCCTGCGTCGGAGGCCGGCTCGTCGGAGAGGTGAATCTCCCCAACGAGGTCAGCGAGGCAGCTCGCTGCGCAGGCGACCTCCGTGCCACACAAGGCGTCGAGGCTGACACCGTCGGGCGTGCTGGGCTGGCTTCTCTCGCCAGGAAGGAACAAGGTTCCCGTCCAGAGCAGGTCTCCGAGAGACGGTGCACCTCGCCCCACGGTGGGCGCCAAATGTCGTGGTATTCTCAGGGGGGGGGTGCAAGACGACATATGCCACAAGGTGGCTTCATGTGAGGGCAAGACTACTGCTGATAGGCCCGGGAGCGGGTATGCGAATAGCACGCGGTAGTTTACCCAGGTTCGGGGCTCTTCGGAGAGATAATGCCCCTACTCCTGCATGTCTGAGTATATCTGGTATATCTGGTACAGAGTGCTCCTAGAGCTGTATCTGAGGTCAGTGCCATAGGCATCTGGCATCTGGCCTCGTATATGCCTCGTATGGGCATGCTAGTGGCCGGCCATGCTCATGGCCGTGAGCGTGTGAGTGCTCATGCGTGAGTGCCTGTGAGAGTGGTTGGTGGATGGATGGATGGTTGCTATATATAGGCATGGCTAGCTTAGCATGTAAGCTATGTGGTGGCATGGGAGCAAGGGGCTATGGTGGGGTGTCATGCTTGTCCCCTGGGTCACTTCATAAATAGTGCCAGGGGACAAGTGACACTATACATGATGGCATCGAGGTACAACCGTCTAGTCCGCGATATGGCCGCCACGTCGGGGTCTTGTCAGGCTGCAGTCGGCAGCCGGCTGGTTGGCGCAGTCGGCAGCCGGCTAGTTGGCGCAGTCAGCAGCCAGCTGGTTGGCGCAGTCGGCAGCCGGCAGCCGGCCGGGCAGAGCAGTCGGACGGGAAGCCGACAGGAGCGGCCGGGCAGTCGGACTGAGGGGCTTTGCTAGCCCCGATGTCTTGATTTATTGTCTCATCGTCCTTGGGGTATCCGTTTCCAATTACTCCGACAGATGGCACCTCGTGTATCTAGTACAAGTCACCGGTCCCAGATGTCATTCTTCGTCTCTTGGAGGCAAAGGATAGCTAATCTATGTGATTGTACAACCTCGCGAATGGCTTCACGTTTGGCTGGTGTGTTCATGCCGCGAACATTCCAGCTCATCATGGGGCAGCGGTTGTCATCCATAAGGAAACCAAGATGTGCTCCAACAACTACAATTACTATTAAACAAAATGCAAGACAAGTACATCATCCATCGCACCGGGGCACGCTAGAGCCCACCAATATCTCCTGAAGCTATCTGACGCGAATCAAGCCACCATCCTAGACTACAGGTAGAAATGAGATGTCCTTACTCAAACCAGCTGAGAGCCAGCCGCTAGTGGAGACTAAAACTAAGGCTAACTAACATGATCAAATATTGGCCGCAAAGGCAGCAACATCAGGGCCAGCCATGCCCGCTGCGATACGCAGCGCAACTGGGTCGAGGCGGGTGAGTGTAGCGACAGAGGTGATGTCCTTGTCTGAAAGCGGCTGGTTGAACTTGTTGATGAGGGCAACTGCAACTTTTGGGGTCATCTTCTCCCTTGGGCCAAGGATGCCCAACCCTTGCACCGGATCGAGCGCAGCTCTCTGGGCCACCGGCACCTCCGAGTGGTTGGCAGCTTGGCGAGCACTCTGATGCATACGGGCCGTCATGGCTTGAGTCTTGAGCGGAGCCGATGCTCTGTGTGTCGGGGGAGGAGGGGGCCATCGCGAGAATGGGAGGCTGAATCTCCTAGAAGAGGCTTGGAGGCGTGTCAGCGATGTCAGGCCCCGATGACAGCTGCTGGACCGGCTCCTCTGGCACCAACTGCAGCTGTTGGACCTGCTGCGTGACGGCACCCAACTGCACCACCATCTCTCTGGGCTGGCTTGGTGCCTGCGGGTGCTGCAGGCCCAGGACTGCCGCCCCGCGAGCGTCAGGCCAAAAGCATCAGGTAGCCCATCGAGCAGTAGGCCGGCTTGCTCCGGTTGCTTGTCGAAGACGACTAGGGTTCCCACCGCCGCAACCACTTGTGTGACCAGCTCGGTTAGCATGCAGTCAAAGCCTTGGGGGGACATTGATCTCATTGTCAAAGAATGAAACGATCGGGTCGTAGGTGCCAGCGCCGGCCGTCAGGGACGCAGACGCCGCCAGCAACGAAGTTTCTGTGATTTGCTAAAATTATTCTCATGCGCGCAAAAGTTTCTGGTTTTCAGCAAAATCAAATTAAATATCGCCATAGGTTATCCTATAGGTTCTACTTGGCACAAACACTAATTAAAACATAAAACCACATCTAAACATAAGCTAGATGAAATATTTATTACTAAACAGAAGCAAAAAGCAAGGAATAAAAATAAAATTGGGCTGCCTCCCAACAAGCGCTATTGTTTAACGCCCCTAGCTAGGCATAAAAGCGAGAATAGATCTAAGTATTGCCATCTTTAATTTTTAATTTCTTAGAGGAGTCATGCTCGAATCCGGGAGGTTCTTTACGTTTCTCTTCATATTCAGAAATTTTTAGATCTAAAGAATCCAACGCTTATTGCAAAGAGTAATCAACATATTCGTGCAGTGAAGATGTCTGCTAATGCTCTTGAGGGGTTCAAGAGACTTTTGTAAAAATTTTGTTACTTCGCAAATCTTTCCAAAAACTTGTGTTTCTACCTGGGTAGGATGCGTCCCCCCTTTTTGAGATAGTGTTCCCACTATTCCCTCTATAATTCCATGTGCAATATTGGGATCAATTTCGATAAAATTACCCTTGGCAACACAATCTAAGAGTTGTCTATGGGACATATCTAGTCCAACATAAAAATTTCGAAGCAAAATCCTGAAATTCACCTCTAAGGTGCAGTTACGATAAGATTCTATCATCCTATATGAGGGAGTCCCGGACTAGGGGGTGTCCGGATAGCCGACCTATCATCATCGGCCGGACTCCAAGACTATGAAGATAGAAGATTGAAGACTTCATCCCGTGTCCGGATGGGACTTTCCTTGGCGTGGAAGGCAAGCTTGGCGATACGGATATGTAGATTTCCTACCATTGTAACCGACTCTGTGTAACCCTAGCCCTCTCCGGTGTCTATATAAATCGGATGGCTTTAGTCCATAGGACGAACAACAATCATACCATAGGCTAGCTTCTAGGGTTTAGCCTCCTCGATCTCGTGGTAGATCCACTTTGTAACACACATCATCAATATTAATCAAGCAGGGCGTAGGGTTTTACCTCCATCAAGAGGGCCCGAACCTGGGTAAAACATCGTGTCCCTTGTCTCCTGTTACCATCCGCCTAGACGCACAGTTCGGGACCCCCTACCCGAGATCCGCCGGTTTTGACACCGACATTGGTGCTTTCATTGAGAGTTCCTCTGTGCCGTCACCATCAGGAAGGATGCCTTTTCCCGTCTTTAAAGACGACACCATCGTCAAGGGAGCTTTGGCCGCCGGCCAGACTAGCCGGCTAGGCGGTTTTCTTATGACCGCCTGTTCGGCCATCGCTCCAACAATGACCTCTCAGGTCATTAAAAGCGATCTTCACGTCAGCTCGGAATTCGCCGAGCAGCTAGATCCGATTGAGCTCTCCTCTGTAAACGAGCTCTTGGATCGCATCGCCGCCCTGGGAGTCGCTACCGACTACGATCTGATTGGGCTTAAAACCGATCTGAGAGAAATTAACACTCCCCAGGTTACCCACCACGTTGTTGAGGTAGAGGAACAATGTAACGCCCCGGATCCGATGCGCCAGGTGTCCGCCAGTTATTTGCCGTCGTTGCCATGTCATGTGCTTGTGTGTTGCATTTTGCCATGTCATCATGTGCATTTCATTTTGCATACATCTTCGTCTCATGTATCCGAGCTTTTTCCCCGTTGTCCGTTTTGCAATCCGGCACTCCTATGCCCTCCGGCGTTCCCCTTCTGTCTCTTGTTGTGAGCGGGTGTTAAACGTTCTCGAAATGGACCGAGTCTTGCCAAGCGGCCTTGGTATAGCACCGGTAGACCGCCTGTCAAGTTTCGTGCCATTTGGAGGTCGTTTGGTACTCCAACGGTTAACCGGGTAACCGTAAAGCCCCTCTCTCTTTGCAGCCCAACACCTCTTCCCACAGCCCACCAAACCCATCTAACTCCCTTCCATACTCTCGGTCGTTCGATCATGATCGTGTGGCCGAAAACCGCTCCTCATTTGGACTCTCCTAGCTCCCTCTACCTATAAATATGTGCCTCCCGTCCAAAAATCGCAGATGAACCCTAGCCCCTTCTCCACCGCGCCGCCGGACATGTCCATCCACGCCAGACATGTCCGCCGGCCACGTCCCTCCATCCAATCGCATCGTGCCACATCAGCCCGCCGCCTCCCACAGCCAGTGGCGCGCCGCCACCTGTCCTCCCCGCTGCCGTTTCCCACCGCGCGCCGCCGCAGGCCCGCGGGGCCCAGATCCGGCCCGCCCGGGCCCGGATCCCGTGCCCGTTTAGCTCGCGCGCCGCCGCCCGTCTCGCCGTGCCGGCCTCCGCTGCCCGGCCCGCGCCGCCGCCAAGCGCGCCGCCCGATCCCTCGCCGCCGCCGCGCGCCTCTGGCCTGGGCCGCCGCCGCGCCCTCCGACCCCTCCGTCACGCCTCCTCCCGTGCAGCCTCGCCGCGCCCGCGAGCCTCGCCGGACCTCGGCTTCCGCGCCGCCCCTCCGGTCCCCGGCGACCGCCGCCGCCTTGCGCGCCCCGCGCCGCTCGCCGGAGCCGCGCCACCCCGCGCCGGCGCCGCCTCCCGTTGCCCTCGCCTCGAACTCCGGCCGGAGCCCTCGCCGGAGCACTCGCCGGAGCCGCTGGACCCGTCGCCCCGGCCTGGAGCAGATCCACCAGGCCCGCCATCCAAATGCGCCCCCGAGCCGCCTGGATCTCGCCGCCCCGGATCTCCTCGTCCCGTTGACTTTTCGCGGAGGTGAAATTGACTAAGTCCCCGAATCTGTAGTAATTATCATGCCATGTTCATCGCATCGTGTCTCTGCATCTGTAGCTCCGTTTTGTGCGTGTAATATGTCAAATTGTTCGCCTCGATGAGTACATCATTTCATTCCATTGCATCATATTCATTTGAAGTCATCTAGATGCCCGAATCATCGTTGCAAGAGTGCTTCATGATGTTAATCTGCTGAAACTGTTATAACGAGCTCTTTTGTCATTTTTGCCATGATTGATGTGTGCATCCTATGAGGTTGATGTCTACATGTGTTTTGAACTATGCCATGTCTTGTTTACAGTGGTGCTTACCATGTATTTTTGTGATCAATGTGGTGACTAACACAAGCATGCAAACTAGGTATCGTGATGTTGCTAATTTTAGTCCCTGTTCTGCTGTTATTTTGATGCCATGTAAACATGATGCTACAGAGAGACCCATGCTTATTTTGAGATACTTCAGTAAGGGTGTTTTGAACATATAGTTATGCTCTATCCATTAATGCCCCTTTTTGCAATTATGGAGTAGTCTAGCATGTCATTTTCGTGCTCTACTTTTGCTTCAAAATGTTTCCTGGCAGATTGTTTACATGTTATTCAATTTTGCCAAGGTTGTTGTAGTTGATCCTTGCATGCTATGAACTTGTTCTTACCTTGATTTGTTTCACAAACATGCCTTCTTACTGTTGATTGCCTTGCCATGCCATGTATTGCTCTGTGGTGAGTGGTACAACCTCATCTACATGCCTTCATAATTCTGTTTCTGCCATGTTTGAATCTGTAATATAACTTGCCATGTTTACATGGGTGCCATCATATTTTCTGGTCCTTTTTGGCTCATGGTCACTAAGGGACTTTTGATCTATGCAATTATTAGATTCATGCAATGCCTTTGTTTGCCATGATAAGTTCCTGTAACATGTTGTTTGATAGCTCTAAACATTGCAACCTGATGTTATTTTCTGCAAAGTCTGAACTGTTATTACTTGCAATCTTGCCATGTGTGTTTGAGCATGTTCTAGTGATTTCTGGAGATAGCTCAGTGTTCATGTTTTGTTATGCTTTACCTGTACATCATGCCCATGCCTTTTGTTTTTTCTTGTTGAGGTCCTGTAGCATGTTGTTTTGTTGCTTGCAATATGCCTAGTTGCTGTTTTGGACAGCTTGTCCTTTAAACTTGTATGGAGTGTATGTGTTTGAACCGTTGCTCCGTTTTGAGTGTTCTCTATATGAAACTTGCTTAGAATTGCATGTAGCTTCATATTATCATGTTGCATCCTTGTTTTGAGGTGTTTGCTTGATGTTTGTATGCATTTTGCATCAATGCCATGTTTAACTTGTTTTGCTCATATCTTCTAGGCCGTAGCTCCGAACTAAATGAACTTTATATGTAACTTGACTAGAATCTCGTGTAGATCATCTTTGTGCATCTTAACTTGCTGTTTAACAACTTGAACATAAGGTTTATTCAGATCTGGACCAACTTCGAAATTTGCATATGAGGACTTACCGAAATTGTTATATGTTGTTCCCGGCCTCATTTAAACTTGCCTTGATGTGTTGCTCTTGTTTGCATCATCTCTTGCCATGAGTAGCTTCATGTAGTCTTGTCTTGCATCATACTTGTTTGTGCATCATGTCATGTTTATGTGTGGTGTGTTTACCATGTTGTGTGCTTCTTTTCGATAGTTCCTGTTTCGTTGCGATCGTGAGGATTCGTTCGTCCACGCTTGGTTGGGCTTCATCCGTTCGTATTCTTCATGGACTCGTTCTTCTTCCTTGCGGGATTTCAGGCAAGATGACCGCTACCCTGGATCTCACTACTATCATTGCTATGCTAGTTGCTTCGTTCTATCGCTTTGCTGCGCTACCTATCACCTGTTTATCAAGCCTCCCATATTGCCATGAACCTCTAACCTTTGATACCTTTCCTATGCAAACCGTTGTTTGGCTATGTTACCGCTTTTGCTCAGCCCCTCTTATAGCGTTGCTAGTTGCAGGTGGAGTTGAAGACTTCTCCATGGTGGACAGGATTTTGGTTGGGATATCACAATATCTCTTATATTATTAATGCATCTATATACTTGGTAAAGGGTGGAAGACTCGGCCTTATGCCTGGTGTTTTGTTCCACTCTTGCCGCCCTAGTTTCCGTCATACCGGTGTTATGTTCCCGGATTTTGCGTTCCTTACGCGGTCGGGTGATTTATGGGATCCCCTTGACAGTTCGCTTTGAATAAAACTCCTCCAGCAAGGCCCAACCTTGGTTTTACCATTTGCCTCACCACCACCTATACCTTTCCCTTGGGTTGGCCAACCCAAGGGTCATCTTTATTTTAGCTCCTATCGGGATTTGTCGGTGCATCGGGCGGCTTTGCTGGTCTTGTTTTACCATTGTCGAAATGTCTTGTAAACCGGGATTCCGAGTCTGATCGGGTCTTCCTAGGAGAAGGAATATCCTTCGTTGATCGCGAGAGCTTATCATGGGCTAAGTTGGGACACCCCTGCAGGGTATAATCTTTCGAAAGCCGTGCCTGCGGTTATAGGCAGATGGGAATTTGTTAATGTCCGGTTGTAGATAACTTGACACCAGATCCGAATTAAAACGCATCAACCGTGTGTGTAGCCGTGATGGTCTCTTTTCAGCGGAGTCCGGGAAGTGAACACGGTTCTTGGGTTATGTTTGACGTAAGTAGGAGTTCAGGATCACTTCTTGATCATTGCTAGTTTCACGATCGTTCCTTTTGCTCTCTTCTCGCTCTTATTTGCGTATGTTAGCCACCATATATGCTTACTCGCTGCTGCAACCTCACCACTTTACCCCTTCCATTCCCTTTAAGCTTTGCTAGTCTTGATACCCATGGTAATGGGATTGCTGAGTCCTCGTGGCTCACAGATTACTACAACAACAGTTGCAGGTACAGGTTCATGCGATGATCTTGACGCGAGCGCGATGTTTGCTTGTCTTGGAGTTCTTCTTCTGCTTCTTCTTCGATCAGGGGATAGGTTCCAGGTCGGCAGCCTGGGCTAGCAGGGTGGATGTCGTTTGAGTTTCTGTTTGTGTTTCATCCATAGTCGGATGTTGATCTTATGTATTGTGATGTTGTATTCGAGTGGCATTGTATGCCTTATGTATGTATCCCCATCTATTATGTAATGTTGATGTAATGATATCCACCTTGCAAAAGCGTTTCAATATGCGGGTCTATCCTTGGTGGGACCTTCGAGTTCCTTTTGGATAGGGTCGCATATTGGGCGTGACAAACAATGCGGCGACTCTTCTTCTATGTTAAAAACCAACTATGTCCGGATTCCCGATCCCTCCATGCCGGATTCCCGCGGTGGGACGGACGGTAATCAAATACCGAACCTAAAGTCAGGCATCGGACCAGATTTGTTGGAAAGCGTCCAGCAAACCAAGCTTCCGAATCCGGAAGCTTCTTGGCCTTTGAGCCTCAGATCGGGCGGGGTTCCGAACTTGATTCCACCGGCCCACCCAAACATAAGCGATCTATCTCAAATACGGCAAGAGCCCGATGAAACAATACATCATTACTGGGCCAGATTCCTCCTGGTTATGAACATGATAAAGGACTGCCGTGAAGAAAGCACGATTTCAATCTTCTGCAACAATTGCACGGACAAGGGAATCATAAACGCCATTAGTCGTCGCGAAGTTGCGGCCTGGTCTTTTTCCGCCATCTTGATTTGGTGGCCTCCGAAGTACCTCTCAACTATATTATAAACAATCGCTATGCAACGGGCAGGATTGCAAAATGGGTCATTGAGCTCTTACCATTTGACATAACCTACAAACCACGGCGAGCTATAAAATCGCAAGTTCTGGCTGACTTCGTCGCCGAATGGACCGAAGCCGAACTCCCTAAAGAGTATGGCGCGTACTCCAATTGGATCATGCATTTCGACGGATCCAAAATGTTGGCTGGCTTGGGGGCTGGTGTCGTCTTGACGTCCCCAACTGGAGACACAGTCCAATATGTACTTCAAATAATGTACATGGACTCCAACAACGCAGCCGAATACGAGGCCCTCCTACACAGCCTCCGGATGGCAATCTCCACGGGCATTCAGCGCCTAGAGGTGTGCGGGGATTCAAACCTCGCAATATCCCAAGTAAATGGAGACTTTGACGCCAAAGATCCGAAAATGGCAGCTTACCGCAACGCCGTCCTAAAAATGTCAGCTCGGTTCGAAGGACTCGAATTCCACCATGTAGCCCGGGATAATAACCAGGCAGCAGACGTGTTAGCACGCATCGGCGCAAAACGCGACGCCGTCCCTCCAAACATCTTCCTGGAATGGCTCTTTAAGCCATCCGTATTATGGGAAGAGGAGTCTGGAAATAACAATCCGGAGCCAGCTGCAGCACCTAACTCAGACAATTCTGACACAATCGGCGGCTCAGCAAATGAAATAACACCTTCAACCCACGAAATAATGGCAGTAATTACCCCGTGGATGGAACCATTCCTAGCCTACTTAATTAGGCAGGAACTTCCCGAAGACCAAAATGAGGCCCGCTACATAGTTCGGCGATCTAAAGCCTACAAGGTCCATGAGGGAGAACTTTATAAGAAAAACACAACCGGAGTCCTTCAAAGGTGTATCTCCGAAGAGGAAGGGCGTAATCTCCTGGCTGAAATTCACGCCGGACTTGGCGGGCACCACGCTGCAGCCTGGGCCCTTGTAGGCAAGGCCTTCCGTACAGGATTTTATTGGCCAACAGCCCGGGCAGATGCTCATGACTTAGTCCAACAATGCGTCGGTTGCCAGCTCTTTGCTAATCAGAGCCACATGCCACCCACCGCCCTCAAAACTATACCCGTCACCTGGCCGTTCGCGGTCTGGGGGCTTGACATGGTTGGACCCCTTAAAGGGGGAACCCACAAGCACAAATACTTATTGGTCATGGTGGACAAATTCACCAAATGGATTGAAGCCAAGCCGGTTAAAACGGCAGAATCCGGACCTGTGATAGATTTTATATCCGGGGTAGTACACCGTTTTGGCGTCCCCCACAGCATCATCACTGACAATGGCACGAATTTCACGGCCAACGAGGTTAAACTCTGGTGCAAAAATATGGGCATCAAGCTCGACTACGCTTTAGTCTATCACCCCCAAACTAACGGTCAAGTCGAGCGAGCAAATGGTCTAATCATGAGCGGTATCAAACCCAGACTAGTGCGGTCCCTCAAGGAATCTAACACGCATTGGGTAGAGGAGCTCGACTCCGTACTCTGGGGGCTGCGGACCACGCCAAACCGAAGTACCGGATTCACACCATTTTTTATGGTGTACGGAGCAGAGGCAGTTCTGCCCTGCGAATAATTCATGACTCACCTCGCGTGCACATGTACGAAGAAAGAGAAGCCGAGCTGGATCGGAGGACAGTTTGGACGCCTTAGAGGAGGAGCGGGACGTGGCAATAGCTCGTTCCGCATTTTATCAACAGCAGGCTCGAAGCAGAGAAGTATGGGCCAAAGCTTACAATGTTGGCGAACTTGTTCTACGCCTGCCGGACAAGAAAAAGGACAAACTTAAGCCCAAGTGGGAAGGTCCCTTCATCATCGACCAAGTCCTGACCGGCGGAGCATACCGTCTACACAACGCATCTGACAACCGACTCGAGCCGAACCCATGGAGCGCAGCCCGTCTCCGAAGATTCTACGCCTAATGCCGGACTCAGAGTTCGTCTCACTCCTCCGTCCACCTTTTTACATTTTCACTGTCTCTTGTCCCCCTCTTTCTTCCCACTTTTTTTCCAATACCTTGGATAGGCTGATTTGCGCATTGTTCGCACACACTTGATGTGCTCCTAGCACTCATTATACCTGGGGGCTTCTTTAACAGAAGCTTATTTATACGGGCTTCATGCCCAACACATGTGTCATACTTCCGCATGTACCTTTTATTCACCATTATATGCATCGATATGACTTAAGTTTTGGCCAAGCTGGGTTTCCTGGCTCCTGTGCTTACCCCTACGTTCCCGATTGTTCGGCTAGGAGGTAAAGGGAGCACCTCTGCGATTGTTACTGCCGGGTCAGCCGGATGTGTACCTCAGACTGGGTGAAGCCGAAAGCTAGCGTTCTTAAGAGAATATTCGGTTGGTGACTTGAAAGATGATTTATTACTTACTTATTTATTTGCCCCCAGATGCTTTTTATGCTATTTTCGCAGTCTGGACATGCACTTTAGGGCATGCCTCCCAGGGAAAGGAACCCTTAACGGAACTATTCTCCCTGGAAGATGTTTCTTACTAACCATGTAATATAACATAGCTAGTTGGGCACTTGTCTGATAAAGAAATTATGACCTCGACGCCTTGTCTCCACGCATGCCCCGGTTCTTCTATAACCGTAAGGGTATTCGGACACACTCCGGACTGTTGGGTCCCGAGGTTGAAGCAAAAAGGTCCGCAAAGATAAACGATCTACAATCTGGCTAGAAGGCATTTTACATGTCATTTCAAATTACATAGTCAAACTGACTGATTGTACTCCTCTTCAATCCCATCTAACAGGCTGTCTAATTTACAGTCCTGTTGGGAATATTTCGCGGCCAGTTCTACTTGGCCGTACATCAAGCTCACAGGGATCTCCTTCCCATCAGGCCCCGCAGGTCTGACCTCGGCCATGTGGTTTGGGTCAGCCTTCGGGTACCGCGTCTTCACCATGGCCCAGGCCTCCCTGGCGCCTTGACGGCAGGCCGATATCTTCCACAGACGGAGGCATCGCCGTGCTCCCTGAAGCTTCTCAGCAAGCCCTCCAAGGCCCTCGGGTAGGGAGACGGAAGGCCATAAAGCCTGAACGACGCCACTCATCGCCTGCCGAACACGTTCGAGCAGTTGCACCAGCTCGGGAAGTTGGTCACTCGTTGAACCAGGCATTTCCTCCGCAGGGCGACCTGTGAGCACACCTAAAGACACATTTCTGTCAATCGACTTCCTCGCCGAATTCTTCTTTTCAAAGGAATTTGCTCAAGCACTTACTATAAATGCCGCGACGAAGCCACTGATTCTCCTTCACGGAGCCAGACAGCTGGGCCCGAACACCTTTCAGCTCTTCTCCTAGCTGGGTGTGGGCATCTTGGAGCTTGTTTCTCTCCTGCTGCACCTTCATAAGCACCCTCTCGCCAGCCTTTAGCTGACGCAGGAGTTGTTGCTTGTCCGGATCTAGTTCGGCGCCCTCTGCAATATTGTTGTCAGATTTACGCACACGCCACACTTTGTTAACTACTTATCTTTTCGAAGTACGTATTACCAGCGGGGGTCTCTGTGGCTCCCCCTGTGGTGGCTAGTGCGGCCTCAAGTTGGGCCTTGCACTCTTGGAGCTCCTGGGACAGGTGGGTATTCTTCTCTGTAAGATGCTGCATAATAAATGATCCTTAAATCAGTTATTTTAACTATTTTAAGTCTCGGGGGCTACTAGCATATATAACTATTAAAATTACTTACCTGTATGTCCTTCACATACTGCTCCGTGGCTCTGGTTAAACCATCTTGAGCAGCACGGAGATGTGTGTTTCCCGCATCAAAGGCATTCAACGCCTCCGGGGAGAAACACGCGTCACGAAGAACTGTCCGGTGACGCCTATGATTCATGGCGCTCTCCACCTCAGACCGGGTGGCGGACAGCCTATCGGCATCCTCCGTCGGAGGAGCATCCGGCTCTTGCCTTGTGTTCGCCTCCACTTCCGGACCACGCGATGGAGCATGGCTGGCGGAGGCTTGATTGGCAACCTCTCCGGACACTGTCCGGCGAGCGCTCTTTCTCCTGGAAAAAGTTATGAGCATTAATATACCTCCTAGGGATCCTTCCCTTAAAAACAACGGTGCGCTGTACCGTTGCGGCGATGTTTTGATTCGCGTCGCACTCCTCTTCCGCCTGCTGGGCCGAACTGACCCTTGCTGGTCATCCGCCGCAGGATCGGCTTCCCGCCTTAAAGGCACCTCCTGCGATGCACCATCAGTATAAGATGGTCAGAATTGAGCACGGATCAAATGATGGTGTCAAGACCTCGGTCATAGTCACCTGGGAGGCTGGAAACAAACCGGGGTAGTCAACCGTAATGGCGACTAGGGCATTGTCCACGCTAAGTTGGTGGAACACCCCGTCAATCATCTCCACCTTTATGTCCGAATCCTCTTCGGAGGTCGGATCAAGGGATCGTTCCGGATCCTCGGGCTGTGGAGTTAGGCTTCGTATGCCCTCCACGTCCCGGTGCAGGTCCTGCGTCGAAATCACAAAGTAAAGTACTTGACTTTGGAAGTATGGATCGGGTAGATAAACGTCCGCTTACCCAGCTCCGAGGGTTATTCATGGAGAATCCGTTCAATGGATTCGTGCGGAGAAGGTCCTCCTCCTCCCCCTTGTACAAGCCGGACAAGATCTTTGCCAGATCGGCTGCCGAGCTCGACCCTCTGCGGCCATGACGGGTGGCGTCGTCTTCCCCGTTGAAATCCCACATAGGGTGGCCCCTATATTGGAGTGGCTGCACCCCTCGCATAATGCACGTGGCCATGATTCCAATCATGGTCAATCCGGAGTGGGCCAGTAACCTAATCCGGCCCATCAGATAATGGACGCTCCCATCCTCCTCCCGTCGAGGGCTCCGCGGGCGCCAACTCAGGCGTTTCTTCAAGGGAGCATTGCTGAACTCCGGGAGGCCGATCCGAACTGGATCCGACAGAGGGGCGTCCTCCATGTAGAACCATTCCGAAGGCCAGTCTTCGGACGCCTTCTTCGGGGTGCCGGATAGATATCCGGTCCCAACGATGCGCAATATTTCGGCTCCACCCACTTGATATATCGACCCCTCATAGAAACGGGGTACGAGGCAAAACAATCTCTTCCACAATGCAAAATGGGGCTCGATGCCTAGGAACAGCTCGCAAAGAGCTACAAAGCCCGCGATGTGCAAAATGGAGGCAGGTGTGAGGTGGTGAAGCTGGAGTCCGTAGAACTCCAGGAGCCCCCGGAGAAATGGGTGTATGGGAAATCCGAGTCCCCTTATTAGATAAGGGACGAAGCATACCCGCTCTCCTTTGGAAGGGTTGGGGACGCTCTCCGCCTGCTTTCCACCCTTGAAGGTGGCCAGTCCGGCTCGAACCGGAACCATGAAAGCTGGGGGAAGATATCCCTCGGTTTGGAGCGCCACTAGCTCGCTGTGTGGAACTGAGCATCTCCCCCAATCTCCTGGCTTAGGGCTGGGAGCGCGAGAGGAGGATCCGCGTTGACTATCCATGATGGAATGGATTTTTGTCAGAGGCGCTTCAATGAGAACTTGCGGATGGAGGATGGTGTGAGATGGATCTAGATCCTCGCCTCTCTTATAGGCGGCTCATTCGCACGGCTAGGGGATAAAATGTAAAATACCCTAGCTTTTCGCATTCATACGACACGTGGAAGAAGGCCATTATTGGGCGTAGAAGCCAAGGAGCGCAACATTTATAAGGAAGCCAGACACTATTCGACAGGAACATGAAGTTTGAAGGAGAACCCGCCTTGCAACGCCGAAGACAATATACGCGCCGGACTCGTCGTCACTGAAGCCCGATTCGGGGGCTACTAAGGGAGTCCCGGACTAGGGGGTGTCCGGATAGCCGAACTATCATCATCGGCCGGACTCCAAGACTATGAAGATAGAAGATTGAAGACTTCGTCCCGTGTCCGGATGGGACTTTCCTTGGCATGGAAGGCAAGCTTGGCGATACGGATATGTAGATTTCCTACCATTGTAACCGACTCTGTGTAACCCTAGCCCTCTCCGGTGTCTATATAAACCGGATGGCTTTAGTCCATAGGACGAACAACAATCATACCATAGGCTAGCTTCTAGGGTTTAGCCTCCTCGATCTCGTGGTAGATCCACTTTGTAACACACATCATCAATATTAATCAAGCAGGGCGTAGGGTTTTACCTCCATCAAGAGGGCCCGAACCTGGGTAAAACATCGTGTCCCTTGTCTCCTGTTACCATCCGCCTAGACGCACAGTTCAGGACCCCCTACCCGAGATCCGCCGGTTTTGACACCGACACTATACCAAGCATCTTTTAAGTTTCTCCTTGTCTTTGCTTGAAGTGAAGAACTTCAAACTCGGGAGACAAAGAGCGGACAAAGGACTAGCCATAACAACAAAAATAAACTAACTAACACACGAGCACACAAGAGGCAAGCGAAATAAAAGAGAGGAGATTGGGAAAGAGAGGGCGAATAAAACGACAAGGGTGAAGTGGGGGAGAGGAAAATGAGAGGCAAATGGCAAATAATGTAATACGAGGGAGATGAGTTTGTGATGGGTACTTGGTATGTCTTGACTTGAGCGAAGACCTCCCCGGCAATGGCGCTAGAAATCCTTCTTGCTACCTCTTGAGCATTGCGTTGGTTTTCCCTTGAAGAGGAAAGGGTGATGCAACAAAGTAGCGTAAGTCTTTCCCTCAGTTTTTGAGAACCAAGGTATCAATCTAGTAGGAGGTTCCTCAAAAGTCCCACGCACCTACACAAACAAACAAGAACCTCGCAACCAACGCGATAAAGGGGTTGTCAATCCCTTCACGGTAACTTGCGAAAGTGAGATCTGATAGAGATAATAAGATAAGATAAATATTTTTGGTATAAACCCCATCTTTTTATCCTCGATGGAAACAATACAATACGTGCCTTGCTTCCCCTGCTGTCACTGGGAAAGGACACCACAAGATTGAACCCAAAGCTAAGCACTTCTCCCATTGCAAGAAAGATCAATCTAGTAGGCCAAACCAAACTAATAATTCGAAGAGATTTGCAAAGATAACCAATCACACATAAAAGAATTTAGAGAAGATTCAACTATTTCTCATAGATAAACTAGATCATAAACCCACAATTCATCGGATCTCGACAAACACACCGCAAAAAGAGTTACATCGAATAGATCTCCAAGAAGATCGAGGAGAACTTGGTATTGAGATTCAAAGAGAGAGAAGAAGCCATCTAGATAATAACTATGGACCCGAAGGTCTATGGTAAACTACTCACAACTCATCGGAGAGGCCTTGGAGATGATGTAGAGGCCCTTCGTGGTCGATTCCCCCTCCGGCGGAGCACCCACGAAGGCTCCAAGATGGAATCTCACGGATACAGAAGGTTGCAGTGGTGAAATTAGGTTTTCATGGTGCTCCTGGATGTTTTCAGGGTACGGGAGTATATATAGGCGAAGGAAGTACGTCGATGGAGCCACGAGGGGCCCACGAGGGTGGGGGGTGCGCCCACTCCCTTAGGGCGCACCGGGCGCCCTCAGGGCCGCCTCGTTCGCTTCTTGACGTCCACTCCAAGTCTCCTATGTTGCGTTTGTTCCAGAAAGATCGCTCCCGAAGGTTTCATTCCGTTTGGACACCATTTGATATTCCTTTTCTTCGAAACACTGAAATAGGCAAAAAAACAACAATTGGGGCTGGGCCTCCGGTTAGTAGGTTAGTCCCAAAAATGATATAAAAGTGTAAAGTAAAGCCAATAAACATCCAAAACGGGTAATATAATAGCATGGAACAATCAAAAATTATAGATACGTTGGAGATGTATCACCATATCACATCACAGCAAGCCCTTCAAAAACAAGTTAGACGTCCTCTACTTTGTTGTTGCAAGTTTTACATGGCTGCTACGGGCTTCTAGCAAGATCCGTTCTTACCTACGCATCAAAAACCACAACGATTTTTCGTCAAGTGTGCTGTTTCAACCTTCAACAAGGACCGAGCGTAGCCACACTCAATTTAACTAAAGTTGGAGAAACAGACACTCACCAGCCACCTATGTGCAAAGCATGTCGGTAGAACCAGTCTCGCGTAAGCGTACGCGTAATGCCGGTCTGATCCGCTTCATCCAACAATACCGCCGAATCAAAGTATGACATGCTGGTAAGCAGTATGACTATTATCGCCCACAAAACTTTGTGTTCTACTCGTGCATATAACATCTACGCATAGACCTGGCTCGGATGCCACTGTGTTGGGGAACGCGGTAATTTCAAAAAAAATTCCTACGATCACGCAAGATCTATCTATGTGATGCATAGCAACAAGAGGGGAGAGTGTGTCCATGTACCCTCGTAGACCGAAAGCGGAAGCGTTATGACAACGCGGTTGATGTAGTCGTACGTCTTCATGATCCACCCGATCTTAGCACCGAACGTACGGCACCTCCGCGATCAGCACACGTTCAGCTCAGGGACGTCCCTCGTACTCTTGATCTAGTTGAGGCCGAGGGAGAGTTTCGTCAGGCCGACGGCGTGGAGACGATGATGATGAAGTTACCTGCGCAGGGCTTCGCCTAAGCACTATGACGATATGACCGAGGTGTGTAACTGTGGAGGGGAGCACCGCACACGGCTAAATAATGTCAACTTGTGTGTCTATGGGGTGCCCCCCTCCCCCGTATATAAGGGAGTGGAGGAGGGGGGAGGGCTGGCCCTCTATGGCGCGCCCTTGAGGAGTCCTACTCCCACCAAGAGTAGGATTCCCCCCTTCCCTAGTTGGACTAGGAGAGAAGCAAGGGGGAGAGAGGGAGGGAGGAAAGGGGGGCCGGCCCACCCACCCAATTCGGATTGGGCTTGGGGGGAGGGGGGCGCCTGATGTCTACTACACAACCTTCTTCCTGTAGACGTTGTTGGGCCTGCAAGTGCACAGGTTTGTAGGACAGTAGCAAATTTCCCTCAAGTGGATGACCTAAGGTTTATCAATCCGTAGGAGGCGTAGGATGAAGATGGTCTCTCTCAAGCAACCCTACAACCAAATAACAAAGAGTCTCTTGTGTCCCCAACACACCCAATATAATGGCAAATTGTATAGGTGCACTAGTTCGGCGAAGAGATGGTGATACAAGTGCAATATAGATGGTAGATATAGGTTTTTGTAATCTAAAAATATAAAAACAGCAAGGTAACTAACGATAAAAGTGAGCGTAAACGGTATTGCAATGGTAGGAAACAAGGCATAGGGTTCATACTTTCACTAGTGCAAGTTCTCTCAACAATAATAACATAGATAGATCATATAACAATCCCTCAACATGCAACAACGAGTCACTCCAAGGCCACTAATATCGGAGAACAAACGAAGAGATTATGGTAGGGTATGAAACCACCTCAAAGTTATTCTTTCGGATCAATCTATTCAAGAGTTTGTACTAGAATAACACCTTAAGACACAAATCAACCAAAACCCTAATGTCACCTAGATACTCCATTGTCACCTCAAGTATCCATGGGCATGATTATACGATTTGCATCACACAATCTCGGATCATCTATTGAACCAACACAAAAGTACTTCAAAGAGTGCCCCAAAGTTTCTACCGGAAAGTCAAGACGAAAACGTGTGCCAACCCCTATGCATAGGTTCATGGGCGGAACCCGCAAGTTGATCACCAAAACATACATCAAGTGGCACGTGATATCCCATTGTCACCACAGATAAACACGGCAAGACATACATCAAGTGTTCTCAAATCCTTAAGGACTCAATCCGACAAGATAACTTCAAGAGGAAAACTCAATTCATCACAAGAGAGTAGAGGGGGAGAAACATCATAAGATCCAACTACAATAGCAAAGCTCGCGATACATCAAGATCGTGCCATAGAGAGAACACGAGAGAGAGAGAGAGATCAAACACATAGCTACTGGTACATACCCTCAGCCCCGAGGGTGAACTACTCCCTCCTCGTCAGGGAGAGTGTCGGGATGATGAAGATGGCCACCGGTGATGGGTTCCCCCTCCGGCAAGGTGCCGGAACGGGCTCCCGAGAGGTTTTTGGTGGCTACAGAGGCTTGCGGCGGCGGAACTCCCGATCTATCTTCGTCTTCAATGTTTTTAGGGTACATGGACTTATATAGGTGAAAGAAGTCGGTCGGGGGAGCCTCGAGGAGCCCAGGAGACAGGGGGCGCGCCCATGGGGGATGGGCGCGCCCTCCTATGTCCTGGCTTCCTCAAGCCTTGCCTGGCTTGAACTCCAAGTCTCCCGGATCATATCCTTTCCAAAAATCACGCTCCCGAAGGTTTCATTCCGTTTGGACTCCGTTTGATATTCCTTTTCTTCGAAATACTGAAACAGGCAATAAAACAACAATATGGGCTGGGCCTCCGATTAGTAGGTTAGTCCCAAAAGTAATATAAAAGTGTATAATAAAGCCCGTAATCATTCAAAACAGATAATAAAATAGCATGGATGCTTCATAAATTATAGATACATTGGAGACGTATCAGCATCCCCAAGCTTAATTCCTGCTCCTCCTCGAGCAGGTAAATGATAAAAAAAGAATTTATGAAGTGTGAATGCTAGCAAGTGCATAAGTTTGATCAATGATAAATTCAATCACCTTTTCTAGCATGATTATATGTCATAACAGTAGTTCATCTCATAAAACTTCTCACGAACAAGCAACAAGCAATTCACATGTTAAAGCATAGACCATAAACTTTCTTGAAAACTAGTAAACTTCATTCTTAGTCATCAAACAATTGCAATCCATCTTATTTTCAGGAAGGGTCTATGTCAGAGCTTTGATTTAGCAAACTCCACATACTCAACTATCATATAGTCTTCTACAATTGCTAACACTCACACAATACTAATGGTTATGGAGTTTTAATCGGACACTGAGAAAGATAGGGGCTTATAATGTTGCCTCTCAACGTATTCACCTTTGGGTGATGTCAACAATAATAGTTCATGCTAACTTACATCCAATTGGATATATACATCAGGATCTTCCCAACACGAGGTGCTTGCCAAAGGATAAAATGAAAAAGGGAAAGGTGAAGATCGCCTTGACTCTTGCATAAAGTAAAAGATAGGCCCTTCGCAGAGGGAAGCAGAGGTTGTCATGCGCTTTTATGGTTGGATGCACAAAATCATAATGCGAAAGAACGTCACTTTATATCGCCACTTGTATATGGACCTTTATTATGCAGTCCTTCGCTTTTATTGCTTCCATAACAAGATCGTATAAAGCTATTTTCTTCACACTAATAAATCATACATATTTAGAGAGCAATTTTTATTGCTTGCACCGATGACAACTTACTTGAAGGATCTTACTCAATCCATAGGTAGGTATGGTGGACTCTCATGGCAAAACTGGGTTTAAGGATAATTGGAAGCACAAGTAGTATCTCTACTTGGTGCAAGGAATTTTGGCTAGCATGAGGGGGAAAGGCAAGCTCAACATGTTTGAATGATCCATGACAATATACTTTAACTGAGATGTGTGAAAACATAACCCATTACGTTGTCTTCCTTGTCCAACATCAACTGTTTAGCATGTCATACTTAATGAGTGCTCACAATTATAAAAGATGTCTAAGATAGTATATTTATATGTGGAATCTCTCTTCCTTCAATATTCTTTCATGAACTGTTCAAATGGCCAATACAATGCTTGCTAACCTTCAATAAATTTACAATCTCTACTTCTTAGATGAGAAGTCATTACTCCCCATGGGATAAGCAAATGAGACATATATAATTTTAGATTTATGACAATCAACTCATTCAACAATTTACTCATAGGATATAAGTGAAGCACACAAGTAAATGAAAAACTACTCCAAAAAGATATAAGTGAAGATCAATGAGTAGCTAAATAATTATATAACTATGTGAGGGATATCTATCATTAAAGAATTTCAGATATTGGTATTTTATTCAAACAGCAAGCAAAGCAAAATAAAATGACATTGCAAGGATAGCACAACTCATGTGAAGAAGCAAAAACTTAGGCTCAACCGATACTAACCGATAGTTGTTGAAGAAGAAAGGTGGGATGCCTACCGGGGCATCCCCAAGCTTAGATGGTTGAGACTTCTTGAAATATTATCTTGGGGTGCCTTGGGCATCCCCAAGCTTGAACTTTTGTGTCTCCTTAATTCCTCTCATATCATGATTTCTCTTTTTATCAAAAGCTTCATCCACACCAAACTCAACAAGAACTCGTGAGATAGGTTAGTTTAAACCAATGCAAAACCTTATCATTTTCTACTGTAACAAATCACTAAAATTATTATTCAACATTGCATACTAAATGTCTGTGCATATTTAATACTCCTATCCTCAAATAGAATAATTAAACAAGCAAAGATATGCAAACAATGCAAACATAACAGCAATCTGTCAAAACAGTACAGTCTGTAAAGAATGCAAGATTCATCATACTTCCCTAACTCCAAAAATTATGAGAAAAATACTGCGCTGTAAAATATTTATCAGAGCTCATTATGCAAAAAGTTTCAACATTATATCATGCTCTGTCTTTTCTAGGGAATTTTTGCAACAGCGGTAAACTTTCTGTTTTCAAACAGCAACATGTATACTAGCAAAATAAGCATGGTAAAGGCTATCCTTGACATTTTTATTGAAAATATAGATGCAAAACATTATTCTAAATAACAGCAAGCAAATTCTAACAAAATAAAATGATGCTCCAAGCAAACACATATCATGTGGTGAATAAAAATATAGCTCAAAGTAAAGTTACCGATGAACGAAGATGAAGGAGGGGATGCCTTCCGGGGGCATCCCCAAGATTAGGCTTTTGGCTATTCTTGAATATCTTGGGGTGCCATGGGCATCCCCAAGCTTAGGCTCTTGCCACTCCTTATTCCATAGTCCATCAAATCTTTACCCAAAACTTGAAAACTTCAAAACACAAAACTCAACAGAAAACTCGTAAGCTCCGTTAGTATAAGAAAATAAAACCACCACTTAGGTACTGTAATGAACTCATTCTAAATTCATATTGGTGTAATATATACTATACTACAACTTATCTATGGTTCATACCCTTCGATACTACTCATAGATTCATCAAAATAAGCAAACAACACATAGAAAACAGAATCTGTCAAAAACAGAACAGTCTGTAGTAATCTGTATCAAACGTATACTTCTAGAACTCCAAAAATCCTACCAAATTACGAAGTCCTAAGAAATTTGTGTACCAGTCCAGAGCAAAACGAATTAGATCAGAATAACGTTTCTATAAATTAACAAAACTAATTTACTGAGTGCAAAAGTTTCTGATTCTCAGCAGGATCAACACAACTATCACCGTAAGCTATCCTAAAGGTCTTACTTGGCACTTTATTGAAACAAAAGCTATAAAACATGATTACTATAGTAGAATAATCATGTGGACAAAAAAAGTAAAGGTAAATATTGGGTTGTCTCCCAACAAGCGCTTTTCTTTAATGCCTTTCTAGCTAGGCATGAGGATGACAATGATGCTCACATAAAAGATAAGAATTGAAACATAATGGGAGCATCATGAAGCATATGACTAGCACATTTAAGTCTAACCAACTTCCTATGCATAAGGATTTTTTGAGCAAATAACTTATGGGAAGAATAATCAACTAGCATAGGAAGGCAAAACAAGCATAACTTCAAAACTTTAAGCATATAGAGAGGAAACTTGATATTATTGCAATTCCTACAAGCATATGTTCCTCCCTCATAATAATTATTAGTAGCATCATGAATGAATTCAACAATATAACCAACACCTAAAGCATTCTTTTCATGATCTACAAGCATAGAAAATTGACTACTCTCCACATAAGCAAATTTCTTCTCATGAATAGTAGTGGGAGCAAACTCAACAAAATAATTATCATGTGAGGCATAATCCAATTGAAAACTAAAATCATGATGACAAGTTTCATGGTTATCATTATTCCTAATAGCATACAACTCATCACAATAATCATCATAGATAGCAACTTTGTTCTCATAATCAATTGGAACCTCTTCCGAAATAGTGGAATCATCATAAATAAAGTTGGCACTCTTCCAAATCCACTTTCATGTTCATCACAATAAGATTCAACATCCTCCAAAATAGTGGGATCACTACTTCCTAAAGTTGACACTCTTCCAAACCCACATTCATCAATATTATCATCATAAATAGGAGGCATGCTTTCATCATAATAAATATTCTCATCAAAACTTGGGGGACTAAAAATATCAGATTCATCAAACATAGCTTCCCCAAGCTTGTGGCTTTGCATATCATTAGCATCATGGATATTCAAGGAATTCATACTAACAACATTGCAATCATGCTCATCATACAAAGATCTAGTACCAAACATTCTAATGCATTCTTCTTCTAGCACCTGAGCACAATTTTCCTTTCCATCATACTCATGAAAGATATTAAAAAGACGAACCATATGAGACAAACTCAATTCCATTTTTTGTAATTTTCTTTTATAAACTAAACTAGTGATAAAACAAGAAACAAAAAGATTCGATTGCAAGATCTAAAGATATACCTTCAAGCACTCACCTCCCCGGCAACGGCGCCAGAAAAGAGCTTGATGTCTACTACACAACCTTCTTCTTGTAGACATTGTTGGACCTGCAAGTGCACAGGTTTGTAGGACAGTAGCAAATTTCCCTCAAGTGGATGACCTAAGGTTTTTCCATCCATAGGAGGCGTAGGATGAAGATGGTCTCTCCCAAGCAACCCTGCAACCAAATAACAAAGAGTCTCTTGTGTCCCCAACACACCCAATACAATGGCAAATTGTATAGGTGCACTAGTTCGGCGAAGAGATGGTGATACAAGTGCAATATAGATGGTAGATATAGGTTTTTGTAATCTAAAATATAAAAACAGCAATGTAACTAATGATAAAAGTGAGCATAAACGGTATTGCAATGGTAGGAAACAAGGCATAGGGTTCATACTTTCACTAGTGCAAGTTCCCTCAACAATAATAACATAGATAGATCATATAACAATCCCTCAACATGCAACAAAGAGTCACTCCAAAGCCACTAATATCGGAGAACAAACGAAGAGATTATGGTAGGGTATGAAACCACCTCAAAGTTATTCTTTCGGATCAATCTATTCAAGAGTTCGTACTAGAATAACACCTTAAGACACAAATCAACCAAAACCCTAATGTCACCTAGATACTCCATTGTCACCTCAAGTATCCGTGGGCATGATTATATGATATGCATCACACAATCTCGGATCATCTATTAAACCAACACAAAAGTACTTCAAAGAGTGCCCCAAAGTTTCTACTGGAAAGTCAAGACGAAAACGTGTGCCAACCCCTGTGCATAGGTTCATGGGCGGAACCCGCAAGTTGATCACCAAAACATACATCAAGTGGCATGTGATATCCCATTGTCACCACAGATAAACACGGCAAGACATACATCAAGTGTTCTCAAATCCTTCAAGACTCAATCCGACAAGATAACTTCAAGAGGAAAACTCAACTCATAACAAGAGAGTAGAGGGGGAGAAACATCATAAGATCCAACTACAATAGCGAAGCTCGCGATAAATCAAGATCATGCCATAGAGAGAACACGAGAGAGAGAGATCAAACACATATCTACTGGTACATACCCTCAGCCCCGAGGGTGAACTACTCCCTCCTCATCACGGAGAGTGTCGGGATGATGAAGATGGCCACCGGTGATGGGTTCCCCCTCCGGCAGGGTGCCGGAACGGGCTCCCGATAGGTTTTTGGTGGCTACAGAGGCTTGCGGCGGCAGAACTCCTGATCTATCTTCGTCTTCGATGTTTTTAGGGTACATGGACTTATATAGGTGAAATAAGTCGGTCGGGGGAGCCTCGAGGGGCCCAGGAGACAGGGGGCGCCCAGGGGGGTGGGCGCGCCCTCATATCTCCTAGCTTCCTCGATCCTTCCCTGGCTTGAACTCCAAGTCTCCCGGATCATATCCTTTCCAAAAATCACGCTCCCGAAGGTTTCATTCCGTTTGGACTCCATTTGATATTCCTTTTCTTCGAAATACTGAAACAGGCAATAAAACAACAATATGGGCTGGGCCTCCGGTTAGTAGGTTAGTCCCAAAAGTAATATAAAAGTGTATAATAAAGCCCGTAATCATTGATAAAATAGCACGAATGCTTCATAAATTATAGATACGTTGGAGACGTATCAGCGCCCTCCACCTGGCCGCCTCCTCCTCTCTCTCCCACTATGGCCCAATAAGGCCCATATACTTCCCGGGGGGTTCCGGTAACCTCCCGGTACTCCGGTATATGCCCGAACTCACCCGGAACCATTCCGATGTCCAAACATAGGCTTCCAATATATCAACCTTCATGTCTCGACCATTTCGAGACTCCTCGTCATGTTTGTGATCAGATCCGGGACTCCGAACTACCTTCGTTGCATCAAAACATATAAACTCATAATACCAATCGTCATCGAACGTTAAGCGTGCGGACCCTATGGGTTTGAGAACTATGTAGAAATGACCGAGACATGTCTCTGGTCAATAACCAATAGCGGAACCTGGATGCTCATATTGGTTCCTACATATTCTACGAAGATCTTTATCGGTCAAACCACATAACAACATACGTTGTTCCCTTTGTCATCGGTATGTTACTTGCCCGAGATTCGATCGTCTGTATCTCAATACCTAGTTCAATCTCATTACCGGCAAGTCTCTTTACTCGTTCCGTAATACTTCATCCCGCAACTAACTCATTAGTCACAATGCTTGCAAGGCTTATAGTGATGAGTATTACCTAGAGGGCCCAGAGATACCTCTCCAAAACACGGAGTGACAAATCCTAATCTCGATCTATGCCAACCCAACAAACACCTTTGGAGACACCTCTAGAGCACCTTTATAATCACCCTTTTACGTTGTGACGTTTGGTAGCACAAAAAGTGTTCCTCCGATATTCGGGAGATGCATAATCTCATTGTCTGAGGAACTTGTATAAGTCATGAAGAAAGAAGTAGCAATGAAACTAACATGATCATAATGCTAAGCTAACAGATGGGTCATGTCCATCACATCATTCTCCTAATGATGTGATCCCGTTCATCAAATGGCAACACATGTCTATGGTTAGGAAACATAACCATCTTTGATTAACGAGCTAGTCAAGTAGAGGCATATTAGGGACTATAGGTTTTGTCTATCTATTCACACATGTACTAAGTTTCCGGTTAATACAATTCTAGCATGAATAATAAACATTTATCATGAATTAAGGAAATAATAATAACTTTATTATTGCCTCTAGGGCATATTTCCTTCAGATCTAGACTTGCCGCCGAACTTTCCGGGAACATGTCCGCCGAACTTTCCATGCAGGCCCAACTACTATAGATTTAAGCATCGGCCTGTCCAGAAGAGGCAAGGTGGATGGGACTCTGGCTCCAGGGGATGGGGGGCAGCCGGATCCTTCGCCTCAAAGAAGCGGCCGGGGGATGGGCGCCGGATCTTGGGGATCATCTTGATGGGGTCATCGCAGATCCGGTGCCGCTAATGAGCCGCTGGGTGCAGGGGAGAATGCCTTGGGATAGTCATCATGATGAAATGAAGCCAATCACAGAGTACAGAAAGCGTAAGCACAGGATAACACAGGATGAAGACAGACAGACTGAAGAAATTGAGAGAGTCTTCAGTCAAAGTCTTCAAACAGATATGAAGAAGCACACAATAACAAAAATGAGGAAATGAAAGAGTTGAGGAAACAGAACCAGTAAGCTTGGTGAAGATAATGATTTTGTAGACCAGTTCCAACTGCTATCTCAGTTGTACGTCTGGTTGGAGCGGCTAAGTATTTAAACTCGAGGACACACAGTCCCAGACACACAGTCCTCACCGTATTCTCCTTGAGCTAAAGTCACACAGACCTCGCCCAATCACTCGTGGTAAGTCTTCAGGTGACTTCCAAACCTTCACAGACTAGGTCACTCGAAGATCCACAATTCCTCTTGGATGCTCTAGACCATGACGCCTAACCGTCTGGAAGAAGCACATTCTTCAAAGGTAACAAGTGTCGAATCCACGCAGGATCAATCTCTTCAGTGATGCTCAATCACTTTGGGTTGTAGGTGTGTTGGGTTTGGGTTTTCCTCACTTGATGATTTTCGCTCAAAGTCCTTGGAGGATGGGATGGTCTCAAATGACAAGTGTCAGTTTCTCTCGAAGCAGCCAACCAGCTAGGTTGTAGGGGGTGGCTATTTATAGCCTAGGGAGCAGCCCAACATGATAAGACATAAATGCCCTTCAATGATATGACCGTTAGGTGGGTAGATATTTTGGGATAGCTGGCGCATAGCACAGCAACGGTCGGAAGTTTGACTCTCAAATTCCTCAGGGCTATCATGTTCCTCACTGTGTAGGCAATCCACACTAGCAAATTCCTAACTCCTCAGTTAGAACAAATTCCTCAGAGACCATAAGAACTTTGTCTCTGTCACTGAAGAATATGACTGAACTGTATGAGATTTCCAATGGCTTCACTCAAAGGGATTGGTAGGTGTAGGATTTTGAGTTGAGCATCACATGGAAAATTTTCCTTAATATTTCCTCGGCCCCCTTTAATAGTACGGTGTATCCTATGACTCAAGAAAGAGAAAATGAAACTACAAAAACAAAAGTCTTCACGCTTCATGTTCCTCGAATGATTGTCAAGTCTTTAAGGTCACACCAATTTCTTCACTTTCAAAGTCTTCTAAAAGTCTTCAGAAATCCAAAGTCTTCAGTTGAAGAACTCCATTTTTAGGGGTCGACTTTCTCTGTAAATATCAAACTCCTCATAGACTTATAGACCTGTGTACACTCACAAACGCATCAGTCCCTTAACCTATAAGTCTTCAATACACCAAAATCACTAAGGGGCACTAGATGCACTTACAATCTCCCCCTTTTTGGTGATTGATGACAATATAGGTTAAGGTTTCAACGGGGATAAACATATGAAATGTAAAAACTAATATTGAGGAATTTGATTGCAAGATATAGAAGAACTCCCCCTGAAGATGTGCATAGTGAGGAATTTGCTTTTGAAGCAATGCACACTTGAAGAGTATAATCATGGAGATCTCCCCCTATATCTTGTAATTCATACACGCATTTAACATATAGTATGAAGAATTTGAAATGCATGATGAAATATGGTGACTGATGTAATTCAGCATGCGTGCATAGACATTAATGAGGAATAAGCATGCAGAAGAACTCAGCAAAAGTATCAGGCCACCATAGAGTTTAAGATTACAACTCGATCCAGCAAAGTCATCAAAAGAACGAGAGTTGTAACTTAGAAAAAAACGCCCATATAAGATAGACCCGCTTGAAGACTAACTCAAATTTCTCCCCCTTTGTCATCAAATGACCAAAAGGGTTGAAAATGAGGACTAACGCCCCTGAAGAATATCATGATGATGGAGGAGCGCAAGCGTTGTTGGGGTCTTGAGTCATTGTAGGGCCTGCCGCAGTGTCATCCAAGTCTTCATACTCGTCCGTGTCGTGTGATGAAGAATATGAACTGGCGACCAAGGAAGAAACCTTAACCTTCTTGAATCGCTTCGGCGGAGGATCAGACCAGTCAAAATCTTCCTTGAAGCCCATTTTCTTCAGATCTTCTTCACCATAGAGATGTGACAGAATAGCCCAGGTGCGATCAAAGACTTCATGGAGGTAGTAATGGTTTTTCTTCACTGCATTATGTGTAGAAGTCATGTTGTGAAGAATAGAGCCAAACTGACGCTTAACCCATTTATGGTTTCGATCCACCTTCTGGTGAAGACTAAGAAGCAGCTCTCGGTCAGTCATCACACGAGGAGCCGTGGCTTGAGGATTTGGCTCGGATGCATTGGCAGCAGAATCATGTGTGGCAGAGTCACCATTGGTGGAATAAGATGCAGCTTTGTGGAACTGACCATCCAATGGACGAATACCTTCATCGATAACAGCTGGTGCCTTGCCCTTCTCATCAATTGAGGAATATGTCCGCTTGAGGACTTCAATCGGTGGCAAGTAGCTGAGGTGATTCTGAAAGTCAGCTTTGTAGTTGAGTGAAGACCTTGTTCTGAGGAATCTCATGATCCAAGGAGCATAAGGCTTGAGCTCAAATGGAGAAAGTTCAACATTCGCCAGAGTCCTCATGAAGAAATCATGATAATTGATAGGGAAGCCATGCATGATGTTGAATAGCATATTCTTCATGATGCCAATAATCAAACGGAGAAAGTTCAACATTCGCCAGAGTCCTCATGAAGAAATCATGATAATTGATAGGGAAGCCATGCATGATGTTGAATAGCATATTCTTCATGATGCCAACAATTTTCTCATCGGATGAGTCATGGCCTTTGATTGGACTCATAGTCTTCGTCAGAATGCGATGGACGGTTCTTGGCACATACAACAATTCCTTCACGAGGAATTTGGTCCTTGGGGCTTGACCAGGCTTCAGAGGCTTCATGAGCACTTGCATATAATGAGTAGTGAGTTTAGGCTCTTGGTACAGACAACGAGCACCTTCAGGTGGAGGACTGATTGGCGGGGCATGAAGTAATTCAGAGGCCGATGCCTTCTAATGAGTGTTTTCAGTCATCCAGTCCAACACCCAAGTGTTGATATCATCAACATCACTTGTGATGTGCAGCGTTGCATAGAACTGAAGAATAAGCTCTTCATTCCAATCAACAATGTCTGAGCAAAAGTTGAGCAAGCATCATGAAGCATACTGAGGACTTGAGATAAGCAAGGCATTGATTCCATGTCCACGTGAGGAATATTCTCGTGGTCGAAGACTTTGTCCTTATTGAAAAGCAGTGAAGAATAGAAGTTGGCTTGGCTGGCAGTCCAGAAACACTTCCTTCTAAGAAGAGCATTGTCATAAGGATTGAAGTCAGTGAAGAAAAGATGCTCGCCGAAGAAATCATCAACCTTGAATTTCTGCTTCTTTGAGAAGGGATCCTTTGCCTTAGACTGAGGAGTGTCAGTCAATTGCATCACCACCTCTGGAATCACAATCTCAGGATCCACAGACTGAGGAATTTCAGGCTCTTCTTCAACTGCAGCCTGGGTCTTCAATTCTTCATTTACATTTTCTTCAACACTAGTGGCTAGAATTTCTTCATGGACAGATGGGGTTGCATGAGGTTCTTCAGAACCCATCTGTACTTCAGTAGTAGCTGGGGACTGAGGAATTGCTTGAAGTGGAGTGAACATCAGAGAGTTGGGGTGCTGACTTTCCCAAAAGTCATCATTCAACACAGGTGTGGTACAACCAATATCCACATCCTCATCTTCCATTTCTTCAACCCCGACCTCTTCAGCAGTGAACTGAGGCATAGGCGAGGAGACAACTGGAGTTGAAGGGATTTCATCCACTTCAATTTCTTCATCCAACTGCTCTGAAGAAGCAGCAGAAGGATTCTCTTCATCGGATTCAATGGGAATCACATAATCTTCACCAAAAGGAACAAGGTCCTTTGACGGCATGTATGAGACAGGAACAACATCAATTGGGTTGTTAATTGAGCTTGTCAATGGCTTCATCTTCTTCGGAGCTGAAGAATCTGATGTAGTTGATGCCTTCCTTTTCTTCACAGCTGCAGGTTCTGTAGCCTTGGTCTTCTTCGCATCTGATGCAGATGGAAGAATTGGAGTTGGTGTAGGCGCAGGAGGAGCAGAGGAATTTGGTTCAGTTTCTTCAGGCGCAACTGATGCAGTTGCCCTGACTTCTTCACTTTCTTCAGGTGCACCACTAGTGGATGCCCTGGCAATATATTCAGCGGCTGGAATGCAGTCATCAGCCCTGGTACTTTCATTTTCTTCAGCAGCCTGATTGTCATCAGCGGTGCTGGCATGTTCTCCGGCAGGCTGAGCAGATGCTTCAGCCAGAGTGACTTCAACGTGCATAGGAGCAGCAGCACTTGAAGTGAATGTCTTTGTTAACTTAACGAACCGGACCTTGGCGCCCTTCCAATCAGCATAGTAGCGATTGAATTCATCACTCAGTTGCTTGATTTCAGCTTGCAAGGCAACGAGTTGATTAGGGGGTAAGAGTGAGGACATTGTCCTTTAGGTAGCGCTGCTTTTTGTATTGCGCTTTCTTCAGTCTTCTTCCTTCTTCAAATTTCCACTTTTCTTCTTCAATGAAGGCAGTCAAAACATGACTTTGACCAGGAGTGAGGTTCATCTCCGACAAAGGCGTGTTTGGGTCCTTGTGCCATAAATCAATGAAGTCTAGGATCAACTTTGGATCCAGTAGCATTGGCACATTGCTGCCTTTGGCCCTAGCGGTCCTGGCCTGCCTGTCTTTAATCATTTCAGCAAGTTCTTCATCATCAGCCTCATCATCATCAGAGGGCACTTGAAAGGCGACCTGCTTCTTGTGAGGACTTGGTCGAAGGCCTCGTCTAGCAGTGGCCTTTTTCTTTAGCAGAGAGGGGCCAGCTAAGGAATTTGGTGCAACTGAGGAACTTGCAGATGCTCCTGAGGCAATTGAGATGCCCGCGGTCCTTTGTCACGTGGCGAGATGCACAGGTGCACAGGATTTAGTCGGAGCAGCTGAAGACTTTGTCGGAGGAGCTGAAGACTTTGAAAGAGGAGAAGATTGAGGAATTGGCCATGAGGGCTTTGAAGAATCTGGCCTTGAAGGCATTGCTGAGGAACTTGGCCATGAGGGCATTGAGGGAGAAGCACTTGGCTTATGCGCAGGCTTCTTAGGCATCACCTTCTTCAGCCTACTAGCAGAGGCCTCAGCAGCGGTAGCAGCAGCAGCAGCAAAATCTTCATTAAATTTCCTCATTCCTTCCTTTGCTTGTTTAGCCAGTTTGGCCTGGCGCTTTGCCCATTCATCAGGATAGTCCTCACCGCGCTTGAGGCTGGTGGGATCTACCAATTGGCCTGGTGCCAATGGAGGTCTTGGGCATGCGGGGTTGAGTGCGATTTTCTTCATATACTTGGGAATGACGTATCTGTAGTCCCTCCATTCCCGTGCCCATCTCCTCTCAATCTTTTGAATGCGCACCTTGTGTTGATTTTTGTCTTCCTTAGGGGGTGTGCAGTATCCAACATAAATGTCATCAGGTATCTCAAATGTTGTGTTGACCTCAGACCTCTTTCCACCCTTCTGTGGCTTCTTACCGTCAGCCATTTTCTTCAGCTGAGGAATATGAACAACTGAAGTTTCTGAAGTGTGCAACTTTTCTTCGAGGAATGCTGCAAATGAGTTAAGTTGATGAGAACCTAGAGATTCAGCAGCGGACATGTGTACCTGTGAACAGAGTATAGTTGCGAGGAATTTGGAGAGGTCATATGCGTTCTCAGAAGGTTTTTCAAAAATAATAGGTTTGAGGAATTTGACCAGATGAATCTTGAAGAATTTCACTAAGCGTTCTTTGTCTTAGGTTCCAGAGTTGTATAGATTGAAAATCCACACAATTGAGGAATCTTGAAGAAAATCATTGCTTAGAGAAACGAATCAAGAGCAGATGACATGTGAGGTGTTTAGTGAGTGAAGATTTGAAGAATAAACACCTTTGAAGATTTTCAAGAAAACAATTGAATCAAAGAGGGTAGTAAAAGTAACTTTTAATTACCCTTGATGAATAACATGACAAACTGGGAAGTGTAGATGTGAAGTTCGTCAGTTCAGATCTTCCATGCCCTAACTCGGCAGAGGAAGACAACTATGGCGGTGGCGGAGTGAAGAAGTCCGCAACCGGCGCGAGTACGACGGCGACGAGGTCAAGGCAGTGAAGCTCTTCCTCACCGGCGATGATGAAGTAGCGATGGCGCTAGGGTTTGGGAAGCTCAAGCGGGAGTGAGAATGAGCGGAGTAAAAACGAAGTGAGGAAGAGGCGGGGGTATTTATAGTGGGAGTGAAAAATTGTACGCCCTAGGAAATCGGACGAACGTGCCCCTGGCCCTTCTCATTCGCTTGACATGTGTCACCCACGTACTGAGAGGTGGCGATTGTGTAGGATCGTGGGTGAATAGATAAGTATTGTTGTGGGATGCAGAATGGTTTGAGCGGCAAAGTCGAAAATTTGGATAAGATAAGTTAAAAGTTCCCTTCGCAATTTCTTTAGTTGTCAAGGGCACAGTGAAGATTTTGAATGAGTTTCAAATAGAACGCACATGAAAAATTTGTGAACAGACTCGGTTGAGTTTAGCATAGAGGGGGAAGGGTCCGATCACATTCACTTAGCAGAAGAAATCAACTTGAAGAATTAGCAATAAGTGAATGCTGTAGAGGACATAAAACTCATATATATATATATATATATATATATATATATATATATTCAGATGAAGAACAACGCCGGAAAGAGTGAAGACAATGCAAAGTTGAAGAATTTGAAAAACTGAGGAATTTCAAAAATGAAGAAAAACTCAAATTGAAGATTTTCAACTTTGGTTGGTGGCGTAACCCACCGTATAAGAAAAGTGATTTCAGACACCGCGTACAATTGTCGTAGGGCTCTGAGAATCAATTTCTTCATTAATTTCTTCACACTTAGAGGGTTAGTCTTCATTGGTTGAAGAAAAACGTTACTTTGTGTGTTGCGCATCTAAGTCATCAAGTCAGCATAAGTGTTAGGATGTGTGTCCATTTCAGAGAACATTCGAAGATTCTAGGATATTTAGCTCACACCACAACTTGCTAAATCTCTTCTCATCCAATGGCTTAGTGAAGATATCGGCCAGCTGGTCTTCAGTGCTAACGTGGTCGATGGATATGTCGCCCTTCAACACATGATCACGAAAAAATGATGATGAATCTGGATGTTCTTGGCCTTCGAGTGCTGAACTAGGTTATGAGTAATCTTGATAGTGCTCTCATTATCGCAGTAGAGAGGCACATTCTTCACGTTGATGCCATAGTCCTTGAGTGTTTGCTTCATCCATAGTAATTGAGCACAACACGATCCAGCAACAATGTACTCAGCTTCTGCAGTGGAGAGTGATACGCAGTTCTGTTTCTTCGAGGACCAACAAACCAAAGATCGTCTGAGGAAATGGCATGTGCCTGGCGTTGACTTGCAGTCCACACGATCACCAGCATAGTTAGAGTCTGCATATCCAATGAGATCAAACGAGGAGCCCTTGGGATACCATAGTCCAAGTGTTGGTGTGTGAGCTAGATATCGAAGAATATGCTTCACAGCCTTATGGTGTGATTCCTTCGGTGTAGCTTGAAATCGGGCACACATGCAAACACTATGCATAATATCCGTCCTAGATGCACATAGGTACAATAAAGAGCCAATCATGGAGCGATATACCTTTTGATCGAAGTCTTTACCATTTTCATCATTGCATAGATGGCCATTTGTGGGCATTGGAATTTTGACCCCTTTGCAATCTTGCATGCCGAATTTCCTCAATACATCTTTGAGGTATTTCTCCTGAGATATGAATATGACATTGCGTTGTTGACGAATTTGAAGACCTAAAAAGAATTTCAATTCTCCCATCATAGACATTTGATATTCTTCACTCATCATATAGGCAAATTCATCACTGTAACATTGGTCAGTACAACCAAAAATGATATCATCAACATAAATTTGGCACACAAACAATTCACCATCATAAGATTTAGTGAAAAGAGTTGGGTCGAGTGAACCGGGTTTGAAGCCTTTCTTCATGAGGAATTCCTTCAAAGTATCAAATCACGCCCAAGGGGCCTGCTTGAGGCCATACAGGGCCTTATTGAGTCTGAAGACTTTGTCAGGATGCTTTGGATCTTCAAAACCTGAGGGGTGAGCAACATATACTTCTTCCTCAAGCATACCATTAAGGAATGAACTTTTCACATCCATTTGTTGTAAGATAATATCATGATGGTTAGCATAAGCAAGTAATATGCGAATAGCCTCAATTCTAGCAATAGGTGCAAAAGTTTCATTGAAATCAATTCCTTCAACCTGTGTGTAGCCTTGAGCTACAAGCCGTGCCTTATTCCTCACCACAAGGCCATTTTCATCTTGCTTGTTGTGGTAGATCCACTTTGTGCCAATAATGTTGTGCTTGCGATGATCTGGACGTTTGACCAGTTCCCAAACGTTGTTGAGCTCGAACTGATGTAATTCTTCTTGCATAGCGTGTATCCACTCAGGCTCCAGAAATGCTTCATCTACCTTAGTGGGCTCTGTGATAGAGACAAAAGCAAAGTGCCCACAAAAGTTAGACAAATGTGAAGCTTTTGAGCGTGTGAGAGGACCTGGTGCTTCAATGTCATCGATGATCTTCTCGACTTGCACTTCGTTTGCAATGCAAGGATGAGCGGGTTGTCTTCGAGGAATTTGATCCGCATTTTCTTCAGGAGCATTTTCCTCGGCACCATTTTCTTTAGGTGCGCCAGCTCAACGTTCTTCACGTTCTGGAATGAATTCTGCAGCAAATTCTTTGGTAGGAATGACATCCTCAGTAGCCTTGAACTTGATAGATTCCTCAGGTGCTGGTTCATCTAACACAGAAGGTAGGTGCTCTCTTTGCGAGCCATTAATTTCATCGAACCGCACATCTAAAGTTTCAACAACCTTGTGGAGAACGTTGTTGAAGACTTTGTAGGTGTGCGAGTCCTTTCTGTAACCAAGCATAAAACCCTCATGTGCTTTCCATGCAAATTTAGAATTGTGATGAGTATCTCTAATCCAACATTTAGCACCGAAGACTTTGAAGTAACTCACATTGGGTTTCTTGTCGGTGAGGAGTTCATAAGCAGTCTTCCTTAAGAATTTGCGAAGATATACTCTGTTGATGATGTGGCACGCAGTATCAATTGCCTCAATCTAGAAACGATGAGGTGTCTTGTATTCATCAAGCATAGTGAGAGCCATCTCAACAAGAGTTCTGTTCTTGCGCTCCACGACACCATTCTGCTGAGGAGTATAAGGAGCAGATAACTCATGAGTAATACCAAGTTCATCAAGATAGTCATCAAGACCGGAATTCTTGAACTCAGTCTCATTGTCACTTCTGATGTGCTTGATCTTCACACCAAAGTTGGTTGAAGCCCTCGAGGAAAATCGTTTGAAGACTTCCTGCACCTCATGTTTGTAAGTGACAATGTGCACCCATGTGTAACGAGAATAATCATCAACAATAACAAAGCCATATAGAGATGCATCATTTGTAACAGCAGAATAATGATTAGGACTAAAGAGATCTATGTGAAGCAATTCAAATGGTCGAGTGGTAGTCATGATAGTCTTTGCTGGATGCTTGGCCTTTGTCATCTTTCCAGCTTCACAGGCTCCGCATAAGTGATCCTTGAGGAATTTGACATTCTCAATGCCAATGACATGCTTCTTCTTTGCAAGCGTGTGCAAATTCCTCATGCCAGCATGACCAAGTTGTCAATGCCATAGCCAACCTTTTGAAGCTTTTGCAAGTAGGCATACGGCTTGTTGTGGTCCTGTAGAGAAATCAACAATGTACAAGTCTCCTCTCCTGAAGCCTTCGAAGACTTTGGAATTGTCAGCTTCCATGATCACAACACAACGATATTTGCCAAAGACAACAACCATATCGAGATCACAAAGCATTGAGACAGACATGAGGTTGTATCCTAAGGAATCGACAAGCATGACTTTGTCCATGTGTTGATCCTTTGAGATCGCAACCTTACCTAGACCCAATACCTGACTTTTGCCTTTGTCAGCGAAGATGATATGCTTCAGATGTGATGGTGATGAAGGAGCATCCATCAATAGATTCTTGTCACCAGTCATGTGATTCGTACATCCACTATCGAGGACCCACTCATTGGCATTGGGTTGATCATCCTGCAGATGAATTAGTGCATCTTATGAAATCATATACTTCATCAGTGAGGAATATGACATCAATATCATCAGATCAATTTCATCAAGCAATAGAATAGATAAAATAGTATGAGGACGTGAGAAATGAAAGTTCATTTCTTCATGATTAGCCTGCATCCTTTCAGGCAATGTTCAGGTCTCCAACATATTCTTCAGACGTTTTAAAGCACGTTTGGAGACCTGACCCTGCATAAGAGATTAGTTCTTTTTATTCACCACCCACATCTGAAGGGGTGGCAAAGAATTCATCACTCTGCGAGCAACATATGAGAAAGGTGGCATAGAAGTCAGTCCACTTCGTTTCACATAAGTGGGGTTAGGGTAAGCATATGAATTAGCAGAGAAATTCTTCGAGGACATATGAACATAATGATTAGAAGAATAATGCTCATATTCATAGCCCTTAGCTCTACCCTGCAAAATAGAGGGGTTAGCACGATGATGATCATATGAGGACTTTGATCCTTTTGAGGAATTTGATCCACGTGAGGAATTTGGTCCATATGAGGACTTGGATCCATATGAAGAATTTGGTCCATATGAAGAATTTGATCTGGCGTTCCTATTCTTCACAGGTGGTGTCATGAAGACATTCACCTGAAGACTTTCAAGGAAACTTTTGGGAACCCAGATTTTCTTCATAGGGGAACCGTTCCTGCAGTTAGTGCCAACATATCTAGCAAATACTTCACCATTCCGATTTTTGAACAGTTTATAGTTGGAGTCAAATGACTCATCAGAAGAATGAGGAGATTCACATGTAAAGCCAGATAAATTGGATGGATCAACTGGAGGTCCCTTTGCGGCAACCCATGAGGTTTTGGGGTACTGCTTAGGCTTCCAATATGTTCCATCAGCATTGAGTTTCCTCTCAAAGGCAATACCCTCTTTCCTAGGGTTCCTGTTTAGGATCTGCTTTTTAAGCACATCACAAAGAGTCTGATGCCCTTTGAGGATTTTGTACATGCCTGTCATGTACAATTCCTTCAGCCCTGCATCATCAGTGATACTAGCAATGTCCTCAGATGAGGAATTAGTGATAGCAGAGACAGATGAAGAATTTGTAGCATTAGAAGCATTTGAACATTCAGGTGAAGAATTAGCAGATTCACGTTCAATGCACTTCAGACATGGAGGAACAAATTCTTCCTCGCTGATTTGTTGAGCAAGTAATGAATCGCGCTCCTTCTGAAGATCTTCATAATCCACTCTTAGCTTTCAAGATCTTGCTTTCTTTGAAGAAATTCATAAGAAAGCTTCTTGTGATTAGATAAGAGAGTGTTATGATGACCTTGAAGGTTGTCAAACTTGGACTGAAGTCTTTGAAGATTTTCAGTCAAGGTTTTTGGTGAGATCCATTTCTTCACCCAACATATCATCACTTTTATCTAGATGTTTTGAACCTTTTCAAAAGCCTTTTGTTGTTTCACAGCAATCTTAGCAAGTTTAGAGTAGCTGGGCTTGAGGTTTTCATCAGATTCATCCTCACTAGATTCAGAGGAGGCGTATTTAGTTACCTTTGCACCCTTTGCCATGAAGCAATAGGTGGGAGCGTAGTCATCATTGCCTTCATCAGCCTTGTTGGTGAAGCCATTTTCTTCAGAGTTGAAGATAGACTTGCTGACGAATGCAGTAGCGAGAGCTAGGCTCGCCACACTAGACTCGGACTCCTCAGATGCCTCCTCATCCTCATGTTCCTCAGATTTAGCCTCAGAGTCCATTTCCTTGCCAATGAATGCCCGAGCCTTCTTGGAGATGCTCTTCTTGTGTGATGAAGACTTCGAGGATTTTGATGATGAAGACTTTGAAGATTTCTTCTTCTTCTTTGCGTCATCAGAACTGTAATCCTTGTATTTCTTCTTCTTTGATTCCTTATCCCACTAAGGATAATCTTGGATGTAGTGACCAGGTTTCTTGCATTTGTGGCATAGTCTCTTCTTGTAGTCACTGGATGAGGAATCGTTGCTCCTTGAGGATTTTCTGAAGCGACCACGTCTTGAGAACTTCTGAAATTTCTTCACGAGCAGTGCTAGTTCTTGGCTCAGTTCTTTAGGATCACCAAGGCTGCTAGCAGAGTCTTCATCTTCAGACTCAGAGACTGCCTTGGCCTTCAGAGCACGTGGTCTGCCATAGCTCGAACCATAGAGATCTCTCTTCTCAGCAAGCTGGAACTCATGAGTATTTAGCCTCTCGAGGAGATCAGCGGGATCAAGTGACTTGTAATCAACACGTTCTTGAATCATCAGTGCCAGAGTATCAAATGAAGAATCGAGCGATCTCAGCAATTTCTTCACCACCTCATGGTCGGTGATGTCAGTGGCGCCAAGCGCTTGAAGCTCATTTGAGATGTCAGTGAGGCGATCGAAGGTTTGCTGAACATTTCCATTGTTGAGTCTTTTGAAGCGGTTGAAGCGATTGCGAAGAACGTCAACACAAGAGTCACGTTGAGTTGAGACTCCTTCATTCACTTTGGACAACCTATCCCAGATAAGCTTAGCAGTTTCCAAAGCACTCACTCTTCCATATTGCCCTTTGCTCAGATGGCCACATATGATATTCTTCGCTTGAGAATTGAGTTGCTTGAATCTCTTCACATCAGTAGCATTCAGAGAAGGTGTGAATGAGGGAACACCATTTTCCACAACATACCAGAGATCGTTATCAATTGCCTCAAGATGCATTCGCATCTTATTCTTCCAATAGGGATAGTCCGTTCCATCGAAGGTAGGACACGCAGCAGAGGCCTTCATCATACCTGTAGTCGACATAACTAAAACTCCAGGCCGTTAGACAAAAATCACACAAAACAAGGGAGTACCTTGCTCTGATACCAATTGAAAGTGCGTTATATCGACTAGAGGGGGGTTGGTGAATAGGTGATTTTTATGAATTCTTCACTGAAGAATTCGCTGGTGAGGAAATTCCTAAATGAAGAACTACTTGCAGCGGAATAAGTACTCAAAAGTAAACATAGCAGAACACAAGCATAGTCATCATGATGAAATGAAGACAAGCACAGAGTACAGAAAGCGTAAGCACATGATAACACAGGATGAAGACGGACAGACTGAAGAAATTGAGAGAGTCTTCAGTCAAAGTCTTCAAACAGATATGAACAAGCACAGAACAATAGAAATGAGGAAATGAAAGAGTTGAGGAAATAGAACCAGTAAGCTTGGTGAAGATAATGATTTGGTAGACCAGTTCCAACTGCTGTCTTAGTTGTATGTCTGGTTGGAGCAGCTGAGTATTTAAACTCGAGGACACATAGTCCTAGACACACAGTCCTCACCGTATTCTCCTTGAGCTCAGGTCACACAGACCTCGCCCAATCACTTGTGGTAAGTCTTCAGGTGACTTCCAAACCTTCACAGACTAGGTCACTCGGCGATCCACAATTCCTCTTGGATGCTCTAGACCATGACACCTAACCGTCTGGAAGAAGCACAGTCTTCAAAGGTAACAAGCGTCGGATCCACGCAGGATCAATCTCTTCAGTGATGCTCAATCACTTTGGGTTGTAGGTGTGTTGGGTTTGGGTTTTCCTCACTTGATGATTTTCGCTCAAAGTCCTCGGAGGATGGGATGCTCTCAAATGACAAGTGTCAGTTTATCTCGGAGCAGCCAACTAGCTAGTGGTTGTAGGGGCGGCTATTTATAGCCTAGGGAGCAGCCCGACATGATAAGACATAAATGCCCTTCAATGATATGACTGTTAGGTGGGTAGATATTTTGGGACAGCTGGCGCATAGCACAGCAACGGCCGGAAGTTTGACTCTCAAATTCCTCAGAGCTATCATGTTGCTCACTGTGTAGGCAATCCGCACTGGCGAATTCCTAACTCCTCAGTCAGAACAAATTCCTCAGAGACCAGAAGAACTTCGTCTCTCTCACTGAACAAATTCCTAACTGTATGAGATTTCCAATGGCTTCACTCAAAGGGATTGGTAGGTGTAGGATTTTGAGTTGAGCATCACATGGAAATTTTTCCTTAGTATTTCCTCGACCCCCTTTAACAGTACGGTGTATCCTATGACTCAAAAAAGAGAAAATGAAACTACGAAAACAAAAGTCTTCACGCTTCATGTTCCTTGAATGATTGTCAAGTCTTCAAGGTCACACCAATTTCTTCACTTTCAAAGTCTTCAGAAATCCAAAGTCTTCAGTTGAAGAACTCCATTTTTAGGGGTCGACTTTCTCTGTAAATATCAAACTCCTCATAGACTTATAGACCTGTTGAAAGAACATGTGGTGTCCCCATGTTTGGTTTTGGTAATTGATGAAAATCTCTATGGACTAATGGTTGCCTTGAGTTATTTTTGAAGGTTTTGTCCATAGGCTTATCTTGAAGTCCATCTGTTGGTTTCAAGGAGTTTATGAGTTGACCAAGGTGCTATTAAGGAATTATCCAAAGATTGGTCATGTGAGTGTTGAGCTTATTGCAAGCATGTCTTGAAGAAGAAGATTGTGTGATCATTCATGTTTACTTTCAAGACATCATCCAAATGAAGAGAGTTGGAAAGATTAAAGGTTAATCAAGACTAAGTCAAGAGTGAATCAAGTTGATCAACTCACAAAGCATAGAAGATGTGCCGAGAGGGATCAAGTGATCCCATGGTATGGTAAGCATTGTCCATTGCACTTTGTGTACTAACCCATGGTCTATGTGAGAGTTCTATGTGGGGTTAGGTACGTGTCCATGGGCTTGCGTCAATAGGAAGATATCATACAACACATGGAAAAGATGACATCAAGTGGTGATCGTCATCGTGATTGCCATGTGCAAGATAAACATGGCGTGTCCAAGATTTGTAAGGATGATTGTTCTCCCTCCACCTTCGGCCGTGTTGCGTTCTCAACTTCTTCTACTTCACCTACATGTGGTTTTCCACAAGGTATTGAATGGTGAGTAGTGGTGTTCATTGGAATGATTATAGTGGGCTTATTGTTGATAATCCTTCATCACTTTCTTATTGCAATGCTTCATCTTTGGACTTCAACACTTCTAGCACTCCAAATGTTTCACATGCTTGTGTTGATAGTCCTTGCATATCATGTAGAAATTGCTTGACTAAATTTCATTATGATATGCTTGCTATGTCTTGTTGCCATGATAAAAATGCATCTATTTCCTCGAATTGTTATGCTAACAATGTAGAGGAAAGCGAACACTCCATGGAACAAGACGTGGTGTTTAATGGTGCCTCAAGGGATCCTACATCATCATCTATTGCTTTTTGCCTTATGGCTAAGGTGTCAAAGGTATCTCCTACTTTGTACCCCAATATGTCTCTTGATGATGATGTTGATGCTAATGATGATGAGGATAATGATGAAGAGAATGATAATATTGCCTCCTTAAAAACTAAGGGGGAAATGATTTTTAAAGCCCTTCATAAAAATAAAATTGCTCGTTCCAACTTCATGGAAATAATGTCCATTGCCATTGGTGGCAAGAAATACATTGAGGAGTTAGAATCTCATCTAGAGGAGCATGAGGTCACCATTGAGAAAATGGAAGCTCATGAGCATGATTACTCAAATGAGATCGCGGAGCTATCTCAAGCTCTTTAACATGAACAAACCACCCCCGAATCTCTTGAGGAGACTTTTGCTCTAGAATTATCTAGAGTGAAGGAATCTAATGATAGAGCTCTTGAGGTGGCCAATGTTTTTTGAAACTAAAAATGTTAAGCTTGAAGTTGCTCATGCTAGACTCCTTGAGGATTTTGAGCACCTTGAAAATGGCTCAAGGGTCATCAAGGGTGAGCTCATCAAACTCACCGAGTCTCATGCTCAACTTGAAGCTTCTTATTTAAAAGAGCTTGCCAAGTTGCCTTCTCCTCTTGTTGTTAATGATGATGATTGTGCTACTAACTCTATTTCTTGTGAAGCATCCATTTTAAAGGAGAATGTTGAGCTAAGGGCTCAACTTGAGTTGCTATCTAGCATGTATGGGAAATTGGAAGAAAGTCATGAAAAGCTTTCTAGCTCTCATTATGATCTTCTTGTATCCCATAATGTGCTAAAAATAGCTCACGAGGCTATGATTGCTAAGGTAACATATAGTGAGCCTCATGTGGACATTAGCACTACTTTTAGTCAAAATGATATATTGCCTTGTGCTAGTCCTTGTAATTCGTCTATGCATAACATTGGTACATCTTGTGATGAATTGCTTTCCTTGCCTTGTTTCTCTAATGATGAAGCTTATACTTCCTCTAGTACTTGTGTTGATACTAACCATGTAGAGGAAATCAAAGAGCTCAAGGCCCAAGTCACTTCTTTGAAGAAAGACTTGGAAAAGAGTCATGAAGGGAAATCCACACTCAACAATATCTTGAGTGTGCAAAAATCCCCCAATGACAAAGGTGGACTTGGATTCAACTCCAGTAAGAAGAAGAAGTCCAAGATGAACAAAAAGAAGGGCCAAGAACAAGTCAAGAATTCGGCCAAGATTTTTTGCTTCAAGTGCAAAGTAGAAGAGCATCATGTTAGATCTTGCCCATTGAAGAAGAAGCCCATTAGTGACAAGCAACAAGGGAAGCGGCCACAAGTTCACTTTCATGCTCAACCTCAAGTTGAAGAAAGGCCTCTTCCCAAGAAAACTCGAGCTAATGCTTCTCAAGTTGAGAAATCAAGTGAGAAGAAAGTGAAGAGTAGACGTTGCTACCTATGTCGTGAGAAAGGTCACCTCGCTTCTTCATGCACAAGTGGTAACGTATCCAACCCAATTATTATTGATGATGTCTATTCTCTTGGGAAGGATAATGTTGGCAATGCGTTTGCAAAGTTTGTTGGTACTCAAAGTGGTGTCAAGAAAAGAACCATTTGGGTGGCCAAGCCTATTGTGACTAACCTCTTAGGACCCAACTTGGTTGGGGACCAACAAGCTAAAACTTGATCAATAGGTGTTGATGGAGGTCACTGGGGACTTGGCTACATTATGAAGAATTAAGGGGTCTTCATCATTCATATTGTCTCAAGCCAAGTCATTTGGATTATCAAGTTTCTATCTTATATCCAATGTTCCCCCTTGCGGTAACTTGTGCTTAAATTGTTTACATTGAAAGTTACTTGCCCCTTAGCGTGTTGTGGTTTTGTACCTTGCATGTGCGTGTATATGTTATGCTTCCAATTTGCTTATCTTGAGAAATCAAGTATGTGCATGTTGGTTCGCACATCATGTACGTGTGTGTAGTGTGTTGAGCCTTTGTTCATCTTGTTTATATCTTAGTTCGATCTTGTGAGAGATTAATGGAACATTCCATTTTGGGGGACTGATGTGCTTTGTGCACCTCACAATCCTAAAAATGTGTGTACATGAGGAATACCATCAAGTATTGATATTACAAGATTATCTAGTCTCTATGTGGTATGTCTTCTCATGAGAAATTCAAATTCTATTTGGTCCATTAATTATCTCTTGTTGGTTCTCTTTTGCATCTTGTTAAGTTTTTCATTGGTATCACATTATGGGGGAGTAATATGCTATGTGTATATTACAAGCCTAGAAAATGTGTACATTCGAGATATTGTCACTTAGAATTGTTTTTGTAAATTATATTGTTCCTAGGTGGCATGTTAGCTCTACAAGTTGCAATTTGCTTGTGTTTGGTGTGAAGATGATGTCGGATATCCTTGCTATCTACCACTGGGAATTATTTCCAAATACTTCTTGTCTTTTGACAATTGGTACTCACTTATGTGTGGTAGAAATTATTGATCATCTTCATGTTGGCATTTGCTTTTTATTTGCCTTATCTCTTGCCAAGTTTGTGTCAACTCCCATTGCCTTCCGTGCCACTTGAGGATCTTGTTGTTTTCTTGGTCTTGTCTAGTGTCTTCCTTGATATAGTGAACGTGGTGAGCCTACCTTGTGCATTTTGTATTCAAATGCAAATTCTCTAATGGGGGAGCTATCCTATTTTCTATAAAACACTAAACTTGTGATCCTTTTTAAGTGTGTGTTGGTGGACGGCAAGCCGTTTCTTTTTGGTACTTGTGCCATCATGAAACTTTGTAGAGAGCTTGGTTTGTTTGGAACCATCCTCTCTTTTGGGAGTTTGATATCATTTGGTGGGTTCCAATGGATATCTCATTCCTTGATGTATCCTTTTAATGATATCTTCCAAGTGATGATTTCTCCATTTGGTATTCTTTTCACTTGGTATTTTCTTGTATTTTGGTATCGGTTCTTGAAAGTCTTGAGCATGCATATTAACTTCATGTAGTTTCCTTGGCATGCTTTCTCTCGTTGACCCAATATATAAGGGAAACTCCACCAAGTCTCAAATTGGATGAGATGTGCATGAATTTCATTTCCATATATATATATATGCACATATTTATGTGGAGTTTGTCCTACGTATTGTTGGTGTTTCTAACTCTTTGGTCCCAATGAGTTTGGGTACCATTTTGTTTGTGTTGTTGTTCTAGGAACAATTGGAGATGCATTGGATGCTCGGCTCACTCACAAGGAAGGTGTTTCCACCATGTGCTTATTGGAGTCAAGCTAGGATGATCAATGAACTACCATCTACCTTCAATTGGTATCTACTACATCCTTCCAATGGTATCTCGGTAACAAGTATCATCATCTACTTCATGCACACATTTCTTGCATCAACCTTGTGTAGGTTGTATCATGGCATGTAATTCATTCTTTATTGTGATACTTGTTTCCTTTCTCAAAGCATCCCAACAATGATCTCATGTTGCTAGTTGTTATGTCTTTGATGGTTGTGTGGTAGGAATTCATTTATATACAATAAGACCATATCTAGCCATGTGCTATGCTTCCAAGCAAATATCTTATTGGTATATGTATGACTTCCTTTTGGATATCTTATTCCTTCGCGTTGTAACTATGTCGGGTGTACATTCTTCTTTGTAGACATACATCATCATGATTTCGTCTACCTAGAACCTTATACATCTGAGAGAAATTACATCTCTAGATGATATCCTTTCTTTCACATCCACCTTGTCTTTCTTATGTTATTTCTTTGGTGGCTCCGTGAAAGTTTTTGTCTTGAGTGCGGGTCTTATCTCGTTGCATCTTGATGCACTCTTGTGTGGTGAAGATATTTTTCCTCATGCTTGTTTTGACGAGGCCTTTGCCATCTTAATTGGTATCCCTCGTCTTGATGAGGCTTTCGTCTTCTATCTTCACCATGGGTTGTCACAAGTGTTGGTTATTCATTTTGCATTTTTAATGTGCTTGTGAACCCTTTTGCTTGGTGTGTGTGGGGAGGACATGTCATGCACCTTGTATCTCCACTATCCAAGACTATGTTGATGCTTAATTCTCGTCCATACATTAGTCTTCTCAAGTGCTTTGCCATGACTCACACACATCATTTTGGTTGAGCCTACTCTTAAGTTGCCTCTTTTACATGTTGCTCAACCATTTGTTTGTTGCAAGTGCTAGGCTTTGTTTCCTACATGCTCACTTGCACTTGTTGTGAGTTTCTATTGATTTTTGGGGAGTGATGATCCTATTTTGTGCACTTGGTATCCTAATGCAAATATTGTAAGGAGCGCACAAATCATGGAGAGCTTCACTAGTGTCTTTAGAACACTCTGTTGCTCTCTTGCACTTGTCGTGAGGTTCTATTGATATTGGGGGAGTGACGATCCTACTTTGTGCTCGTTGTATCCAATTACAAAACTAAATTGTGCACAAATCATGGGAAGCTTCTTTAGTTTCTCTAGAACACTCCTTTGCTCATATCATACTTTATTTCATTCATGTGGCACGTAGGATCTTTGGTCTAGTTGGCTCAATTGATATCCATTGATTGCTTGCTTAAATTGGTATCTTTTGATTGCTTGATTGCTAGTTTCTCTCTTTGTTATGTCCTTGTGGCATATCATTCTTTTGCAATCTTTGGGCCTCAATATAGTTTGTCTTCCTCCAAGTATTTACCATTGGACATGTGTATTGTATTCCACTCTCTTGTTGAGAAATACACAATTTATGGAGGAACACTTTTTATATTGGACTTCTAAGCTTTTCACCTATTTTGTCAATCGATGCCAATGGGGGAGGAGTTTCAGAGAGTTTTGTTCCTAAGCATTTGCATCCCATTCTCATGCATCATTGGTTGTTGCATTGCATGGTGATGCATATTTGCATCCCATTCTCATGCATCATTGGTTGCTGCATTGCATGGTGATGCATAATTCCTTGTATAAACTCTCTTGAAAGTGATTGTCATCAATTACCAAAATGGGGGAGATTGAAAGAACATGTGGTGCCCCCATGTTTGGTTTTGGTAATTGATGACAATCTCTATGGACTAATGGTTGCCTTGAGTTATTTTTGAAGGTTTTGTCCATAGGCTTTTCTTGAAGTCCATGTGTTGGTTTCAAGGAGTTTATGAGTTGACCAAGGTGCTATTAAGGAATTATACAAAGATTGGTCATGTGAGTGTTGAGCTTATTGCAAGCATGTCTTGAAGAAGAAGATTGTGTGATCATTCATGTTTACCTTCAAGACATCATCCAAATGAAGAGAGTTGGAAAGATTCAAGGTTGATCAAGACTAAGTCAAGAGTGAATCAAGTTGATCAACTCACAAAGCGTAGAAGATGTACCGAAAGGGATCAAGTGATCCCATGGTATGGTAAGCATTGTCCATTGCACTTTGTGTACTAACCCATGGTCTATGTGAGAATTCTATGTGGGGTTAGGTACGTGTCCATGGGCTTATGTCAAGAGGAAGATATCATACAACCCATGGAAAGGATGACATCAAGTGGTGATCATCATCATGATTGCCGTGTGCAAGTTCAAGTGGAGCATTACGAAGAGATCAAGTGCTTGAATCTTGCCATTCTTTGTGGTGTCAATGGTCTTGTGAAGATGTGCCGAAGAGAGGCTCACCCATAGTGGACTATGGGGGAGCAATCATCTAGTCTTCATCGAGCCAACGCAATCAAGAAAGGTGGTCCAGCTTGAGGGAGTCAAGATCGTCATCATCTAGCTCAAGTGGACCATGTGCAAGGCAAAGGTTTGCCCTTGATAGGTTTCCTATTTTACCGGTCTCGTGATGGTAGTTGGAAGACCGGGTTATAGGATCATTTGCCATACTATCAAGGTGGGCTCTCAAGTTGGTAGCTTGGTCGTATCGTTAGTAGAGAGCTCAAACCATTGCATCCTTACATCATGTTTATTGGTTCTTGTTTGGTTCTTTTTGTGAGTCTTAGAGCTTATGGTCATCTTGATGACAAGCTTGAGTTCATCGAAAACTGAGTTCGCATGCGTTTTCTATGATGTTTTCGGTGTTGGAGGTTTTACCGGTCTTATCCGAGGAAGGGTTCTCACCATTTTCTTATGGGCCTTTTCTAATTTGCTTCTTATTGATATTTCTTTCAAGATTGTGTTAGCCCTTGTTGCTAGCTTTCCAACAAACTTGGTTTCATCGAATTCGGAGTCCGTTTGCAAAAGTTGTGGCAGTTTTGGTGTTTTGAAAAGGCTGCAGCGGTACTACCGCGAATTGGAGCGGATGTAACTTGTCACACCCTAGCTAGTCATGCATTAGAGTGTTGCATCATGTTTACTCTTTCATCAGAAACTTGAAATGGGGATCTGTGAAACCCTCAGAATCATTTTGAAAATGACCCAAATAAAAATTTCTCCAAAAGGGTCCAAGAAAATGCTCATGTTGCTCTCTGAAAATATTGGACAAAGATAAAAATCAAACCAATAATTTTAGTGGCTCATGGACATTTATTTTGGGCATTTGGAATTAATGCATAAATATTTGCTTTGGAAATATATTAATTATATATATTAATATATGTCCAAATATTATGCCATTTATAAAAGAGCTCTGGATTAATATATATAGCTCCTGCAAAAATTGGCATAAGTTAAATAAATGATTTAATATATTATTTAAATCAAAACAAATGTCAGAAATTAGAAAACAGAAAAAGAAATAACAGGAGGAGCTTACCTGGGCTCCTCCCTGTGCGGCCCAGCCAGCTGGCCGGCCCAGCAAGCCAGCCCAGCCCACCACCGCCGTCGTCCTCCTGGCGCCAGTCGGCCAGGCGTGTGGCCGGCGCGCGCGCACGGCCGGAGCGCCACGCCACCAGCTCGTCTGCCTGCCTCCCCCGCCAGCGCGACGCCGCGGCGCTTCTTCTCGGTGCCGCCCCGATCCCCTGGCCTTATCCCCCCTCTCTCTCCCGTGCTGCTCCCTCTCTCTCTCTCACGGCCGAACACCACCGTCGCCGCCGTTCGCCATAGCCACCGTCTCCGGCCACCCCTCGCTCCCCCGACTAGCTCAGAAGCTCCGCCACGACCCCCTCTTCCTCCCCACCGCTCCACAGCTCCCCGGAAGCCCTGCATCACCGCCACGTCGCCGTTCCCCTCTTCGGGCTCCGACCGTCGTCGCCGTCGAATTCGCCGTCACCAGCGCGTCCCCGAGCCCGCTAACCATCCCTGCAGCTCCGCGGTGAGCCCCCGGATCGTTTCCCCCTTCTCCCCTGGTCTCTTTCGACCTCTAGGCCCTAGCCCCACCTTGGCCGAGAGCTCCACGCCGCCGGCGATGTCGCCGTCGTGGCCACGGTCGCCGTAGCGCCCAACCGAGCACACCATCGTGCTCCACACCTCACTAGGAGCACGTAGCACGCACCAACACCTCCCCTAACGCCCTGCAACGCCGATTCCGACCGCACCCGAACTCCGGCCGCCGCAGCCGAGCTCGCCGCCGTCAACTCCGGCCACCCCGAGCCCAACCACCACCACCAATAGTCGCGGCTCAACCTCAGCAACACGTAGATGCCTTCCGCCGTCCATTTGGTTGCCGGAATGGCAAAAAGCACTTTCGCCGCCGTCTCGGACCTCGCCGGCGTCATGTCGCCGGTGGGGTTTGACTTGTCCGACCTGGGGTTTGACCCCCCAGGGTCACTGACGCGTGGGCCCTGTCGGCCAGGTGGTTAGATTAGCGCTAACTACTGTTAGTCAACCCCCCCTGACACTGACAGTGGGCCCCAGCGCCACTAATCCCTAATTAGGATTAATTTAAACCTGTTAAACCCCCCCTGTCACTGACGTGTGGCCCCCACACGTCAGGTTTGACTTCAGCCAGCCGCAGTTGACCACTGACGTCATGCTGACGTCATGCTGGCGCAATAATTATATTTCTGGATTTAATTTAAATCAGGAAATTCCAGAATATTATTTAAACTTCAAAAATTCATAACTTTTATTCTGTAACTCCAAATTGGACAAATTATATATGAAAAATGATCAGAAAAATCCAATCTATCCATCTGTACTATTTTCATGCATGATCAAACAAGTTAAATTGATGTTTCAAGCAGAACAAGGAAAAGCACTTTAAAAGGCCATATTTGAATTTGAAATTTGAATCTTTGATTCAAATTTGTTCAAACCCTTCTGGTTTTAGTTGCATTAGCCCAACACACTCATATTGCCATGTTTCATGCATGCATCATATTGTTGCACATTGTTTGGTGATGCTTGTGTATCGATGTCCTTTGCGACAGGTTCTGCCTCCGAGGAGTACCGTGATTACCCTAACGAAGAACCGTATCCGTGCATCGAACCATCAGGCAAGCAACCAACCATTTGATCATATCGATACAATCCCATGTTCTCGCTCCTGCTCTCTTTACTGCATTAAGACAACGCGATTCAAACTGCTGTGTGCTACGGTAGTTGAACCCATTTCCTCTGCATGACCTGTCATTGCCACAGTAACTAGATGAAACCCACTAGCATGTGTAGGAGTTGATTGAGCCATATGTATGTGTTGTTCCTACCTTGCTATGCCTGCTATGCTTAGAGTCGTGTCAGGTCTGGTTCATCTGGGTGATGGGCTAGAGTGAAATGATTATGTCGGTAATGAGAGTGGTGTGGTGAACACGATTTGGTAAAGGTATCGATGAGAGGCCATGTAGGAGTACATGGTGGGTTGTTTCATTGAAGCCGACCTTAAGCACTGAGATCTGTATGTGTGATTTAAGAATCAGCTACTACCATGCATTGGGCCCGAAACCAATGGACCCTCTCGGCTTCTTATTCACCCTAGTTCTCCGTCCAGGAGTTGCAAGTAGTTTCTGGTGTTTGTAGCCTACTGGAGGCCGTGGACAGCGCTGACCGTAGGGGTGGGCTGTGATGCGGTAGGTACGTGGCCGGGTGTACCGAATACCCGTTAGGTATCTCGGGAACCCTGTTCACATCGTTCGGGGCCGTATGGGAAACCTCGGCCGGACTCCCTGCGGATGGAACCTGAATAGGCGATAAACCTGGACTGGAGGCTTAGGTGATTAGGTAGGTCGTGGCCGACACCCACGTTGGGCTTCCGCTTGAAGGTTGCCGAGTACATGTCGTGTAAACGACGGTAAGTGGTGAGAGCGTGTATGAAGAAGTACACCCCTGCAGGGTTAACATGATCTATTCGAATAGCCGCGTCCGCGGTAAAGGACTACTTGGTTGCCTATACAGTTCATAGACAAGTAAATGGAAACTACTAAAAGCCTCAAGATAAGTGTGAGTGCCGAGGATGGCTCTTCCGTAGGAAGACGGAGGTGGATCCTCGGTAGTGTATTGAAGTGGTGAGTAGTGGACTCGTGTGCGCAAAACCATTTCAAGTTGGAGTATCGTAGGATAGCCTAGCCAAGAGTCAAAGCTGGCTTGCTGCAATAACTCCACCAACCCTTCTTGATACTATGCATGTATGTAGGATCTGATGTAAGTCTTGCTGAGTACCTTTGTACTCATGTTGCTATAATCTACATTTTTACAGAAGACGCTGCAACCCCTTCTGATGGGTTCTATGTAGACGTTGACATCAACGAGTAGGCTAAAGACCCAGGTGGTGACCCTGAGCTTGTGAAGGACCACGTAGTATAGCTAGGCTTTCCAAGCCTCTTTTATTTTACTAGTTGTCTGTACTCAGACAAGTTACTTCCGCTGCTGGTTTGTATGACTGTATGACTTGTATGTTGGGTCGTGAGACCCGTACCTTTGTGTATGTTATGTATGGCTCCCTGAGCCTTAAATAAAGTACTTGTGTCATAGAGTCATGTTGTGATGCTTCGTTGTATTTGCACATATCGAGCATATTGTGTGTATGATTGAAATGCTTGGTATGTGTGGGATCTGACTATCTAGTTGTTTATCTTTAGTAGCCTCTCTTACCGGGAAATGTCTCCTAGTGTTACCGCTGAGCCATGGTAGCTTGCTACTGCTCTGGAACACTTAGGCTGGCCGGCATGTGTCCTTCTTCGTTCCTGTGTCTGTCCCTTCGGGGAAATGTCACGCTTTGAGTACCGGAGTCCTGTTAGCCCGCTACAGCCCGGTTTACCGGAGTCCTGCTAGCCCAGTGCTACAGCCCGGACCCACTTGCTGATGACCGACACGTTCGAAGCTGGGTCATGGATGCCTGTCCCTGTAAGTCTGTGCCACTTTGGGTTTACGACTAGTCATGTCAGCCCGGGCTCTTTATCATATGGATGCTAGCGACACTATCATATACGTGAGCCAAAAGGCGCAAACGGTCCCGGGAAAGGTAAGACGACACCCGTGGGGATACCGTGCGTGAGGCCGCAAAGTGATATGAGGTGTTACCGGCTAGATCGATGTGACATCGAGTCGGGGTCCTGACAGCGTTGGCATCAGAGCCGGACTGCCTGTAGGTTCTCCAAGCCAAACTGGTCGATGTTGAGTCTAGAAATTCTTTAGTTATATGTAGGGGAATTGTTTGTGGGTTGGAACGTAAGGCTCTTTTTACTCCTTATACCTTATGACTTTCTGATCTGAGTCAGTCCATTCTTCCACCGGGGGTTAAGGAATTAGGATCTGTTCTCTCTATCAGGATCACGTGTTACTAATCAGTAGTACCTTATAAGTTTGATGGTTACAAGCCTAGTTCAGTTCTACTACCACATTATGTTGCCAGAATGGTTTCAGAACTTTGATATGATGATGTTGAGTATGTACGAAATCCTTTGTCAAATGTCTCAAAATCCTTTTTGAGCATTTACAGCTGTTATGCTGCCGAAATTTTGCTAGAAATTCTAATGCCTTTGCATTATGATTGTGCTTTCAGATGGCCACTCGCGACCTCAATCAAGTGGTTCGCCTGACTCGATGCCTAGATGTACCCGGCCATACTGCTAAGTTGGTCAGGGTAATGACTGAGGCTGGATACCGCTGGTATCCTGAGTACACGGTCGAAGAGCAATTCCGGGACTTTAATCAAAGCCAGTATCTCTGCACTGTCAGGATATTTCCATCTTATCCTGGATCCACCGAGCCTCTTCACTGCTCCTATGGACTCGGGGTTACTATTGAGATGGCTGTGCAGGACGCCGCCTACTCTATGATGACCATTATGCGAGTCAGATCTGGTTTATTTCGGGACTCTGATTTCCGGTATATGCCAGGATCACTTCCGGGAGCACAAGGGTATCTCCAGGCTATCTATGCTGACCCCACTCAGGAGGATTCACGGACTCGCACCACTGCTGAGATGCTCGAGGATAAGGACCGTGAAAATCGGGCCTTAAGGTTAGAGCTCTTCAATACCCGTGCTGACCACTGGGCCACTTTGACTCGGTTCGCACCGGCGGTGCAAGCTGGATATTCAGATATGCGCGATCTCTATCCTGTGAGATCTGCTCTGCCGGACGTGATGGTTTGGCGTGATGTAGGAGGCATCACCCCACCTCGCGGTCCCCGCAAGCCACCGTTTGTTGGTCCAAGGCCTCATCCTAGCCCCTATGGTCCACAAGCTCCGCGAGACCGTCTGTTTCCGGATGATCATGTTGAACTTCCAGGCTATGGAGGTGACTTCTACGAGGACTACTACGGATCGGTCTGAGTTAGTGGTAGTATCACTAGTTCGCACTAGCTGTGTCGTCTATCGTCCCGCGTGACTCGTGGGATATGACCTAGTTTGTACTCCTTCCGGAGGTGTAGAAAAATAATGTATAGGAGCTTGGAATGCCTCCGATGAGATGTAATCCTCTTTTCACTGTAATAGTACTTTGTTTGGTCTTGTACTAAACCCTGTATGGTGTGTATGACGATGGAATAAAAGAAGCAGTTTCTGTATCTACCATGTCATACGGATGATCATCTTGCATTCCGAGTTATTCCTTACATTATGTATCCTATGTCGGAATTTTATCATCCTGACTAAATCATTGTCTTGTTTACCTAGGATGGTCAACACGCGCGCTAACCCTGCTTCCCAAGAGCAGGCCGAAGGCAGTGAAGCCAGGAATGAAAATCTGCCTCATCCTCCTTCACTAGCCGAGGTTATGATGGAAGCTGAGAGAAACAAGCGGGAGACCAACCGTTTGTTGGAGCGTATTGAACAGAATACAGCACACCATCAGAGGGCTAACGTGGTGTCACTCAGTGATTTTATCAAATTGCATCCACCCACGTTCCACCACTCCGTCGAGCCTCTCGACGCTGATGACTGGCTTCGCAGTATCTCTCACAAACTGCGTTCCGCGCTGGTAGCGGAGGCTGACAAGGTCACCTTTGCTGCATATCATCTTGAAGGCCCCGCCAGTCTATGGTGGGAGAATTATGGAGCTATGCGCCCAGCGGGCCATGTCACTACTTGGGCTGAGTTCAGCGAGGCTTTCCGTGAACATCACATTCCGGAGGGTCTCATGGACCGTAAACGTGAAGAATTTTGCAGTTTCACCCAAGGCCGACTTTCTGTGGATGCCTATAGCAGGGAGTTTGGTAATCTCGCCCGATATGCAACTGAGGAAGTGTCTACTGACGCCAAGAAGCAAGCAAGGTTCCGTAAGGGCCTTAGTCCTGAGCTTCGCCGCGACCTCCGTCTGCATGAGTGCACATCTTTTTCGAAACTTGTCAACAAAGCCATCAGTGCTGAAACTGGTCAGACTGACTATGACGCAACACGCAAGCATGGACGTGACATGGGTTCCTCATCCGGTGCTGGTCCTCAGAAGCGCCGCGTGTGGGTACCCAACACCGCCCTGCCACCCAGGTTCACACCGAGGCCATCTTTCCAGGCGCCTCGCCCTGTTCAACAGTCTGCTCCAGCCAAGCCCTATGGGGGTCCAACCAATAATGCTCCTCCACGTACCAGTTCCGTGACTTGTTTCAAGTGTGGGGAATCTGGTCACTATATGCGTGAGTGTCCCCAGACCAACCCCAATCAATCTGCTAAAGCTGTTGGCCGTGGCAAGCCGACAGGGAAAGTGTTCCACGCCAAGCCGGTCACCGCTTCACGTGGCCATGTCAACTGTATCTCTGCCGAAGAAGCTCAAGAGGATCCCAACGTCGTTCTCGGTACGCTTCTTGTTAATTGCCACCCGGCATCTGTTCTTTTCGATACAGGAGCCTCTCATTCTTTTATATCTGAAAATTATGCTCGTTTGCATAACGTTGCATTCTGTGACTTGCCATCCACTATGGAAATTTCTACCCCTGGTTCTAGATGGCAGACCTCTAGGGTAAGTTATGGAAATGAAATCCAAGTCGACAGACTTGTTTTCCTCGCGTCTTTGATAGCCCTTAAATCTTCAGATATTAATATCATTCTGGGTATGGACTGGATGTCAGCTCATCATGCCCAAATTGATTGCTTCTCTAGGACTGTTCAACTCACCCATCCTTCGGGGAAGATAGTCAATGTCTTGACCCGAATAGCCAAGCGACAATTATATTCTCTTAACGCCAGCCCTTTGCCAGACCTTGAGGACGTTCCGGTAGTCCGTGACTTCCCGGATGTCTTTCCAGAGGAATTGCCAGGTGTTCCACCTGACAGGGATGTTGAGTTCGTAATAGACCTCATTCCAGGAACCGTTCCGATTGCTAGAAGACCCTATAAGATGGCACCCCTAGAACTAGCCGAGCTTAAGAAACAACTCGATGAGTCCTTGAAAAAGGGTTTCATCCGACCTAGCTCATCTCCGTGGGCTTGCCCCGTCCTATTCGTCAAGAAGAAGGATGGTACGGACCGGATGGTTGTAGATTACCGACCTGTCAATTTGGTCACAATCAAGAACAAATATCCACTTCCCAGGATCAACGACCTGTATGATCAGCTCGCTGGATCCTCAGTCTTCTCCAAGATGGATTTGAGGTTGGGCTACCATCAAATCAAAATCAGAAACGGGGACATTCCTAAAACGGCCTTTGTTACTCGTTATGGCCAATACGAGTACACCGTCATGTCCTTCGGTTTAACCAACGCTCCAGCCACCTTTTCTCGGTTAATGAACTCAATCTTCATGGAGTATTTGGATAAATTCGTCGTAGTTTATCTCGATGATATACTCATCTACTCCAAGAACGAGGAAGAACATGCCGAACATTTAAGGCTAGTGTTGAAGAAACTTCGAGAGCATCGCCTTTATGCCAAATTTTCTAAATGTGAATTCTGGTTGTCAGAAGTGACCTATCTGGGTCATGTAATATCTGGTAAAGGTATTGCTGTTAACCCTGAGCGAGTTCAAGCCGTCCTTAATTGGACTCCACCTGAATCGGTCAAGCAAGTTCGGAGTTTTCTAGGCTTAGCGAGCTATTGTCGTCGCTTTGTCGAGAACTTCTCCAAAGTTGCTAAACCTCTAACCGAACTCCTCAAGAAAGATAAGAAGTTCGAATGGACTCCACAATGTGAGCACAGCTTTCAGGAACTGAAAAGACGCCTGACCTCTGCTCCCGTACTGGTACCGCCAGACTTCTCCAAGGACTTTGTTATCTACTGCGACGCCTCGCGACAAGGACTAGGTTGCATTCTTATGCAAGATCGACACGTAATTGCTTACGCTTCACGGCAATTGCACCCACATGAGGAGAATTATCCTACTCATGATCTAGAGCTTGCAGCCGTAGTCTATGCACTTAAGACCTGGCGACATTACCTCCTTGGTAATCGTTGCGAAATATTCACTGATCACCAAAGTCTGAAGTACATTTTCACCCAACCGGATTTGAATCTCAGGCAGAGACGTTGGGTTGAATTGATCACAGACTTCGACTTAGGAATAACCTACACCCCAGGGAAAGCCAACGTCATGGCTGATGCGCTAAGTCGTAAATCTTATTGTAACAACCTGATGTTACAACAAAGTCAACCGCTTCTCCATGAGGAATTTCGGAAACTTAACCTTCA